>NW_016107376.1:9462830-9495862 GCF_001604975.1 Cebus imitator
TTTTTTTTTAAGACAGAGTCTGGCTCTGTCACCCAGGCTGGAGTGTAGTGGCATGGTCTCAGCTCACTGCAACCTCCGCCTCCCAGGTCCAGCGATTCTCCTGCCTCAGCCTTCTGAGTAGCTGGGATTACAAGTGCCTGCCACCACGCCTGGCTAATTTTTGTATTTTTAGTAGAGGTGGGTTTCACCATGTTGCCCAGGCTGGTCTTGAACTCCTAACCTCATAAGGTGGCAATCATCTTCAAAGACAAAACCAGAGGCAAGAAAGGTTACATATTTGCAGTTGGCAGATCACAGAGCAGGGATTTGAACCCACTTATCTCCTCTTGCAAAACTTAGATCCTACCTTCTGGGAAAGGTGGCGCTGCCTGGGTTGGACTTACCTCTTCTTAGTTTTGTTCAGGTAAATAGCTGGGGAGAGACATGGGACTAGGTTTTTGCACAGTAGTGAATTCTAAAGTTTATAGAGGCTGTTCTCTTCATTATGTTACATGATCTCCAAATTAACTGAAGAAAGTGACAGTGCCTCTGGCTCCCCAGCTTCTGAAAATTGAGGACTAAGCATCAGTGGTGGTATTTAGGAGGGCTGGAGGCCAGGCTCTTGTTTGGAAAAGGAGCTGAGAGTGAAATCTTCCTAAGTGTCTCCCTTTTTTCCTTAAGGAAGGGTTCTTTTCTTGAGATTGGCAATAGGAGGGCTGCTTTCTCCAGGGTCAGCAGGTGCTGAGAGATGGTGGTGGCCAGAGAAGGGTAGCAGAGGTTCCTCCCCTGTGGGAGTCTCATCCTGTAGGCAGAAAAGGGCCTTTTGCCTGCCTTTTCTTTCCAAACCCCGTCCTTCATTTCTATTCAAAAACCGCATAAGCCTAGAGGCAGTTTTTGAGACTTAAGAAATCTAAAGACTGGCTTGGGCGCAGTGGCTCACGCCTGTAATCCCAGCACTTTGGGAGGCCAAGGCAGGTGGATCACCTGAGGTCAGGAGTTCGAGACCAGCGTGGCCAACATGGCGAAACCCTGTCTCTCTACTAAAAAACACAAAAATCAGCTGGGCGTGGTGGTAGGCACCTGTAGTGCCACCTACTCGGGAGGCTGAGGCAGGAGAATCGCTTGAACCCGGGAAAAGGCGGTTGCACTGAGCCAGGATTGAGCCATTGCAGTCCAGCCTGGGAGACAGAGCAAGACTGTCTCAAAAAAAAAAAAAAAGGTGGTTTGTTCATTCTGAAAGAAACAAAGTTTATCCTTCAAAAGGAAAGAAAATGGCCACTTGGCTTCACAGATATTTCTTAAATATCTCCCCTCTCTGCTTTTCCTGTTTTCCAAGGGGAATATAGAATTAAGCGTAATGCAGATTTTTACTATGAACAGCAATACAGTCCCCGATTGCTCGTGAGTTCCTCGTTTTCTTTGTTTTAGATTGATGAAGGACTGCTTGGATTCTGACTCTCCTCAAGATGTTAATTATATGTTTCAAAAGTCATGCATTCTGCTAAAAATCACTTACGCATAGCCTTGGAAATAGAACTGGAGGCAGAGAGTTGCTTCGGGGTGCAGAATATTGTTTTGGAGGCCTTGGGAAATAAATCTTGAGTTAGTTCATTTACCACCAAGACATATTTAGTCACTGTATATAAACAAAAGAAGTCACAGTGTGCTTGGACATTATTTGTCCCAGATGGAGTTTAAACTTGGCTCATTATACTGCACTGATGTCATGGTACATAAACTGGCCCTGAATTCAACGTGCATAGAATCGGCTGTGTGCTTGTATGAGCTGAGGGCGTGCGGGAGGAGGGGCGGGGCTGGCTGGAAAATCTTTGTCACATTTTTCCTTTGCTCTCTGTGGAGACTAGTGTCAGTCTTGAATTTGGACTTGGTGCAGGATGAGGGAAGAATTGGAATAATCTGTTCATTTGTACAAGGCAGTATGTGTATGTCCTCCAGCCTGCAGTTCTTCCAAGACCAAGAATCTATGTGCCAGGCTTTTCAACAGTTGCTTAACAAAGCTCCAGTAACTCAAATCTAGAAAGGAAAATCTTAAAAGCATTACATTTTTAAAGAGCATTTTTAGTCTGTTTGCCTCGAAGTCTTAAATCTGGGCAATTTCTTTAAACTTTATAATGGTCTTAAGTATCCAGCTGTAAAATTCCGTTTTCCTGGATCATATGGTGGACAGCGTCTCAAATTGGTTGCTTAAAAGTATATAAAAAGGTGGCCGAATTTAATTCTTCTGTGTGCTTTGAGGGGGCAGCTTGTGGGTCAGAAAACTGAGCTGGAGAGGGTCCTTTCCTGGACTTCTGAGCACGTCATAGGAAATGTCCACATACTGTGGTGTTACTTTATTACGTTTTATTGCTGGCTTTTGTTATGATCGTCTTAATTAGAAGCATTTCCCAGTAATTCAAACCGTTTTGTAGATGTAGAGGGCTTAGATTTCAGAACTTCTGTGAATGGGTTCCTGTAGGAGTCCCTCTTGTTGCCGGGACGCGGGGAAGCTGAGCAGATGCTGGAATGTGAGTGCGATGGGAGGTGAACCTTTAAGGAGCACTCAGATGTTTACGAAACAGAAAATCTGCTCAGAGGTGAGAATTGGCTGGTTTTAGATTTTAGTGAGAACATGAAACATGGCAGATTTTGGTCAAAATTTTTTTCTTGAGACTGTGATTTTACTTAATGGAGAGACTTGTCACTGGTGGGAATTTGGAGAAAAAGAAGTTGAGGGTGGAAGGCTGTCTTTCAGGGAGGAGCACGTGTTTCCTAGCAAGAGCCTGTCTTGCCTTTGGGGATGTTCCTTTGACCCAGTTAACTGCCTTCTCTTATTTTAGCAGTTTTTTGGAATTACCTCCATATTGCGTTGACATGGTGAAACCCACACTATTAGAGGAGAGGAGTGAGGGTATGAACTCGGTGAGCATGCATTTTGGTCAGACGGGGCTGGAATCCAGTCACTTTGTAGCTTTGTGATCTTGGACAAGTTGCTTGTCTTCCTCCAGCCTCAGTTTCCCAGTTTGTAAAATCTAGTTAATATCTACCTGGCATGTGACAGACATTCAGTAAGTAGTAGCTGTTTCTTAATCATTATAGAAAAAAACCTGGAAAAAGGAGTTGATAAAGTAGCCTGCATCGTGTGGAATTAATTTCACAGGTGTGATATTGAGGATACATGTTTTGAACCTTCTGGTCTTTGAAGAAAACAGTATTAAAACTTGTGGAGTGGTGGAATATTCTTGCTCCTTAGTTTGAACGATAAGAGTCCTACAGCCCAGGAAAAACCTTAACATATTTGTCATTTATCCTATGGGTTGTGTTGAGCAAGGCGGGGCTGCACCTACAATGTGTGCCCGTGGCCCTTGGCTTCCCAGTGTTTGTTTAGGTCCCCTTGGGGGCTTCCTGGTATTGTATATTATTTTTTAGTCAGCTTGGGATTCATGCTTCAGGTAGGGCATGTGAACAAGATGAGGCAGTGCATACATTCACATCTCCTTCCAGGACATTTCTAGTTTACCTGCTTAGGTATTTTTTTCTTTTTTTGAGACGGAGTCTCCCAGGCTGGAATGCAGTGGCGTGATCTCAGTTCTCTGCAACCTCCTCCTTCCTGGTTCAAGCGATTCTTTTTTCCGCTCTGTCACCCAGGCTGGAGTGCAGTGGCGTGATCTCAGCTCACTGCAACCTCCACCTCCCAGGTTCAAGCGATTCTTCTGCCTCAGTTGCCCGAGGAGCTGAGATTATGGGGGCGAGCCACCATGCCCAGCTAATTTTTGTATTTTTAGTAGAGATGGGGTTTCACCATATTGGCCAGGCTGGTCTCTAACTCCTGACCACATGATCTGCCCGCCCCGGCCTCCAGAGTGCTGGGATTACAGGCACGAGTCACAGTGCCTGGCCTCTTGCTTATGTTTTTAATCGGAAGACATTTTCCTTGCGTGTATTATTACCACAAAGATAAATATTGGTCATTCACAGCCCATCACTTCCCTTTTCCTGATTGGGAGAAAAGAGGGGACTCAAAAAACAAATATTAATTATTTTTCAGTTTTGCCTGAGGCCGGCTGTGGTCTGTGGCATACAGACTAGGGTCTCAAAGGTGTGTGTGGATTGACAGTTTGGGCCTGGGGGTTGGGAGGAGTTTGTAGATGGGGAATCTTGTGGGGAGCGTGGCTGGGGAGTGGGCAGTGGGAGTGTATGTGACCAGAAAATAGCATGAGAGGTAGGCAGTAGTACTCTTCTCATGTAGTCAAGGGTCTCTTTTAAAGTTATTAGATATTCCTGGATAGAATCCCAAGTTGCGTGGAACTCTTCTGCAGCTTTTAGATTGTATCATTTTCCTCATTAAAGATACCTGTTGGATAAACAGGGAAGGTACGGTGGCTCATGCCATAATCCCAGGACTTTGGGAGGTCAAGGTGGGCGGATCACGAGGTCAAGAGATTGAGACCATCCTGGTCAACATGGCGAAACCTTGTCTCTACTAAAGATACAAAAATTAGCTGGGTGTGGTGGCGCGAGCCTGTAGTCCCAGTTACTCGGGAGGCTGAGGCAGCAGAATTGCTTGAACCCAGGAGGTGGAGGTTGCAGTGAGCTGAGATCGCTCCACTACACTCCAGCCTGGGCGACAGAGCAAGACTCCATTAAAAAAAAAAAAAAAAAAGATACCTGTTGGATAATCATAAATGTTGGCTCCAAGGGAGAAATGTTCATTTAAACATGAAAATAAGCTTCACAAAGTGTGGCCAGGAAAAAACTCTAGGAGTGAAATGGGATCTCCTCTCTGATATGGTTGACACCTTGATTGTCTGAGGATTGGATTTAATGCTTCAAAATGCTGCAAGTGTAATGTTTCGCCTTTGGTCAGTTGGTACTATTCTCTCAGGAGAAGCGTTTTTTAGGGGAGACAGTCTTGCTCTGTTGCCCAGGCTGGAGTGCTGTTGGCACTGGGCACCGTCACGGTTCACTACAGCCTCGACCCCCGGGCTCAAGCGATCCTCCTGCCTCAACTTCCTGAGTTGCTAGAACTACAGGAACTCACTATCACACCTGGCTAATTTTAAAAATTATTTTTGTAGATATGGAGTCTTAGTATGTGCCTGGGCTGGTCTGGAACTCCTGGTCTGAAGCGATTCTGCCTGTCTCAGCCTCCCAAAGCACTGGAATTACAGGCATGAGCTGCTGTACCTGGCCAGAAGCTTTTGTGATGGACTGATACATTACCCTGATTGCTCAGTTGAATGACTGGTGATTTTTTTATTTGAGGCATAAATTAGACTTTGCCTCCAGGAGTAGTCTTAGATACTATTGACACCTGGTTAAGCAGCCACCCAAAATTTAAATTGCAAAAGTAGCCTTCCTTTTCCTCTTTTAGTGAGTAAAAAACAGAGTTAGCTTTAGATTTATACCTGCAAGGAAAGATATACCTTATTTCAGTTCCCCTGTTAGGTAAAGAATTCCCGTGGTGCTGTGTTTGCTCAGCTGTATTAATTGTAACTCTTGTTTTATTGTTTGCAAGTGGACTTTGCAACAGTGGCCACTTATTTTTCATTAAGCCTTGATAAACTGCCTTCTGTGTATTTCTAGCTTCTGGGTTCATGTAGCACTAAGGGTTTTGAAACAGATCTGATGAAGCAATAGTAGCTTAGAGGATGCTCCCATGGTTTGATTAGCATGGCTCTTCTTAACATCTCTGGAGAAAAAAAATATCAGTAGTTAAAATCGTTATCTTTTTTTTCTCCTCCGAAGACTTTGTGCCACAGGAATCAGTTGAACGCTGACTCTGGAAAAGAAGGCAATGCTTAGCGAGCAGACAAAAATGATGAGGTTTGGACAGCGATGTTCTGTTTCACATTTTATATTAAAGACGACTTGTAGCAGTTATTATGTTTCTGCTTTGTGGCTGGGGAGAGGGAGGGAGAGACATTGCCTAAGGAGCTGGCCAGGTTGTGACTAAGGATCCTCAGGGCTGCGTGACGCAAGGCCTTCTGCCCCAGCCCATTTGTGTCTGATGTCAGGACTGGTCATTGGGCTGATGTGTGTCAAACTCATTTTTATCCCTGCTTTATTGACAGTGGAAGGTGGTCAGCCTCCCTTGGTATAATAATGCTTTCTTTTAAAATACCTCAGTGCAAAGATGAATACGGGTTGTTTAAATAATGACTTCTGCTCTACTAAGAAAAATTGTTATGGGGACACAGGAGATTTGTCTGGTTTCTGAGGTAACTTGGTAGATTATAATCTGGTTGCTATGGCTACTCAGCAGCAGTGAAAATTACATGAACTAAACATTTGGAGGCAGGTATTTTCGTAGGATGCTTAAAAGCCAGTTACCTATCATCTTTCTCCCTGAAAAAAAGGGATGGGGGTTGGGAATTGAACTCAGTAGTCTGAGGGGGAGGCGTAAGTGGACCGTAGGGGCTGGATGCCTCTGGGTCGTTCTTTGAACTGTGGCCTGGCGCAGTGACCGCTGAGAAACTGTTACAGACACTTTTTGTGCAATGTGATAAGCAGGTAATGTGACAGTCTGGACATGTCCCAATTCAGAAATCCTTTTTCTTGCCTGGGACTTTCCATAATACTAGTGAATTGTATTTTCAGAACTGGTATTTAGGACACATTGTCTGACAATTATGAGCGTTGTAGAAGAGAGTATATGACTTTGGGATGGTCAAAGAAAATCTGGGACATAGAGTCCTGCCATCCATTGGTTCCCCCTCCCCCAACTAATTAATTCCATGGGCATATATTACAGTCCTATCCCTAGAGCTTTAAACACAAAGCAAATGGTTTCTGCTTTATTACAGTGATGCTAGAATTGGTCTAAGGACCTTTCAAAAGACATGGATAATTGTCTATGTTGAAGTGTTGTCTTCTTCCGTTGTAGCTTTTATATTGTATATTTATGGAAAAATAAATGCTTTTCATATTAAAGAAATGACTTTAAAAGCTCCTTTTCAAGAAAACAACAGAAATATTTTAATCATTCTAGAGATCCTGAAGGAGTTTCCTTTTGAGTTTTTGAAACAATACAGTGTGCTTACATTGGTGGTAATTTAAATACCGAAAACTCAAAGATTATCGAAAGTTATACAGGAAAAATAAACTGCCTTGAAATAACTGTTATAATTCAAGATAATGAGAAGCACCAGGGATAAAGCTTAGGCTGATTTTCCCTGAATGATCCTGTTTTTTCCAGTTAATGTATTTTCTGTTTAAAAATGTTTGGTATTCCAGCAGTATCATCTGGATGAATTATTAGAAGAGGCAAAATACATGGATATTAAAGATTGAGTTTTTAAAGATGAAATGGCTTTGATCTCAATAGTTTTACAAAACAGACAAATCATAGTGTATACAGTAAATAAAGTTGACTTTTAAATTGCATCTTATGAAAGCTTAATTTCTAAGCTAATTATTTGCAATAGTTTTTTTTTTTTCTTTTAATGTTTCATGACTTTCATTCATTCAGTGAAAGTAGTTATTGAGTACATAACTTACTCTATGCCAGCCATGGGGCTAGATAGTTGGATGTTATCCTTATCGTGCTTAGATTAAGGCAGACAGTAAAATAATTGCTTAGTTAATTAATTGCAGTTGTAAATTCTAGGAGGAAGTACTAGAGCAGAGTGGCTAATTTTTGTGTTTTTAGTAGAGATGGGGTTTTGCCATGTTGGCCAAGCTGGTCTAAACTCCTGACCTCTCAAGTGATCCACCTGCCTTGGCCTCCCAAAGTGCTGGGATTACAGGCCTGAGCCACTGTGTCCTGCCTACCTAACTATAGTTTTTAAAGTTTGGATTATATCCTTTAACTTGTATTTAGATATCAATTAGTGATTTTTTTCCTTTGATTATCCTTTGATTAGAACTATTAATAAAACAGCGAAGCTGTTGATAGAATGTACTTTGCTATTACCACTCACAGTCTAGTCTTGGAAGTTGTCTGCTAATATTTAATATTTATGTTTATATAAGTAAAACATTGACTTTAAACGTTTGAGTATTTGGTGGGGCCTATTTATAATATTTATTTAATACTGTTCATTATTGTTAAGATCCTATACACAGAGACTTATTTTAACAAAAATTTTTCTTGTAAATTTTTTTTGTTGTCACACAATAGAATCATATAATCCAGATCAGCAATAGGCACTGGGGAACAGTATGCAACACTGTTAGGTCAAAACCTCATTGCTAGATGCAACTTTCCTTTATAAGTATGCTTTCTGGTCTTCTTTCTTCTTTAAATGTAGTTTGCAAATTTGTGACAGAGAAAAGAGAATTGTGCTTTTCAAAGTCAAGTTTTCTTCCAATGGAGTTTTTAAGGTTATATAGCACCATAAGCAATACAGGAGAATTCACTTAGCTAAATTCGAATGCATGTAGCCCTCCAACCCCCATGCCCCCAAATTAAACCAGGTTTAAGACTTACCTCTAAGTTTTGTGTTTATAAAAGATTTGGTGCCATATACTTCCTGTCTTGTATATAAATTTAGGTAATAACACTGGAAGACATATCCCAGATGTTCCAGTATTAAACTGCAATGAATGTCTTGTTTTGGCAGGTTATTCTCGTTCAGGTTAATCCGGGTGAGACTTTTACAATAAGAGCGGAGGATGGAACACTTCAGTGCATTCAAGGTAAGGACGTTTTTGGTACATTTTCTAGTCAAAGATTTTTTCTTTATTTGAAGGAAGTAATGTTTTCCTATGTAGGTCTACATATAATTTTCTAGAAGTAAAGTATATCTTGGATACTCATTTTCTTTTTTTGCTGTCAAAAGGTCTGAAATATGTATTATGATGTTATTCAAAGGATATTTTTAGTGGTAAAATCTGTATTGGGTGTCTGTTGGTTTGTTATCGCTAAAAATTACTCTAAAATTTGGTGGCTTATAACAACATTTATTATCTCACAGGGTGCCATTGTAGGAAGTTTCCTACAGTTACTTGTTAAGTGGGCCTCTCCATGGGGAAGCCTGGGGGGTTATGCTATGGCAGCTGGCTTCAGAGCCAGTAACTAGAGGGCAAGAGGTGGCTAGTAGGTCCAGCCCAGACTCAAGAGAAGAAATTATGAAAGGGTGTGAATACCAAGAGGCAGCACAGCACAGTCTTCTACTCTTTGGCCCCCCCCCCCCCCAGTGCAAAATGCCCCCTCCCAAGATCTCCAAAAGTCTTATCCCAATACAGGATTAGCTCACAGTTGAGAATCTTGTCATCTCAAGTTCTAGGCGTAGGTAAGGCTTCTTGGGTGTAGTTCTTTTAGTAGAGCTCCTAGGACACTTAAGTTTGTATACTAGTGCCTCTTCTCTCTAGTTCACTTGGAAAGAAATGACTTAGGTACTTTGATCCACTGTGTAGGAAGATCAGCCTAGACCTGATCTTGTGATAGCTCTTTCTGGCAGTGATTGGGATTATGAAGTAAGTGGTAAATTGGCATGCAATTGATCAATATTAGGTTATAATAACAACTCAAATCTGAACTTGCTTACCAATAGATAAACAAACCAGGGGAAATGCCCTTTAGTTTCAGTTTCCCATGATGAGCTGCATAGAAACTTTTTTTTTTTTGCCCTTGCATAATAGTAGAGCATGTTGGTTTGTACTTTTTTTTGGTATCTATAAGAACAAAAACTTAGAAAATCTTTCTTGAGAAATGAGTATATTTTCAAAGATTGAAGGCTAATGAGTTTTAATCTAAGTTAATATGAAATGGTTTAATCATTTTTATGAATGATTTCTACTCATTGGATTTCTCTGTTGTGTCCTTGGAATTGTAACACATTTAAAATCAAAACCTAGTCTTAGTTGATGAACAGTATGGGGAAGGAAGAGAAATATTTTTAAATCGTATGGAATGTAGAGTCTTTCGCTTATTTGTAGTACTATAATAAATGGATATTGTGAACAGTTAAAACCCCAGAATCCTACAACCCTGTATCTTTAAAAAAAAAAAAAAAATCACGCTAGAAAAACTAGATGGAAGTCACCTATATGGAATGAAGCTGAGTTTGTCAGTTCAGTAGGAAAGCTAAAGCCTCTGGTTATGGTAACTTTGGAGCCCCATTAATTGGCTAGTAGACTATGTCCCTCTACAACTGAGTATGTTTCATAGAAGCTATAAAAGCAAATCACTTAGTGGATGAACATACACAAAATCTACTTTTTCATTCCACCTGAGTTTACTTTTTGGTGTCTAGGGAGTGTGTGTGTGTGTGTGTGTGTGTGTGTGTATTTTGTGTGTGTTTATAAATGTATGTAATTTCACTGAGCTGGCCTCTCCCCCACATTTTTCTTTTTTTAATCCATGTTATAACTGGTGCACTTTGCAGGAAATGTTGCAAGTATATTGCTGTCTTCACAATGGGAGCCTTGTATTTATTCATGATGATACCTGGAGATAAGTGACATGAACACTCCTTCCAGTGATTTCAAAAATGCCTTTGACTAAAACAGAATTGTGGAGCCATTTATCTTTGGCTCCCTTCAGGCTTCCCATTCTTTGTTCTCTTCTGAAGTCTCAGATACTACAGTTGTCTTCATTTTGGGGAGTGGTGGTACCTGACCCAGTTAATTAAAATGGCACAGGACAGAACGAGAAGAAGGACCTGGAACCGAGTGCTTTCCTAGTATTTCGGAAGCACTGGGGCAGTAGGGTGAACTGCAGAAACTGGATGGAAAGTCAGCCCAGCAGGCTGAACCCCAAGTTCAGACTCATTGACTGCCACTAATGTATAAAAGGCAGTCACCCAGGCAAAAAAGAAGAAAGCCTTTATATGAATTCCAGTGTCATTTAGTGAATGCTTCACTCCAGGCGGGTAGACAAGAGCAGCATACAGTGGGGCAATGGGCAGTATATTTGTAAATTCCAACACAAGTTGCTGTGTCCTGCTCACGCTCCCAATGATTAACATCATCAGCACCGTTGCTAACATTTATTCAGCTCAGGCTGTGCTCTGCATTCTTTCCTTCAGTGAGTCTGTAGTTACACATAAGGAAGCTGAGGCCTGTAGAAAAGTCACATAGCTAGGAAGAGGCAAAGTCGAGCTTACTTCCTTAGTATGTCTGATGCCGGACCCTGAGTTCTGGTTCTGTGGCTTTACGTCAGGGAGGACTCCATTCTCTCGACAAGAGCTAGTTAAGTTCCTGTTCCTGTAACAGGATTCTGAGCTGGACACCAGGATGAGTACTTAGATACTGAGACTGAGACAGATGGTTCGCAGAACGAAGGTGGATGGTGGAGACCGAGCTTGGGAATAAGACAGGGATGAGCGGCTGGGTGCGGGGGTTTATGCCTGTAATCCCAGCACTTTGGGAGACGGAGGCAGGCAGATCGTGGGGTCAGGAGTTTGAGTCCAGCCTGGCCAACATAGTGAAACCCCATCTCTACTAAAAAAATACAAAAAATTATTCGGGTGTGGCGGCACGCACACCTGTAATCCTAGCTACTCGGGAGGCTGAGGCAGGAGAATCGCTTGAACCCGGGAGGCGGAGGTTGCAGTGAGCCGAGATGGCGCCACAGCATTCCAGCCTGGGCGACAGTGCGGGACTCCGTCTCAAAAGAAAAAGAAAAGAATGGCTAGGGACGAGCACTTTGTTAACAAAAGTAAGATATGCTTTTGAGGGTTGACCAGCAGACAGTGTGATGCAAGGAGTATTGCTTTAGAACTCATTAAATTATTTCTGCCCCAAATCAGGTTGGGTTGAGAGTTGTGGAGTCTCAGCTTCCAGGTGGGGCTTCCAGCTCCAAGTGTCTTTGGCTGGGGTAGAGGGTGGGGGCTCCAGCTCCAGGACAGTGGGAGAGGATTGGTAGGTACAGTGAGAGGCAGTTCTTTGCCATTTAAAAACCTATTTGGAAGGAATCTGAAAATGGTCACATTGTAATGGAAATTTCTGAAAGATATATTTGTATTTTGTTAGGGATTTAAGAGATCAAAACTCTACTTCGGTTCTTCCTCACTGACCAACAGGTGGGAGGTGTTTTTTTAAATTGAGGGTAAGGTATGGGTGGTGGTGCCCTTCCTGGAATTGAAGTCATACTCACTGCTTGTGCCATGGTTGAAACTGTCAGCCTAGTAACTTTGCTGCTTTAACACTGGCCAGCAGATTAGGGACTGCTTTGCGGGGAATTTCAGGTAGGGAGTGAGACTTGGTTGCTGGGCCCTCCCGGAAACTTTGAAATCACCTTGTAAGAGGTCAGTCCTCTTTGCTTATAATTGACTTTATTAGCCTAATAATTTTATCTATAGGACACTTATGACACCACTAGAAAGACCTCAGAAGCTCATTGTGATGTCATTAAAAGGCAGCTTGGAAGTCGAAAGCAACTTGATATAGAAGAATATGGGCTAGGTGTGGTAGCTCACACCTGTAATCCCAGTACTTTGGGAAGAAAAGGCAGAAGGCTTGCTTGAGGCCAGGAGTTAAAGACCAGCCTAGGCAATAGAGTGAGACCCATCTCTACCAAAAAAAAAAAAAGTCAGACGTGGTGGTGCATGCCTGCAGTTCTGGCTTCTCAGAAGGCTGAGGTGGGAGGATCGCTTGAGCCAAGGAGTTTGAGGCTGCAGTGAGCTATGGTTGCACCATTGCACTCTATCCTGAGACTCTGTCTATTAAAAAAAGAAAGAATATGGTTACTCTTGGAAAAAAAGAAAATTTTGTTTTTATGAGAATGTCCTTGGTGATAATGAAGGAAGAAAACACAGGAAGCATACAATATGCTGTGAATGCAGATTCATTTCTAATGGAATATTTCTCAATATTTTCCATGAAACATGAATCATAGGTCTTGAAGGGGCCACAGAAGGTCATAGTTTATTCTCACTTGGGGGCAGCCCATACCTATGGTATCCTAGACAAAAGATTTATTTTCTCTCTACCAGATCAAAGTTATAAAGAGCTAATTGTTAGGAAAAAAAGAATCTTAGCAGTCAATATGAATTTTGCCTTTGCATCAATTCAGGAATTAATAGAGGGCACACTCAGGTCTCTCCCATTATTTTCATATCTGTGTCTGGGCTGAGAGGCTGGCAATGCAGCCTTCCTTCCTGTCTACACATGCCATCTTTTTATCTGCTCCCCGTAAAATCCTCCAGCCAAAACAAACATCATGCTTCCTTTAAGACTTCAGGCCTGTCTCTTCTAAGAATCCTCCCAGACCAACTGTCTGACTTTTCCCTGAATTCTGGAGGAGCAGATAGGGCTAGCTGTGGAGTAGGTATAACACTACACGGTCTGGTCATATGCCCAAACCTTTCCTTAGCTCTTGAATTAGATGTGGATTCAATAGTGACAGGAAGCAGTGCTATCTTCACCCTGCTGCCTGGGCACACAGCTTGAGCATAGTCCCGACTGGCTCTGGTATTACATTCAAGCGTGATGATTTTTCTTCTAAATTTTATGCTTCTGATGGTAGTTTAAAGATGTTTAGTTACGTGCTTTTAACAGTCAATAGAAGGACCTTCAAATATCAGATTGCATTGATAATTGAAATTAATATATTTCCTTTAGAGAAACGTGTACATTCCGAAGAACTTTTATAATGGCCCTACATCAGCACTGTAATTTTTGTTTAAGGCTGTGATATATAAATTGTGAGGCTAAAGAAAATAGGTGAGTGTGATGGTGATTTATAAAAAACTGATTAAAATGCTTAGGAAGCACCATTATTTCAGTAAACAGTAATATTTAAAGATACTTAACTGCTAATGTTTTTTGTCCAAAATAATTTAGGAATCTTTGCCATAGCAATTAATCCGCTAACTTGGGTTAAGTGAGTAGAGACCTCGAAATGACTAAATGCCAACAGAAGGCATGGTCAGAGGAGCTCTAAGAGGGCACTAGTATGAGATGGCTGTAGCTTTGAAGCTATTCGAATTTGAAAGTTTTTCCGCTCCTGCTTGTTCTCCGTAGCCTTCTTCAGCTCCGTGTCTAATTTCCCCCCGCCCCAGTGAGTGTGGGAACTGTATCATTGATGAACACCGCTCTCTGCCCGGTGGCTCTGTGAATGGCACCATTGAGAGTTGTTCGCCATTTCTCAATTTCCTCGTTTGTGTCCCATCCCCCACCCCTCCATGTATGATGCAGCATCCAGAGTGCCACAGGGACCTTAATGTTACTTTTTTTTCCTTTTGTGATACTTGAAGTGCGTTTACTAGACTTGTTTGGCACATTCAAACACTGACCTGTCATTCTTTCTAAGAATTTTATGACAGGTCCTAGGGAATTTGGGTTCTCTTGCCTTGTTTAGTGTGAAATGACGAGAATGGTGTCATACTTGGGTTTGCAAACTGAGGTAGACTAAAACTTCAAAAGCACAGCATCTATCTGGTCTTCCCCTTTAACACATACTTTGCATATAAATGAGAAATTCCTGTTTCACCAGCTTAAAACCGAGGCAGAGGACCTGTTGCAAATGAAGTCTGTTTTTAAAGATTGCCCTGTCTTGCCTTAAAGGTGCAAACAGTTTTTTGATAAAAGATATTTGGGTGCTTTGAAAGTAAAATTATTGTAACATGAATGCATTAAATTCTAAATCTTTGCCAGCTTTTATTATATTGGATGAATTATTTGACTGTTTGTAGAATGTCTGTATTATAAATGGAAATGTTGCTTCCTTTTACAAGATTAGGATTTTGGGATCTTGTTTTCTACCTGAGAAACTGCCTTAAAACCCCCCTTTTCTTCCCCTTTTTGAGACAGGGTCTTGCTCTGTCAGCCAGGCTGGAGTGCAGTGTCCCGATCAGATAGATCATAGCTCATTGCAGTCTTGACCTCCTGAGCTCAAGTGATCCTCCGACCTTGGGCTCCAAAATTGCTGGGATTACAGGCATGAGCCAGTATGCCTGGCCGAAACCCATTTCTTTAGTATTTGGGGGATTTGTGAGGGATTGCTAACAAACTGAACTGTAATTGTGAACACTTGGGCCTCACTTGGAAAATCTTCTAGAATTGAAAATAGCATGTCATTTGTCAAGGCTAGCCCTCGTGTCATGCCCATCTTTCTGACTGATCCAAAGCTGCATATGGGGAGAGTTAATCCTCCAGGGAGTCTCTAAGCCAAGAGAGTCTGAATTTCTAGGAAAATCTGAATCACTCTACCGACTTTCCAGCTCACTTTATGATTCTTAAATGTTAGCTTCAAGACAAACCAGTCTTTTACCTGTGTGTGTCTATACTACAAATACATATTTACATGTGTCTGTACATATATTTGCTTTATTAGAAGATTTTTCCATTTTCCATGATTGGAGTTACATGAAATTTGGAGAAAGATTGAAAAAAAATTACTTTGAGGTTTGTGGAGGACTCTTGATCTCTGAAGTGTTTGGGGGCTTTATTTTGTACGTGATGATTGAGCAATTCCTCTCGACATGGACTAATGCACAAATAGACATTCCATATGCTGACCTGATAAACTCCTTTACAGACAGCTTGCTGCTGAGTAACTGGAAGTTTACCAGCAATGGTTTCCACCAGCGTCGGAAAATACTGACGGGCCTAGAGCAGAAAGTCCAGGTTATGGAAGGAATGAGAGCGAAGGCTGTGATTGTACCTGCAGCTGTCATCTTGCTGGGATTGCGTCATGTCATGAGGCTGGGTTACATCAATACCAAACTATGCTGCTTCCCTAGGAGGTTTTAGGTCCCTCTCTAGGGAGATACTCAGGGTATCTGCTGCTTCCTGCCTTTCCCCTCCTTCCCGTCTCAGCTATCTTGATTTTTTTGTTTATTCTTTACATAAGAGTAGAATTTTGACCCATTAGATAAAACTGTCACCCAATGTTCTATCATCAAACGAAAGATGACTTGGTGTTCTCAGAGGTTGGATCCCTGGTCATTGGTAGCCCCACTTTCCTCTCAGTGATACAACCTATCTGATAAGATTCTGAGGATAATCCTTTGTACGTGTCATTGTGATCGTCATCGTTACCTAGTTGTAGACACAGCCTTGCTGATTTTTTTCCTGCTAAATAGATGGCGTGATTAATTGTGGGCAATGACTTCATTTTCCTACTTGTCGAAATCAGTTGAAATTCTAGTCTACCTTTCATTGCTCATTTATGATAGACTTGCTTTCATAGGGTTACTGGTGATGGAACCAGTTCAAACATTTTAGATGAAGGTTTATAAGAATGTGTGTCTACTGTTCAGATATAGGGTTATGGCTAAAACAATGGGTCCAGTGTTGCATGAATTTAAAGTAAATTTTGTTGTAGTTTTAGTTGTTGGTTTTCTTTTGAATAATGGTGATTCACTCTCACACCATGCTTGAGCAGCTGTATTCAGAGAAGGCTATATCCACTGATTTTATCCAATAAAGCAGTTTTTCTAGTGTGCCTCCCAGTCTTTAGGCTTTGCCTTTTATGTTTTCATTAAATTCCATACCTCTGGCTGGGCTCAGTGGCTCACTCCTGTAATCCCAACACTTTGGGAGGTCAACTGGGGTGGATTGCTGGAGGTCAGGAGTTCGACACCAGCCTGACCAATGTGGCAAAACCCCATCTCTACTAAAAATACAAAAATTAGCCGGATGTGGTGGTGTGTGCCTATAATCCCAGCTACTTGGTAGGCTGAGGCAGGAGAATCACTTGAACCTGGGAGGCGGAGTTTGCAGTGAGCCGAGATCGTTCACTGCACTGCAGCCTGAGTGACAGAGTGAGACTCCGTCTCAAAAAAAAAAGTTTCCATACTTCTTAAAATTTTTATTTAGTGTACCCTGTTTCTTAGTACCAAGGAGCAGTAAGGGCTATATATTGGGAAGATCATTATAGGTTTTGGAGTGAGACTGCCTGTCCTAGATATCCCCTGCACATTAGTTGCACATTATAAAATTAGTTCCTTAACTTCTCTCTATCTCAGTTTCCTTATCTGTAGAGCTGGATTAGTAATTTTTGTCTTGAAGGATTGCCGTGATTAAATGACTTACTGTGTAGAGAGTGTGAAGAGCAGTTTCTGAGTCATAATGAGGGCCCGATACATAGGGGTGATTACTAAGCTTTAGGTCTTTATTATGGGTGTGCATTGAACCCCCCTTCATTTTTTGTTACCTAATCATTTTAAGGCATTTCCCAAAGCCTGTGCGAACTGGAGTTATGAGGATGTTTGAGATGTCTTCATGTTTAAATTCGAACCCTTCAGAATAACACGTTTAAAAGCTAGGCAATTGCAGGTTAGCTTCTGAACCCTTCTGCCCTTTAGGCTTGCTAAACAATGAGTAAAATGTCATCTCCGAAGGTACCACTGCTTAGAGTTCCTTACATGTCACAGATCTTTGCATTCAGAAGAGCGAGCAGTGTCGTATTACCTCAGTGGGCAGCCAAAGGTTATTTCACAGGTGTAGTCTTTCAGTTCCTGCTTTATTCCTTCTGTGTTTTTGACTCTTGTTCTTACACTTCCAACCTGAAATAGAAAAGTTCTTGTTACAAGCGTCTTTAAGGAAGACTGGATTAAATTCTTCAAGGGCAAGGGTCAAAGCTTAGTCATCTTTGTGTCTCAGAGCCTGCTCTGCACGCAGGACGCATTCAGAATGAAAGAAAGTCATTTCCCCGTACTTGTCTTAGTCTGCCTGGGCTGCTGTAACAAAATAACCAGAGACCGGTGGCTTATTAACAACGGAAATGTATTTCCCACAGTTCTAGGGGCTGGGAAGTCCAAAATCAAGATACTGGCTTACTTGCTGTCTGAGGAAGTCCTGCTTTCTGGTTCATAGATGGCAGTTCCTCTCTGTGTCTTCACATGTTTGAAAGGCCTAGGGTCTTTTTGAGTCTCTTTTATAAGGTCTCTAATTCCATTCATGAGGGATTAGTGTCCCTCATGACCCAGTCACCCCTTCTAATACCACCCCTTCTAATACCATCACCTTTGGGGTTAGAATTTCAATGTATGAATTTGCAGTGGGGTGGGGGATGAACACATTCAGGCAGTAAAAGCACTGTTGAAGACACAAGATGGAAAAATTCTCTTGGTTAATTTAGAGAAGTTATTTATTTTTATTATTCTGATTAGGAGTTAAATTCGGTGATTTTTCACTCTTAGTTCCTCAAGTTAAGATATAGGCATGGGTGTGTTTCCAAAAACAGAAATTCTGAAGTCCAATATATGGATTAGCTTCTCTTACCTGTAAAAATGCATGAGGGAAATTTATTCATGCTTTTAATAACTTTCTTTTGGGGGAGAATAGGATGTGAATACCTTAGAAAATATTTTTAAGGCAATTTAATCCTTAAAGACACACCAACTTTTTGCCAAACTTTGTATTTATTTTTGTATTATTAACGAATAATTGTCCGGGCATAGTGGCTCACACCTATAACCCCAGCACTTTGGGAGGCAGAGGCGGGCGAATCACAAGGTCAGGAGTTCGAGACCACCCTGGCCAATATGGTGAAACCCTGTCTCTACTAAAAATACAAAAATTAGCCAGGTGTGGTAGCGGATGTCTGTAATCCCAGCTACTCAGGAGGCAGAGGCAGGAGAATCGCTTGAACCCAGGAGGCGGAGGTTACAGTGAGCCAAGATCATGCCACTGCACTCCAGCCCGGGTGACAGAGTGAGACCCTGTCTCCAAAAAGACCCCCCAAAACATAAAACAAATAATTTACATTACTCATTAATTTTATTAATTTTTTAGGTTTTCTTGCTGTTGGAAATTCTAGTGTTTATATGAAGTAATAAATTCTTGGTAAACTCTGTGTCAGACCTGGGAAAAAAACCACACTTTAAAGAGTAAATGAGGGCCGGGTGCAGTGGCTCACGCCTCTAATCCCAGCACTTTGGGAGGCCGAGGAGTGCGGATCATGAGGTCAAGAGATCGAGACCATCCTGGCCAACAAGGTGAAACCCCGTCTCAACTAAAAGTACAAAAATTAGCTGGGCGTGGCGGTGCATGGCTGTAAGTCCCAGCTACTTAGGAGGCTGAGGCAGGAGAATTGGGAGGCAGAGGTTGCAGTGAGCCAAGATCGTGCCCCACTGTATTCCAGCCTGGTGACAGGGTGAGACCCCATCCATCCATCAATCAATCAGTAAAGTAAATGAGTCTGATTTGTGCTTGTCAGCTTTTGCATTGCTATAAAGAAATACCTGAGACTGTGTAGTTTATAAAGAAAAGAGGTTTAATTGTCTCATGGTTCTGCAGGATATGGGTGTGGTGGCTCATGCCTGTAATCCCAGCACTTTGGGAGGCAGATGCGGGCGAATCATAAGGTCAGGAGTTTGAGTCCACCCTGGCCAATGTGGCGAAACCCCGTCTCTACTAAAATTAGCCAGGCGTGGTAGCGGGTGCTTGTAATCCTAGCTACTCAGGAGGCGGAGGCAGGAGAATCGCTTGAACCTGGGAGGCGGAGGTTACAGTGAGCCAAGAAGGAAGCATGGTGCTGGGATCAGCGTCTGGTGAGGGTCTCAGAGAACTAACAATCATGACAGAAGGCGAAAGGGAGCCAGGGTGTCACATAGTGAGAACCGGAGTAAGAGAGGGAAGGGGGAGGTCCCAGACTCTTAAATAACCAGATCTCCTGTGAGCTGAGTGAGAACTCACTCATCACCATGGAGATGGTGCTCAGCCATTCCTGAGGGATCCATCCTCACAATCCAGTCACCTCCCAGCAGGCCTCACCTCCAGCACTGGGAATGACGTCTCAGTGTGAGATTTGGAGGGGACAGACATCCAAATCGTACATTTACTGAGTTAAATGAAGCTGGCATAGTAGCTTTTCCCTCTGAGCAGTGTGATTGAAGGGGCAGGCAGGCATGGAGCCTGAAGGGATCGCAGTTGTGGTGGGTGTGAAGGAGAAACAGACATTACAGATATTTGGGAGACAGTCATGACTTGTGACCGATGAGAACACACCGGAAGAATGTTTTCCTAAGATAGATGAACTACAGTGTCTTAGAAAAATAGTGCTCTCAGTTATTTACAAGACAAACATTTTTTACCCTCTATCTCTTAATTGGACAAGCATTAAGAGTAACAAAAAAGGGTTTAAAAGGCAAAGTTTTTTGTTTTTTTTTTAAGTGGGTATTTTTTCCTTTTCTTCAACTTGGGTATTTCCTCTCTGAAGAGAGTTTTCAGTGTTTTGGAAGGTAATTTGCACACTAGTTGCGAGGGAAGACCACCGAGTAAATAGGGAATATGCTTTACTGCTTGTCTGTTGGGCCCAATCTAAACATGGAGAAAACTGGCCCCAGGATTGCCCACAGAGTGGGGTTTCCTTTATGACCCTTGGTTTTGAGTTCTTTGAATTTGTTCCACATTTCTTGTGTGGTTGGATAGGCCCTCCTCTCCCTGCCACCTTTTTTTTTTTTTTTTTTTTTTTTTTTTTTTTTTAGATTTAGATTTTAATTTAGATTTTAGTAAAATCTAAAATCTCCTTGGTTTGGCTTTCTAACGTGAAGAGGTTTTTAAATCTGAGATTCCTATTTTTTCTATTTGGAGAGAAAAGATTATTTTCCCCCTAAGTATTCACGTCTTTTTGTGCCTGAATTAAAGTGGACACATTTCATAATTTAAATATAACACCTTTATGAATGCTTTCTATATTGCATTGTGGAGCCAGTTTTAAACATGTTTTTGTGATCTTTTAGCTATAGGAGTATCCACATCTTCCGTTTATTTAAAAAGTTCCCAGGTAATGAATGTATTAGCAGATTATTACTTCTGTTCCAAACTCATAAGAATAGGAGGCCTAGCATCAAGGGAAAAGTCTTTGGGACTAAAAAAAAAACAAAAAAAAAGTGGAAACTGAAATCACAGTGTAAGCCCTTTTCTCGCTCTGTCTTCTCGTGAAAATGTTATTCTCTATTAGAGAAATGACCAGATGAATTTTGTTTCCCGTTTCGCTCTGCAGTTCTCATTAAAGGGGGTATACACGTACGCCATCGCATGTGAATGTCAGACTGTTTGTTCTTGAAGTGCCGAGCCTTCCGCAGGTCTCCTCAGTTGGATTTTTGAAGATCATTTCAGTATGTCTTAAGCTTAGATCCAGCAATGTCAACTTTTGCCTGCGGCACTAATGGTACCTTGTGGGCAAAACACGTATACATGATCCAGATTTATGATGGTTTAAGATTTTTCAACTTTACGATGGTTTCATTGGGATAAAGAGCATCTATACTTAGGCACGCTAGAACTGAACTTGCATTCTGTTGAGGAAGAGTAATCTTTGCAGGTAGTATAATTAAACGTTTAAGTTGTCTTTGAGTGTAAGCTTGAAATAGTTTTTTGTTTTCTTTTGTTTGAGATGAAGTTTTGCTCTTGTTGCCCAGGCTAGAGTACAATGGTGCGATCTCTGCTCACCGCAACCTCCACCTCCCGGGTTCAAGTGATTCTCCTGCCTCAGCCTCCCAAGAAGCTGAGAGTACAGGCATGCGCCACCACACCCAGCTGATTTTTGTACTTTTAGTAGAGACAGGGTTTCTTCATGTTGGTCAGGCTGGTCTTGAACTCCTGACCTCAGATGATCTGCCTGTCTTGGCTTCCCAAAGTGCTGGGATTATAGGTGTGAGCCACCGTGCCTGGCCAAAATCGTTCTTTAAAAAGGTTAATAAAATATAGCTAAAGCATGGCAGTGTCATCTCATGAATTAGAAATCAAAATCTAGCATTAAATTGGCTAATTTAGTTAATAGTCAAGACAGTTCTTACTCTGTTGAGTCAGGCGCTCACCTGTTGAGTGACGTAGTTCTTGTGTCATATACTCAAGGAAAGGAACATGTCTGACATCTCAGAAATTTAAAACTGTGTGTATTAACAGTGGTTTGTATCCCTTTGCACATCAGAATTACCTGGGAACGTACAAAGAAATGTTTAAAAGTTGGTATCTCGGCCAGTTGTAGGGAATTGTCATATTGTCTGAGCCTAGGGGAATGGTCAGATGATAGGGGATAGGGACTGGGCATGAGTGGTTTTTAAAAGCTCCCAGGCAATTTGAGTATGTAGTGAGGTTTGAGAAGCTCTGGTTAACCTACCCCTCAGATAGCTCGAGAAATTCTCATGTTTCCCACTTATGTTGTAGAGCACGGCCACAGATACGCAGCACGTGCACTGTAACGTAAGTGGTTCATCTTCTTTAGCAAGTTTGGCAGTTTTGTAAAGTGTCTGAAGATCTTTTATCCTGTATTCTTATAGATACTAAGTAAAATCTATGTGGTGATTGGCTTCATTGAACCTATTAAAGTTGTTTTTTAGCTTTGGTTATAAGCTTCTAAGTAGTAAGTAAGAACCATCAGACAGAAATGTGAGTTACTGCTTTCAGCAGAGTATGGATTTATTTTACACTTACTTACATGTAAACACAGTAGTTCACCTATGCTTAATGAAAATCAAAGTTGATTGGAACAGGAATGATTATACAGAGTGGATGGAGTTTAAAAAGTGAGATGAGAGGGCCAGGTATGGTGGCTCATGCCTGTAATCTCAGCATTTTGGGAGACTGAGGCAGGCGGATCATTTGAGGTCAGGAGTTCCAGACCAGCCTGGCCAACATGGTGAAACCCTGCCTCAACTAAAAATACAAAAATTAGCCAGGTGTGGTGGTGCATGCCTGTAATCCCAGCTACTTGGGAGGCTTGAGGCGGGGGAGAATCACCTGAACCCGGGAGATGGCGGTTGCAGTGAGCCGAGATTGCACCACTGCACTCCAGCTTGGGTAACAGAGTGAGACCCTGTTTTTTTTTGTTTTTTTTTTTTTTTTAAATAAAGTGAGATGAGAAAATAACCATCTTACAGCTTGCCACTTTTCAGAAGTTGACAAGCTGCTGTGAGCCCTGTTCTCACCTGCCTTTATGAAAGCATTGGACTGGGACCTTTGCTTCCTTCTTTATTCTCTTCCTAATCTAGCTCTAATGGTGTAGGTCCCCAGAAATCATTTTGATGTTCAGCTTGGGTGGTCCCTACAGTATATGAATTCAGTATCTGACACTGATGTCAGACTCTGAAGATTATCCAACAGGTAGAACTGTGGCTCTCAAAATGTAGTGTGAATCAGAATCACCTGGAGGCCGTTCTAGCATAGATGCAGCTTCTATCTCCAGGGCTTCCGATTCAGGTTTGGGGTGGGTGGGGCCGGAGAATTTGTATTTCTGAGAAGTTTTGGGTGTTATTGATATTCTTGGTTCAGGAGTTCTGAGAATCATGGAGGTGGAGATTGTCGGGGTTGGTGACATTTGTAAGAGAAGGGTATTTACAGAAGTTGTACCCTTAAATGAAAAAGAAGACTCTCAGAATTAAGTTTGGTCACAGAATAGACAAAGGGGGGAAAATTCCATCTAAATGCAGAAAAATAAGAAAAATTGGCTTAAAAATTTATTATTTGTAAGCTCAAAGATACAATTTTTTCCTGTTTGAACATTTTTCCTCCCTGTATTACAGTTGTAATGAATTGAGGTTTGAACCAGGGATTCTAATTTTCAAAAGATTTGTTTGTAGTCTTTCAGTTTACATCTCCTAATTCAGTTGGCTAATTTTATTAGGTTCCTAATTTTACCAGGAACCTGTTTTTCTTCACCATGCCTCAGTTTCCCCATAATAAGAATAAATATGATTGCCAGAGATATCATCAGGATATTTTAAAGTTCAATGAATAACATTTTGTAGTATTTAGATATCACTGAAGTGGGAAACATCAAAAATATGAAAAATATCCTAAACTGATATCACACATTGTATTCAAGTGGTAAGTACATCCCTTTTCCCCCAGTCAACGGGGCCATAGTAAAAGAAGCAGCCAATATGGAGGATAAAAAGAATAGTGGGCCAGTATGGAAGCCGGCTTCACTTTGTAAAGTATTATACAGAAATAGGAAAGTTTTAAAGCGTAAAACTGGTGAGAAAGCAAGTGACTCAGAATTCAAGATAGATGGGACTCCACACCAGTCATGATCTGGAACTGAGGAACATGGCCTACCGAAGAGAGAAGCCGTGAGAGACAGCTGAGGTGAGTGAACTGGCCCTATAGTAACATGGAAAATGAAATTACACGTTTCTTTATTTTCTCACGTGGACAGAAACTATTGTAGAAATTTAGAACTTCAGGCCCTGTTTAAAAAAAATCTATTTCAAGGGTCAAATTGTTGATTGCCAGACTCATTATTAGTAATTACAGTTACAGAGCTGAGGAGTTTTCTCAGTGTCTGAGTTCTGCTCCTGTTCAGTAGTTGAGTTCATTGATCGTTTTTCTATTCCTCGTTGCACCTGTCATGCTGGTAGCAGCAATTAACATTCCTCCGAAGTGAATAGAATGCCAGCCTCCATCTCAGATGTAACTCAAGAACAACAGGTGCATTCTACCTGTTTCTTGGCTATGCCCAGAGCAGTTAGAAGGCAAGTAATTAACCATAGAACAGACTTTGAAGAAAATGAGATTCTTTAGAATTTGAGCCAAAGTGCTGAAAAGTAGCTCTGGATCATGTAGACATAATTTAGGAGACATAGGAAATGGCTCAACAGGAAGGGTGAACTAGCCTTCCCAGTCTGGCCTCTTTAAATTTGTTTCAAGTCTGTTTCCCTTCATTGATACAAATCTTATTAACTCTGTACCTTCCACAGACTCTTTGTTTTGTGCAGCTGTTTTTTTTTTGTTGTTATTGTTTGTTTGTTTTTATGAAGTTCACATGAAAGGTTACTGGACTTGAATTTATACAGTAAAAATTCATTAGATTCTTAAATTTCCTCCTCCCTTTTAAAGGAAGACACCTAATGAAACCATCTGTCCCTGGGGAAAGGAAGAGTCCCCAGATACAGATTTAAATTTCTTACCATTTAGTCTGGTTCCATTGATCCAAAATAAGAAGATTATAACAGATAATTTCTAAAATTATTTTTACCACCCAATTTCTCTTTCTTTAATTCCTGTAGAGTTCTCTATAGTTTATATGTCCCTAATTTTTATGAAAATACTTGAAGCTTTATTTAAATAGGTTCAAGTATGGGCAGATTTTAAGAGCTTAATTATCTAGGATTTTCTATTTGAAAGTGAGATGTTAAATTATCACTGAGACCTTACTTAAGGTACTACATAAATTTCTCTAAAAGTTTGTTAGCGTCCGTTAATCTTGACGAGCAACAAAAGGAAAGGATATTATCCAGTGTGATTTGTGTGTGTGTGTTTATAATTGCCACTTTAAAAAAGCTTGTGAATATCTTTTGTACATCAGTTGCTCTCTATCACTGGTTTCATCTTGGCTGCATGTTTGAATTGCTAGAGATTTTTTAAAAATACCCATGTTTGGGTCCTACCTTCAGGGATTTAGCTGTAATTATTGGGTCCCAGAATATTTTTAAAGATAGTGATGTCATAAGAATTTATTTTACATTGCACTTCAAACATAATTTGGTGGATTTAAATTTATGTCTGATATTTAAGGTTTTGAATTATTTGTTAATGAAAACACTCTAATAAATAGTGAAATGGTATCTAGGTGTTCTGACTCAGCTGAAGGATATGTGTGTGTCTTGACTACCCATCCGCCATGCATATACTTTTTATCCACTGAGCTAGATGGGATGGACTTTCTGCTTATCTCTCACCTGTGGGATATTACACATGGTTGGCCCTTTTGAGCTTTTTTTTTTTTAGGATTATTTGCTGTCATTTTGTCAAATCTATGCCATTGATTTTTAAATGCATCGTTATTTTTTATGTCTCTACAAAAGAGAAAACACAGATTAAGTTGACTTCCTTTTTCAGTGGATGTGAAAATGTGGAAAAGGTACTTGTAATCAATGAAATATGCTTAAAATTTTGTATTATTTTTTAAAAGTGTGGGTACAAAGTAGGTAAATATATTTCTGAAGTTCATGTGATGTTTTGATGCAGTGTGAAATACGCACATCATGGAGAATGGGGTATCCATCCCCTCAAACATTTATTTTTCACGTTACAAATAATCCATAAAATGTACTCATCTTTATTTTTCTCATCTAAATATTACGTTTATTAAATATAACAAAGCTACATAGGGGTTTTTTCTGTTTTTGTGTTTGCATCATTTTGTATGAGAAAATTGAGATACTTTCTTTTTTTTTTTTTTGAGACGGAGTTTCGCTCTTGTTACCCAGGCTGAAGTGCAATGGCGCGATCTCGGCTCACCGCAACCTCCGCCTCCCGGGTTCAGGCAATTCTCCTGCCTCAGCCTCCTGAGTAGCTGGGATTACAGGCACGCGCCACCATGCCCAGCTGATTTTTCGTATTTTTAGTAGAGACGGGGTTTCACCATGTTGACCAGGATGGTCTCGATCTCTTGACCTTGTGATCCACCCGCCTTGGCCTCCCAAAGTGCTGGGATTACAGGCGTGAGCCACCGCGCCCTGCAAAAATTGAGATACTTTCTATTCAGTCTCCTCAGTTGTAGAAATATGACTAATTTGTTTAAATATGATTGCTTCTAAATATACCCTGGAGGACTTAGATACAAGTCAGAATCTTGTGATAGTCTTTGTTAGTTTTAACTTCTCAGTGAACATCTTTGTCTCGTGACACTGAAAGCCTTATTTTTGTGTGTACGCGTATTTGTGTGTACTTGTACGCATAGACACACGCACACTGGGTCAGTGTGTATGTTTGCCAGTACCACCACTTGTTTCTGTTCTGCTTTGTCCAACCTTTTGGTAAAATCTACATTTTGGGTTTTAAATAATTTTAAGGTCTTCATTGTTCATGTGTTTGCTGTTGTACCATTATCCTATTAAAAACAATATAACCCAGTTCAGCGATCTAAATGTGCTTCTAACTTTATATGGGAACTATTTAGCTTTCTTTACTTATCACTTCCCCCACTCCCCCTACAGTATTAGCCAAGAGAGATCTATTACCTTTGAATCTAGCCCGTGTGGCTCTAGATACTTCTCTTGTGTAATACCTAATTTAAATGTATTCCAGATGTATAAGAAATATTTGAGATTTGGTAGTTTTAATTTTGGGAATGCTTTTAAAGTGTTATCCTAGATTAGTAGGGTATTTTTCTTTCATGAAAATGTGTATTTATTTAAAACCTGTGGTAGCTAATCAAACTTGAAATACCGTAAGTCCTCATGTAATGTTGCCAGTAGGCTCTTAGAAACTGTAAGTGAAGCTTTAAGTGAAACATGTAACAGGTCCTTGAGTTGCATTGTTCCCTTCAACGTGGATTTGTTATTGCATTGATGAGGGGAAACACTGTTATGCGTTATTTCACTCTTGCAGCTTCCAAGAACCCATGGATGACATTCTGTGAGGACTTACTGTATTTGCCTCGTTTTCAGTAAGTTAAAAGTTAGCAGAATCTGATATTTTCATTTTCCCCATTAGCAGAGGAGCTGCTGATACCCACTTGCGGATACGCAGTCCCTGTCTGATGACCGGGTTTGATGAATTGGCCATCACTTTAGAGGGGCTGTCAGGCTGCTTCATGTTCACAAATGGCTGGAAAGAAAAAGAAATGCCTTTTACATCATCAGCCCTCAAAGTACCTATATAACATTTTGGTTTGTTTTGGCTGCCGATTCCTCGTCACAGAAATTGTTGGTTTTGCAGTCATGGTGGCCTCCTGGTTCTGTGTGCTTTTCTTCCTTTTTTGGTCTACCCTTGGTGACCATATTGCTGATGACTCCTCTTAGAAGCCTCACCCCTCATCCCCCACCTCTTTTGCATTTGAGTGTCTGTATGTATGGGGTACTTAACTCCTTCTGAGGAGTAGCTCAGTGCCTGGCAAAATTGTTAGGATCAGCCCACCTCTGCTGCGTTTCCACGGGTGTGTGGCGTTGCTTCCTGTCACTCTCCCTCCAGTGCCCATTCTCCGTATCCATCTCCCTGTCCTGAACTACCCCGTCTTCACTTCCCCTCCCGTTTCCTGTTTTTTCTCCTGTTTCTGCTACTCACATTCTCCATGGAAAAGCTTCTTTTATTTATTTATTTTTTTTACCCAGTATTTTTGGAGAGAAAATTTTGACATTGGGGCCATCTTTTAAGAGGCCCTTCCCCTGAGAGCAGAGGGGAACGTGCTCAACTTACAAAGTGTCTGAGAAAAATCACACTTCTTCTTTTCACAGGACCTCTGTTTGAAATTTGCAACCAATTAAGAAACTCTTGGCTAGGCAGTGGCTCACGCCTTTAATCCCAGCACTTTGGGAGGCTGAGGCGGGCAGATCATGAGGTCAGGAGATTGAGACCATCCTGGTCATCACGGTGAAACCCCGTCTCTACTAAAAATACAAAAAAAATTAGCTGGGCGTGGTGGTGCCTGCCTGTGGTCCCAGCTACTCGGGAGGCTGAGGCAGGAGAATTGCTTGAACCCAGGAGGTGGAGGTTGCGGTGAGCTGCGATGGCGCCACTGCACTAGAGCCTGGGTGACAGAGTGAGACTCTGTCTCAAAAAAAAAAAACCAAAATCAAACTCTTAGGTACCCCAGGTGCATAGGAGACTTGCTCTTTCAGCGCATTCACCTTAATCATGTTGGTTTACATGAGGAATGATTTTGGACTCAGCCAGCTACATGAAATACGGTATTGTCATTCATTCAGGTTGTCTCTTTGCACAGAACAATTCATTTGCTGCTTGTCATGAATCCATCCGGTGAAGTATTGTGATGACATCTGGTGTGCCTTCTTTGTTTACTATGTTTACTGTACATGTTTAGAAGAAAAAAGGCCTGTAGTGACCACTTCTCTGTGTCGGCCCCTGGGTCAGGCTTTCCATCTTGACTCATGGGTGTCGGGACCGCTGAGATGGGTTGATTGGGTGTGCAGCATTTCCTCTGTCGGACTTGGGAGCCAGAAAGCCACGATGAAGTTTGATTTGGCTTGTGGCAGCCGTTTCCAAATATGAATTTGGATACAGTAAAGTAAGCCCTCTAAGAAAAGGAGCAGAAGAGAAAATAGCTCTAGAGCTGGGGCTATCTGGGGAACACTGAAAAACGGGGAAAGTCTCCACGATCATATTCTGTGTCTCCCCTGAGCTGGTGTCGCTGTGGTGCCCAGAGGCAGCCGTGTTTTCCAGGCTGAGTGCGCCCTGCGCTTGGGAGAAACCACAGAGGCGGCCTCTGTCCGCATGTGCTGCACGCTGCCTCGCTCCAGACGGTCTTGAATGTGACCTGGCAGCCAGTGCCGTTTCCTGCTGACGTGGCCTCCCACAACTGAGCAGAACAGAGCCACCTCAGTGTGCTGAGGAAGGAGCGGGCTGGGGCATGAATCACCAGCGGGATACGGAACAAATTAAGAGGGGAAAGCGCCTAACTGTTCGGGTTTCCTGGTAGAAAGACACCTTTCTTATAGGAAGGAAGGAGGAGGAAGAAAAACAGGAGTGAAGAATGCCTCAAAAGTCAGACTGTGATTTGTTTGGCCTTAGGAAGGATTTCTTATCAGCAGGAGTTAACTTCTGGGGTAAGCCCCAGTCCGCCCCAGACATCTGGGGGGATGCTTTGAGGAGGCCAGACTGGCTGCAGCCTTCCCACACACGCTTTGCACAGGTTGCTGGGGGGCATGAGCTCCCAGCCCTATCCTGCAGACAGATAGTAAAGAAACAGAAACTTTGGGAGGCCGAGACCGGCCGATCACGAGGTTAGGAGTTCAAGGCTAGCCTGGCTCACATGGTGAAACCCTACCTCTACTAAAAATATAAAAATCAGCAGGGCATGGTGGTGTGCACCTGTAATCCCAGCTGCTTGGGAGACTGAGGCAGGAGAGTCGCTTGAACTGGGACCCCGGAGGCAGAGGTTGCAGTGAGCGGAAATCGCACCATTGCACTCCATCCAGCCTGGGCGACAGAGCGAGACTCCGTCTCAGAAAAACAAAAAACAAAAACAAAACATAGAAACCCAAACCAAAAGACTGCTTTGTGTCTTGGCGGACAAAGTTCTTTCAACTTGCTAGGAACTGGAGAAAAGGACTCTGTGAGGAGCTGCTCAGGAGCAAATCCTGTGGTGTGTTTTTCTCTTCAATGCCGTCAGCATCCCGCTGCATGATCAATATGCGCTCATTTCAGCCGCCACTGAGTATATTTTGAGTTTGCTTATTTGAAGAGGTCCAGGACAGCTTCCTGTTACTGTCTTCCAGTTGAAGGCATAGTGTCATGAAATTTTAGAGTGAGATGGGACTTTAATGTGATCGAGACCATTAGTGGTTTCTTCTGTTTTTAAGAAGTTATTGTAGGACCTTGTCTTCAGTTACTCACACCTGAAAGCCCAGTATACAGAGCTCATAGGTGGAGCTGACTGAGGGCGGAGAGGCCAAGCCCAGCTGCTCGCTCATCTTTCTCCTAGTGGTGGCCCTGGAAACTCTTCCTCTGACCGCTGCACACTCCTGCATACTTAATAGAGAAACCAGTGATCAAATCTACTTCCTTAATATTATAGGTGAGGAAATTTTACCTTTGGTAGGGTCACATTGTTAGGTCATTACGATAATGTTCAAGGTGCCTGAGAATAAAAGTTTCATAATTTTATGTCTCCTGCTTTTGAGCCTTCATGATCTCTTGGGGAGCCATTGTAATGGCTTCCCACCCTGCATCGGAACAAGTGGGGTGCTGGTGGGACAGGTGGGGGCTGATGATGTACTTTATGTGTTTGTAGGTCAGAGAGCTGGAAACCATAGAGGACAGCTCAGGTGGTTTCATTAGTCTAGGTGTGAGGTCACTGGGGGGTGGCAGTAAGATTGGAGATGGAGGGAAGCTTTGAAAGGAAGAGCTCTTAGCACTGGAAAGTATGGTTATGTTTTTATTTATTATTTATTGATGTATTTTTAGTAGAGATGGGGTTTCACCATGTTGGCCAAGCTGGTCTCGAACTCCTGACCTTGTGATCCACCCACCTTGGCCTCCCAAAGTGCTGTGATTACAGGCGTGAGCCACCTTGCCTAGCCAGTTAAGTTTTTAAGTTATAGAAGCTGGGTATGGAAAGTTATCAAGATAATGTAGTCAAAGATGATCCTGAAATGCCCAGCCCAGGCCATAGGAAGAGTGTGGAGACTGTCTGACTTAGACAGTGCAAAATCTTTCTGAGTTTTCTCTTGGTCCTTTAGGCTGCTTTGAGCTTCATTAAGTCCCTCTGATAGAGGATTCTTCTTGGAGATACCAAAGCAGTTGGATTCCCTGACTCTGTTTACTGCTGTGACATCCCTATCTGATTGCTGGATGACGTTTGGTGTATAGTGTCACCCTTAGTTCCTGGTGTGTCATTTATCTGTGTAATTCACTTGCATCTGTTTCTGGATTATTGAACAAAACCAAGGCTGATTCAGGCCTAGCATACAGACCTTCTTCCTGATTCAGCACTGACTTTCTGCATAGCCTCAAGTCTAGGAGGTGGGTAGACTTGGGTTTACAAACAGATTTTGGAAATCATTGACATTGGCCACATTTTCCAGAGTTTTCCCCTCTCCTGGAAGCCATTTTCTCCCGTTGCTCCCCACGTTGCCCCTCCAGCTCCGTAAACAGAAGCCGCTAACCTGGGCAAACAGTTTTGTAAGAAAAGCGAGCAAACCGGAGTGAATGGAGAAGGCGGGATATTAAATGTGTAATAGGCCTATGTAGGTTTTCAGTGAAGTCACCTGATTTTCTCTAAAGACGCTTTGATTTCTTGAACCATGTACCATGCGTTGGTGGAACTGGAAACTTACCCACATCGTTTATGGTATTTGGTTGCTGCGGTTGTAGGCTGAATTTATACTTTGTCAGGGACTAGAAGGGGAGAAACAGCTTTATCTGTTAATCCTATTGCTGTGGCAGAGGTGCTGTATGTGTAATTATGTGCTTTTTTCCTCAACTTATTCTCGAAAAAGAATACTTTGCCCAGAGGGTCTTTCCAAGTGTTTTTGGTAAATCTATTCTTCAAATACAGCTGTGAGTAGGAAGAGGGGTGGCCATTCTTTTGTGTGATGGTAATGAGATAATTTCTGCATTAGAGATTTTCAGGAGACTCTTGGTTTAAATGAAACTTCAGAGCCCTCGCAAAGCCACCAAGTCTCTTTGCCTTATTAAAAAAAAGTTTTTATTAATCTCATATGTTTTGCCATCATCAGTTCCATAAATAAATAAAATGGTTTTGAGTAATAGAACTAAGGCTGTCATTTGTCTGGCATCCTGTCTTCTCTCCTCTTCCTCAAATATAATTTGACAAAAGCTAGCTCTGAGTTGCGTTCCCACTGTTAGCCTCTGCTCCAAGTGGCTTCCCTGCCCTGGCCACGCTGCTGTTCATCCTGGTGGTGGGTGGAGGCCAGAGGAAGTGTTCAGATTGTGTGCAGGAGGTACGCAGGCAGGTAGGTTGCTGCCTTAAGGCTGGTGGCTGCCTTCACACGGGCTGGCAGGGATCTGCAGTCAGCAAGGGACTGGCACAGGAATTTCCGTTACCTTGCAAGAAGGAACCAGGTAGGCCTGAGGGTGTCAGGTTGCTAGCCAAGATCTTGAACGTTTCTTTGTATGCATCCTTTGCTAATTGAATCTGGAAAACCTAACCCTGAAAGGATCTTCAGAAAGTGGCTAGTGCTGAGTTTTGAAGTTTTTTTTTCGTTGTTCCCCAGTGCCTGCTCTCTAAAGCAACCAGTATTTATTTGGTTAAAAAGCAGCTAATTAGTGTTTGATCTTGATGTGGAAATGAACCGGATCAAATTCCAAGTCAAATCACTTTTCCTTGTAGAGTGTTTTTTTAACCTTCTGAGATGTGTTTCATCAGATCATGGACTATCAGAAGCTTACTTGTCCTCAGTGTTCCGGTCTGCATTGTGTCACAGCCATTGTTCTGATAATAATGCTCTTAAGTATAAACCTATTGTGTCTACGAAAAGTCACATTTATCAGCGGATTGTAAAAAGCTGTAAGGGGACTGTGTAACTTAATTATACAAGCAGTGTCATATATGGCACTATTCTTGAGAAATACCTTGCCATCTGGTCCCATTTATCTGAGATGAAATCTGTTGTTATTTTTCTTTTTCTCTTCTTAAGTTTCACTAAGCTGCCAGCTAATATTATTTTCCTTATTTTGAACATGAAGAAACAAAGGTCCAGAGTGGCCAACTAACTTATCCAAAGTAGTGGTGGAACCAGAATATGAACTCGAGATGGTACCAAAGCTCCTGTTATTTTTTTTTTTTAAAA
>NW_016107376.1:9495943-9503865 GCF_001604975.1 Cebus imitator
GCCAGGCTGGAGAGCAGTGGCGTGGTCTGGGCTCACTGCAACCTCTGCCTCCGGAGTTCAAGCGATTCTCCTGCCTCAGCCTCCCGAGTAGCTGTGACTACAGGCGCGTGCCACCACGCCCGGCTAATTCTTTGTATTTTTGGTTGAGATGGGGTTTCACCATGTTGACCAGGATGGTCTTGATCTCTTGACCTCGTGATCCACCCGCCTCGGCCTCCCAAAGTGCTGGGATTACAGCCGTGAGCCACTGTGCCTGGCTGCAAATACTTTCTTCTAGGCTGGAGCTTGTCTTTCCCTCCTCTTAACAGGTTCTTCTGCAGAGAAAGTTTTTCATTTTGATGAGATCCAGTTGACAGTTTCTCCTCTTATGCTTTTGGTGTGAAGTCTAAAGACCTTTGTCTACTCCCAGACTCCAAATATTTTTTTTCTTTTTGTCTTCCCTACAAGTTTTATAGTTTTACATGGAAGTCTGTGATCAATTTTGAGTAAATTTTTATATAATATGTGAGGTTTAGGTTGAGAGGCTCTTCTTTCTCCTTCTCCTTCCCTCTTCCCCCATCTTCCTCTCCCTCCTCCCTCGTCTTCCTCTTCCCCTTCCTCTATCAATATCCAGTTGCTCTAGCAATATTTAGTAAAGACTGTTTTCCTCCCTTGTATTGCTTTTCACCTCTGTTAAAAATCATTTGGGGCTGGGCGTGGTAGCTCACATCTGTAATCCCAGCATTTAGGAGGCCAAGGTGGGTGGATCACAAAGTCAGGAGTTCGAGACCAGCCTGGTCAACGTGGTGAAACCCTGTCTCTACTAAAAATACAAAAATTAGCTGGGCATGTTGATACGCATCTGTAATCCCAGCTGCTCAGGAGGCTGAGGCAGGAGAATCGCTTCAATCCAGGAGGCAGAGGTTGCAGTGAGCCGAGATGGCACCACTGCACTCCAGCCTGGGTGACAGAGCGAGACTATGTCTCAAAAAAAATCGTTTGGAGATAGGACATATTGCTGTGGGTGTGTTTCCAGATCCTCTGTTTCTGGCTTGGTTGAACCGTGTGGTCTCTGTATCTCTCCTCCCAGACCACATTGTCCTGATTACTGTAGCTATGTAGTAAGTAGGTCTGAACATTGGGTCCTGGTATTCTCTAAAGTGAATTTTATCAGAGGTATTTAGGTAAATAAGGACCTGAGAGAGAGATGTGAGTTCCCCATAAACTAGTGCCCATAATAACTAAGAACTATTGAGGAGCTTTGGTTCATCGCCAGCTTATTTTGAGAAAATCTGTAGGAAAATCACAAAGTAAGTATTCAGAAAAATGAAGATGAGTTAAGTAATAATTTGGTTTATAAGTCTAAAGTTCGGGACAGCTGTCACTGAAGCCTGGATTGATTACTTTTGGGTTTGTTTGGCCTGAAGTCATAGCTATTGATGATCAAAAAAAGGAGCCACATGAGCAAAGGGTTTTAAGGAAAAAGCTAGGTTCCAGATTGATTTTAAAAAATTAGCCACTCATTTGTTTATTTTAAGAAATCTCACCTGCTGTATTGAAGCCTTATATATGTTCTTTTATCTTAAGATAACATGGACATCACACCATTTTAGACTTAGAGCAACAATAGAGGTCTATTTGTTTAACCGTCTCATTTTACAGATAGGAAAATCAGGGCCCTTTTATAAATGGGCTGGCACATCTGCAGATTGTCCTGGGTGGCTGGGAAGGTGGGGGAGGCAGGCAGGGGTTGACCAGAGTCAGCTTCACTGGTGGAGACTCTGTCAGCCTTCTTGTCTGGCTGTAAGCCTGTTTTTACTCTTTTTCATCTGGCTTGGTCGTGAAGCCAAGGGCAGCGGCGGGCATCACTACTACACAATACTACACACTATACAAAACTATGCCTCCTTCCACCTCCCTTGAATAGGAACTTCTGTTCATAGACCTGTGCCTGGAATTAGACTGGAATAGGCTGTGCTCACTGGGCCTTGCCTATTGTGGATTTTGGCTTCCCACTAAGTGGGGCGGAGCTGCCTCTTGTACCTCCCAGGGACTGACTTTGCATTTCCCTTGGCTCCCTCTCTGTGGCTTTGTTCCTCGTTTTCATCACCAGCCTGCTCCTAGGACTGGTCCCTGCTGTGGTTATGTTAACATCTTCTAGGGTTTACACCCCGGCCCTAAGAAGTCAGATTAAATCTTATAGAAGAGCTGCTAACAATCAAGGGCATGAATACTGCTTTCTGAATTTCACACATATTGGCCAGCTCCCTTTCGAGTTGTCCTGGAACACAGAAATGAAAAGGCCAGCTGTAAATCAGAAATGTCAGTTTGGGCTAGGGGGCTATGATCCCATAGCGGAGCAAGATTAATAGAAAAATCTATATGTATTTTAAAGTATACTAATCTATAAAGAATTCAGCTTTTACTGTGATAATGTTGACTTTTGGTTATTTTTATCAGGCTTAAAAAATAAAGGTGCTGCATTTTAGTAAATTATTACTAAACATTCATATTGGCTACAGCTATTATAAATCCGGAGTAATGAAAGGAATTCCTATTTTTGCCTTTGGATTTTATGTTTTTGTCCTGAGTTCACTGTTGAAAGAATTTTTGTGAACTTTCCAATGTGCATACTATATATTGAGGTAAAATTAATTCAAAAGAAATAAAAGAAAAAAGAAACAATATAAGATTACCACAAAAGGAGGGAACCAGGAGTAATTTTGGTTTTTACTTTTAGAAAGTTTTCTTTTAAAGTCTTATTTTTGTCAGTGAGTATTCTTGGTATGATATTTGTGTAATTTCTTAGTCGTGTTCACTGTTAACTGTTACATAGAACTGTCATTAGAAGCAGGATGAACCCCACTGGAAGTGTTTTAATTTCACGTCTGAATTTGAGCAGGCTGTTGGATATTGGTGGGAAGGAATGTGAACTGATGATTGCTTTTCCAATCCTGTTATTTTCCAGTGTGGTTTGGAAAAAAGTCTCTACATATGAAGTCAGGACAGCACAATGAAGCCTTCTGGTTAATGAATTTAGTGAGTTTCAGATTTTCCTCATGGAGAGTCCTGGAAAATCACTTCAGAAAAGAGTGCTGTGGATCACTTGTAGAGAAACTGCTATGCATGCGTATATGATTTAGAGCATTCTAAAGGCTAACATAGATTCTGGCCCAGCCTCTGATGGATAAAATCAAAACATATTGATTCCTGGACCAAGAATTGGAAACAAAGCCCTTTTAGACAGCTTTTAGGTTTCTAACTAGTCAGTCAGATCTCTCTCAGACTTAACTGCTGAATATTGTTCATTGGACACATGCTTGTATTTACCGAAGCCTGGCAATATCTGAGACTGTTGTGTGTTGTCTTGGCAGTGGTCACCTGTAATGCAATTTTTTTTGGTAACCGTTTTGTTGAGGTGTAATTCATATACCGTACAATTCACCTATTTAAGCATACAGTTCACTGGTTTTGTATATTGTGCAAACATCACCACAGTCGGTTTTAGAGCATTTTCATCACCTACAAAACTCTGTAGCCTTGACCGGGCAACGTGGCTCACACCTGTAATCCCAGCACTTTGGGAGGCCAAGGCGGGTGGGTCACCTGAGGTCGGGAGTTTGAGACCAGCCTAACCAACATGGAGAAACCCCGTCTCTACTAAAAATATTAAATTAGCCAGGTGTGGTGGCATGTGCCTGTAACCCCAGCTATTCGGGAGGCTGAGGTAGGAGAATCATTTGAACCCGGGAGGCGAGGGTTGCAGTGAGCTGAGATTGTGCCATTGCACTCCAGCCTGAGCAACAACAGTGAAACTCCGCCCCCCCCCCAAAAAAAAACACACAAAAAACCTCTATACCCATTAGCAGTTAGCCCTGATACCCCCACGTCCCTAGCTCTAGGCCACCAATAATAGACCTTCTATCTTTATAGAGTTGCTTATTCTGTCTGGACATTTCATATAAATGGAATCATATAGTATGTGGTATTTTGTAATTGTCCCCTTAGGATAATTTTTTTTTTTTTTTTTGAGATGCAGTCTCGCTCTGTTGCCTAGGCTGGAGTGTAGTGGCACGATCTTGGCTCGCTGCAACCTCTGCCATCCCCGTTCAGGCGATTCTCCTGCCTCAGCCTCCCAAGTAGCTGGGATTACAGGCACACGCCACCATGCCTGTCCAATTTCTGTATTTTTAGTAGAGATGGGGTTTCACCATGTCGGCCAGGCTGGTCTCCAACTCTTGACCTCAAGTGATCTACCAACCGCGGCCTCCCAAACTGCTGGAATTACGGGCGTGAGCCACTGTGCCTGGCCTCTTAGCATCATTTTTAAGGATCATCTATTTGTAGCATGTGCCAGTACTTCATTTTTTTGTTGGCAGATAATATTCCAACATATGGATGTATCACCCTTTATTAACCCATTCATCAACTGGTAAACATTTGGGTTGTTTCCCTTTTTTGGCTGTTAATACTGTTGCTATGAGCATTTGTGTGCAAGATTTTGTGTGGACATATATTTTTATTATTCTTGGGTATATGCCTAGGAGTGGAATTGCTGGGCCTGATAGTAACAATAGGTAACCATTTGAGGAGTGACCAGACTGTTATCCAAAGCAGCCATACCATTTTACCTTCCCACCAGCAGTGTATGATTTCTTAGCATTCTTGCCAACACTTGTTATTACCTGGTTTTTTTTTGGTCTGTAATACCGTTTTATGTGTTTTTTAATTCCTTTGCATTGTTGATATTTTTCCTGCAGGAGATTGTTGTTCACATACTTAGGATGTTTAGCTGTGATATGGCTCTGAGCTGTAATGAAATTCCGTGCTAGGCCCAGCTTGCCTATTTGTTTTTTACCTTGACTTTGGATCATAGCACTAACCAAACCACCATGGTACCACAAAAATAATTATGTTAGAAGCTAAAATCTAATCTTTTAAATCTTGAGACATGGCACACATACCCAAGAATGCATCAAATATATGTATAAGGAATAATTGTAGCTGGGCATGGTGGCTCATGCCTGCAATTCCAACACTTTGGGAAGCTGAGGCAGGAAGATTGCTTGAGGCCAGGAGTTTGAGACCAGCCTGGGCAACAACTGTCTCTACAAAATTTTTTTAAAAAAATTCACTGGGCATGATGGTACACACCTATAGTCTTACCTACTCGGGCTGCTGAGATGGGAGGATTGCTTGAGCCAAGGAGTTTGAGGCTGCAGTGAGCTGTGGTCACGCCACTGCTCTCCAGTCTGGGCAATAGAGCAAGACTGTATTCTCTAAGAAAAAAAAAAAAAAAAAAGAATTATAAAGCAAAACCCATATAAGCCACCCATATCATAAAATAGAAATACACAGTCCTAAGTAAGAGTTAATAATAAACATGACTGAAAATATGTTAGTATTGTAGACATTAATAATCACTAACAAATCACTTTTTGATAAGCATTTTGCTTTTCTTTGTATCATTTTGCTTTTCTTTATAGTTTTACTGTATGTGCAAACACACATACACACCCGCACGCAGACACACATCCCACCCCGCTACCCCCAAAGCATGAGGTTGAATTTGCTTGTTTTTGAACTTCATATAAATGGGATCATACTATAGGTATTCTTTAGCGACTTCTTTTGCTTAACATTGGTTTCAAGGACATGTGTGTAGCTGTTGGTTCATTTTTTTTGTTGTTTCTTTTGCTACTTTGTAGTTTTCTAGCTTCTGTATTCTCTTGATGAAACTTTGGGTTGGTTCTGATATTTGGGTATTATGAGCAGGGCTGCTATGAATATTCTTGCAGATATTTTCAGGTCTGTAAGAGTTTCTTCAAAATAGTTACCAACGATTAGAATTACTGCTTTCCTAGATAATGCCAAAGTCTTTTTAAAAAGCATTACCAGTCTTTGGTGTGTTCAGACTTTTAGCAGTTTTGCCAGTCTGGTGGTTGCTTCTGTAATGATATCTCATTGGGGTTTAAATTTAATCTCTCTTGAGTTTTATTGCTACTTTTACATTTTCACCTAGTGCCTTTGCAGTTACATATTTTTTATTTTCTCAAAGAAAAGTGGACATTGGGCTACCTGAAAATCGTATCTGGGCTAGTGAAATTCCTTGAGATAGTAGCATTCTTTAGGTTATTATAATGGAGAACTTGATCACTTAAGATGATGAGTACTGTCAGATTATTTTTGATCCTATGGTTTTAATCTGGCCTTACACATTTTTGCAATAAAATTTAAAATTTGTGGAATTGCTTATTTAGTTTACCAGCCTGATATGCTACAAGCAGTAAGTCTGTAGTTTGCCAGTATTGATTCTAAGCCAGTTTATATTAATTGTCATTTATTTATGTCATTTATATTATGTCATTTGTTTAATAAACAAAATATTTATTCCTAAGAGGAATTTACAACATCCAGTTCAAAGTATTCTCGTTATTAGAAAGTAATACCTTTATGTGTGTGCATGAGTGTGTTCGAGTGTACATGGGGCCTAAGTGCTGAAAGATGTGGCATTTTGTGCCAGAGGAAGTAGTTTACTTAGTAAGGAAAACGCAATATTCTAAAACTTACAAAACGAATAGGAACTTAAAACAAATCTTCCTTAATTTAATGAGAAAAAATAAGAATATTAGTTTAAGTGTGAGGAAATGGAGTGAAAGCAGTTTTATTTGCATGAGATTAAGAATTGACCAAATACTTTTATGAGAGCAAAGTATCATAATATGTAGTGCACTCTTAACTGAAGCTTTTTCTTTTTTCTTTTTTTAAACTTAAAAGAAATAGCTACAAGTAATATATCGTCCTGTCAGGTGATGTGTGTAGTGTTTTAGAAAAGGTAACAAATTACTGTATTTATTTCCAATTCCTGAATGTAGATGAATTTAAGGCTGTTAACTTGTGGGAAATGTTTTCTGTCTCATCGCAAATATTCTATTACGGTTTTTACTGAGCAGCATGTGCTCACCTTACTCTTAAGTGTTATATAGTTTTCAGGGTATCTCAAGAGTATTTATGGTTTTGTTTGTTTGCTTGGACACAGAGTTTTACTCTGTGGCCCAGGCTGGAGTGGGGTGCAGTGGCGTGATCATGGCTCACTGCAGTTTCAACCTCCTGGGCTCAAGTAATCCTCCTACTTCTGCCTCTGGAGTAGCTGGAATTACAGGCACACACCACCACACGTGGCTGCGTTTTGCATTTTTTTAAGAGATGGGGTTTCACCGTGTTGCCCAGGCTGGTCTCAAACTCCTGAGCCCAAGTAGTCCTCCCACGTCAGCCTCCCAAAGTGCTAGGATTGCAGGTGTGAGCCACCACATCTGGCCAGGAATATCTGTGCTCTAACTGCTGGAAGAAGAGCCTACCCAAAAGTGAATTCTGTATGTCAATGTTTTTGTCGGTGGAGAGGGAGTAATTTCAAGGCAGAGTGAATTAAGCAGATTCTTTTGTTGATACTGGGAATCTAAATGGGACTGCTGAATAGTTTGACATTTTTTTGTTTTGATTTTGTAATTGAATATGTTTTTTACCAAATTAGTTTATTGTCCCATTAATATATTTAATAATTGCAATATCTTACAAACTTGCTCTACATTAAATTTTCATACTGAAGATTGAATTTTCATACTGTATTATACAGAGCAGAAGTGAGTTTTTGTTTTTGACTACGTGAAATCTCAGTTCTAAGGCCAATAAATTTTTATTCTGTTTCCCACAAGCAAGATCCCGTTATACAAATCATCTCAGAAGATGTCCACATTAGAGAATAATGTTTACAAGTAGTTACCCCAATGAGACACTGCTAGGCATTATTTACTTATATGACACAAATGTTCACTCTCTTGAATTTTGCTATAATATTCATAATAATTATATTAGATTTAGAAATTCAGGAATATTTCAACATATATATGTACAAGAAAATACCTTAGTTGGTATGGCCTGCAGGA
>NW_016107376.1:9503875-9510460 GCF_001604975.1 Cebus imitator
AAAATACCTTAGTTATCAGAAGGGATTGTTTCATTTTGTTCTTTTAACAGGTGCTTGTTTTTATTATTTTGAGAATGCTTCTTTCCCAGGTGAATAGAAGCTATAGAATGGTGCCTATAGAAGTGTAATCTTTTATGCATGAAGGACCTAAAGTGCTCTGATTTATATTAAAAATATATCGGCAATTTAGGAAGCATGTAATCATTTAGACCTTTTTTACTAGAGAGGAAGGACAGTCGTCTGCAAATTTGCTTTATGTTGATGAAAGAAGTCACTTCAAAGCCACTGATTTCATCTGAATTAGGACGGCCACCGTCTTATAGCTGAGCTTGTGAACGTTTGACTTTTCCTAGTATATACTGGACTAGTTTGATCACTGCTGTATGCTTCTAGTTCCTCAATCAATATCTGCCACAGAGGAGGCCATCTAAATTTTCTCTTGAATTACTTAATGAAATGAATGAGTGCTTATTTGCCCTCCAGGATTGTGTGAGACCATATAAGTTCTGTAGAGCGGTTTGACCTCCCACCATTGAAATGCCCCTTACCATTACAGTCCAAAGTGATTCACTTGAGGAACGTGGGTGCTCCTGTCACGGTCTGCTTCTTCCAGCCCTGCTGGAATCAGAGCCACAAGAATCCTGTGTTCATTTTTCTCTAAAGAATAATTACAACCCTCTAAGGTAATAGGCAAAGAATCAAGACGTGTAGGAATTCAGCCAGGCAAAGTGGCCTGTGTCTGTAGTCCCAGCTACTCAGGAGGCTAAGGTGGGAGAATCGCTTGAGCCCCGGAGTTTGAGACTGCAGTGTGCTATGGTTGTGTCTGTGAATAGCCACTGCACTCCAGCCTGGGCAACATAAGGAGACCTTGTCTCTGGAAAAACAAACAATTCTTGGTAGTCTCCCAATAAACCTATTCAAATAGTTTGGAATTTGGTGGCGGGGGGAGTTCATTTTTCTCTCTTCCTCTTCATATCTTTGCCAGAGAAGATAATTTAAAAAAAGAAAATACTGTTGGCATTTGCTTTTCTACAAAAGAAGCACATTTAGATTGTGAAGGAAAGGAGAAAAATTGAATTATTTGTAGCTTAGAATATAAACTTCAGGGGGCTAGTGCAGTGGCTCACGCCAGTAATCCCAGTACTTTGGGAGGCTGAGGTGGGCAGGTCATCTGAGGTCAGGAGTTCGAGACCAGCCTGGTCAACATGGTGAAACACCATCTCTACTAAAAATAAAAAAGTTAGCCCGGTGTGGTGGTGCACACCTGTAGTCCCAGCTACTCGGGAGGCTGAGACACAAGAATCGCTTGAACCCAGGAGGCGGAGGTTGCAGTGAGCCAAGATGGTACCACTGCACTCCAGCCTGGGTGACTAAGCGAGACTCCATCTCAGAAAGAGTATATGCTCCAGGACGGCTGCCTTTGTGTCTGTCTGGTTCACCCTTGTGTCTTCAGTGGGAAGTGTGAAGCGTGCTGCCCTGGCCCATGGATATACTGGTTTGGTTTTACTTTTGCCCAAGATAACATGGCTAGTTAATGGAATCTACTGAGATTTGCGTGTAGTTTTCATTCCTTCCATAGTCTGTGAGCTCTTTTCACTGTAGTACTTTGAAGTTTTCCCCCTGGGCCGTAGATGGCACCTGTCTGTGGCCTGTTAGGAACTGGGCCGCACAGCAGGGGGCGAGCATTCGTGCCTGAGCTCTGCCTCCTGTCAGGTCAGCAGTGGCATTGGACTCTCCTAGGAGCACGAACCCTATTGTGAACTGCGCATGCGAGGGGTCTAGGTTGCATGCTCCTTATTAGAATCTAATGCCTGATAGTCTGAGTGGGGACAATTTCATCCCAGAGCCCTGCCACCCCATCACATCTGTGGGAAAAATTATCTTCCACGAAACCTGTCCCTGGTGCCAAAAAGGTTGGGGACCGCTGTTCTGAGATGATTTTGATTTCCACCTCTCTGAAAAAGTGGACGTATTCCAGGGGCGTTGACCTAGCGGCTGTTTTAACGCAGTGATGTAGGTCTTTTCGCTGTACAGAACATGCTGATGCTGACGACCGGATTCTTTGGCAGCTCATAGTGTGCACGTATAATAAATCTTATGTATGCACTTTTTACCCTCATTTTTCAAATTGTTATATTTTGTCAGTGAAAGCAACTAGAAAAAAAGTAAAACGGATAGCAGCCGTTCCACATATTGCCATATCCCAGCATGATTTGCTCCTGTGAGTCCGGTGGTCATACACAGCAGTCTGCCTTTCCAGCTCTCCTCCTAATCTTAGAAAAAGACCCGACCAGATTAGCTCTCTTTCCTTGTATTCCGATTCCTGCTATTTTTGCAGTTGTGGGATCCACAGAAGACATTCATATTTCTCTACCATTCTAGGGCAGCTTTGCCAGCATGGAGTAGAAGTGAGCTGACCGTATCAGTGGGATGCTGGTGATAGCCTCTACCAGTTCTCATGTGAGAACTGATGGTTAAATTTTCAGACATCCTGTGAGCGATTGTTAAACATATTCTTTGTTAAACGTTAAAATATATAAGCTTACAAGTTAAATTATATTTAATAACTGGTAATAAATACTCATCACTTCCTGTTAAGTGTTGCTCTAGTATCTATACTTTTAAAGTTTTTAATGTGTCTGTGTGATGGAAGTACTGTATCTTTTTATTTCTTTTGTTTCTTTGTTTTGTTGAGATGGAGTCTCGCTCTGTCACCCAGGCTGGAGGGCAGTGGCGTAATATCGACTCACTGCAACCTCCGCCTCCTGGGTTTAAGCGATTCTCCTGCCTCAGCCTCCAGAGTAGCTGGAACTGCAGGTGCCTGCCACCACGCCTGGCTTATGTTTGTATTTTTAGTAGAGATGGGGTTTCATCATGTTGGTCAGGCTGATCCTGAACTCTTGACCTCAGAAGATCCTCCTGCCTTAGCCTCCGAAAGTGCTAGGATTATCGGCATGAGCCACTGTACCTGGCCTATCTTTTTATAATTCTGCATTCAGTGATGTTGTGTTGTTGGGTTGAAATTGGCCATGGTGGGAATTTTTATACCAAGGAAGCTGATAAACATTACAATCCAGGTTTCTGCCCCCAACTCTGTTTTTCCCAGTAAAACTGGATGTTAGCTATTTGCCACGACACACCTAATGGGATGTCGTCCTATGGAACATACCTAGAAATGCGGAGGCGTTTGAATACTGCCGTCTTTTGTGTTATTTGTTGGGTTATCTATATTTAACTATAGTGAGAGGAAGAAACAACTAGGAAATAGGGAGACAGCAGTGAGGAAGAATTGAGGCAAGAGGAAGGCTGTATAGAAGTAAATCGAAGTCGCATAATGTTTGTGGTGAAACTACTGGTTGATAAGATAGTTGGTGTTTTTGGTTAGTTTTAGAAAGTTTTGATTAGTTACAGCTTTATAAATGAGTGACTACCCAACACCTGCTTCTTAGCTAAAAGCCTTTCATAATCATTTAGCCATTTGTGTGTAAATGTTATTGCACATAAGCAGGTCTAGGATAACTGCATGAAGTTTTAGAGTTAAGGGAGGCAGAGTTGCTTCTGAGATAAAAGTTTTGATCGTTCCCTCATTTTTAGTCACCTGGTGGCCATCTGTCTGTGTCTGTATAATGAATAATGGAGCATTTCATAACTTAGTCCCACTCGTAGATACTTTTACATGAGCCTCACTGTTTTAAGAGCTAAGTGAGATCGCTCAAGTGTTTTTACCTCTCTTACCTTGATGTAAAAGTTTTGTCTGTGTCAGACGTTCATATTTTGAGCCACATCTCGGAATGCATCACTGATGTTTGAGGTTCTTCACCAGCAAGTCCGTGTCAGCACCACTCATTTCTGTCCAAAAAGTGCTTTGAACCCTGGGAGGACGTGGAATGCCACGTTGACCTCAGTGCCACCAGGGTCATACTCAGAGCCCATCAGAGGAGCAAGTGAAGGGGTCGCCTGAGCAGGGCTCTGGAACGTCCTGCAGCCTTCTGCCGAATGATCTTTGCTGAGCGAGGTCTGCCTGTAGGAGCTAACTGGTACGTTTGGTGGTGGAGGCATTGGACAGTGTAGGTAGTAACAAGATGCTAAGGTAAACGCAGGGGTCAAATGCTTCCTCGAGTGTTGTTTTTGAAGCTGGCCAGTTGTGTTTACTGCAGGAATTAGGTAACTTTGTTGGACTGCAACCTTGAAAAGCACTGGAGATGAGTCAGATTTCCTGGCTTCTTAGCCTGTATCAGATGATTAAAGAGCACCCCATGGATGGGGCACACAGGCAGAAAAACCTTCTTGCTGGGACTGACTTTATGATACCCACACTTTTCAAAGAGTGGGCTGCATTGGCTTGGTCTCATTGGGAAGCGTGCCACCTACCAGTGAGTGATGAAAGCTACGCAGGTGCCAAGCAGGTTGCTCTGGTCTGTTCACTTCCACTGGATGAGTTACTTTCTTCCCCATTTCGGAAGCTCACTGTTCCTGTTCGCGTTCAAACAGCACTTTATAAAAAGTCTCTTGTATCTTTACATGTTATGCTTGCCACAAATAAATAAATCCATTGCTTAATTAAAGTTAAAATAGCTTTGTTTGTTTCTTTGTTTGTTTTTGACAGCTCACTGTCACCAGGCTGGTATGCAGTGGCACAATCTCGGCTCACTGTAACCTCCTCCTCCCGCGTTCAAGCAAATTCTCCTGCCTCAGCCTCCCGAGTAGCTGGGACTACAGGCGCCCACTACCACGTCCAGCTCATTTTTGTATTTTTAGTAGAGACAGGGTTTCACCGTGTTGGCCAGGATGGTCTTGATCTCTTGACCTTGTGGTCCACCTGCTTGGCCTCCCAAAGTGTTGGGATTACAGGCATGAGCCTCTAAGCCTGGCCCAAATAGGATTTTTTAAACTAAGGAAGCCTAAAAGCCACTCTGACTCCATCATATCAATTTCAGCCCCTGCAACTGCGGTTTCTGTCCTGTCCTTTGCTGTTTTACACAGAACTGGCTTCATAGTGAGGTTTGCTATTTACCTCTTTTCTAGTGGAACTCCTAACATTCCAATTTAATTTTTTTTTTGTTTAAATTTTATCATCTGTGTTATTTTTAAGAGGTATATCAGAAATGTCAGCAAAGTTCTGTTCTTCCTCTCCCCTTTTATTGACAATATAAATGTAAGTCCAGAGGGAAAATTATTTCCTAATTTTCTGCAACATTTTTCTTCCAAGGAACTGCCAGTACCGCCTCTGTTATTCTCAGTTGAGCATAGAATATTCGGGATTGCGGACTGATCCTCTGTTTGTTTCTCTCCCCCGTGCTCCCCTTGGCCCAAGTCAACAAACCGTGGTTGCCAGGAGGCCTTCTCGGGCCAAAGAGGGTACCAGGACTTCACCTTGCCGTGATGGCGGTTGGGGACCAGGAAGATGAGCAAGGATGAATTTGTAAGCAACTGAATTTGCAAGCAATGTATTGATTGCAAATGGATTATTTCTTAGATCTCTGTAGTTGTCCCCAGTCTCCATTCCTATAGGATCCCTGGAGCTGATTGGGAGAGAAGAAAAAGAGATAGCTGATTGGTACCCCTCCTGCCTGTTCCAGTAGCCAGGTGGGCTTGGCAGAGAATCCACAAGTGGATTGAGGCTGTGAGGAATATTGTAGAGAAATAGGATTGTATATTGTTTCTATTTCTTGTGTGATTGTCTTCTCCAAGCTGCCTAGATAAGTCCGCAGAAGGGCTCAGATGAAGCATGTTTTGTCAGTGTAACTTTCGGGCAATGAAACCATACCTTCCCATTATTGAGCTCTGTTTTTCAATAGCTAGTTTTGAGTTGAAACCCAGACAATAGAATCTCACTGTACAAACCTTTGAGCCACTTTTACGGCATTACTGCCTGAGTATTGCTCCAATGTTAAATGTCTTCTCTGTTTACTGTAAGATAAAACCTTTGTGTTCAGTCAGAAAAAAAGGACTCCTTGGGGGACTTTGCCGGGGGCTGCGTGCAGCGATGTGGCTGAGACCTATATACAAAGGCCTTCTGTGCAGGGTCTGTGCGGCCCGACAAAGGTGGTAAGCTGAGCTAAGAGGGGAAGCCAACAGAAATGGAAAGCGGAGGCTCCTGTGTCCATTATTTCAAAGTGAAGTTCCTCCTTTATTTAGGAAACAAAGCAACATGCCAGACAAGTACATAAACATCTCATATAATTATATTAAGACAGGCTTGGAAAGTGCTGATGGAGACTTTAAAAACACCTGGTTCAAAAGCATGTATTTACCTTCTCTGAAATTAACTGCTGTTTTATGTCATTTACAGTCTAGCATGCACACTTCTTATTTAGCAGAAAACTCCACTTTATTTTTGTTTCTTCTTTGTTGTAGATGTGGCACATAGTACTCCTGGAAACTTCGATGTCCAGTGGCTTTTTCTCTATTCTTTTTATTAAAGAGTCGGGTATCTTTTTAAAACGCTCTTTGCACACTGGCATAAACAGGGAGGGCAGTCTTGGTGGAGATGGGATTGGGGGAGGTTGAGGGGGAGGAATTGCATTCTTTTGGCATTCCTGAGAGGAAAACAGCTGTATTAACTTTTTTTTTTTTTTTTTTTTG
>NW_016107376.1:9510470-9540967 GCF_001604975.1 Cebus imitator
TTTGGAAAGTACAGAGGCATCTCCGCTGACACTCAATGCCAGTTCTTTAGAGCTGAGCACAAACAGCTTGGCATATTAGTAACGCCTGGGGTCAGCAGGCATGAATGTTGCAGTTCTGATTATTAGCCAAGAGAAAACAGCTGTATACATTACGAATGAAAGGACTTGGAAATGAAAAAAATTCCAACAGTGGGGCTTTCGACTATAGACGCCAGATGTGTACAGGGCTTTACCCCTTGTCTGCCCTGTGCTTCAGTACCACTGTCAAGGATGTAAATGGAAGCCAGCGTGAGAGGTGGAAGGGCAGTGAAGGTAGAAGACAGGTGTGCTGTGGTTGACTAGAGACATTTTGAGGTTTATTATTTTAAGAGAGCAGTTGTGCCTAGCCACCATTCCATTCCTCCCCCGTCGCCTCTCACAGAAAGAAAACATTGTGAGCCTGCAAACATGCTGTGCTATCAGCATTCAGACACCCAGACACCTAAGTCATTTAGCAACTCTTACGGCTGACAGGAAGCAGGTGATGGCGTAAGGGACTGAGGAATCGATATGTGTTTTCTGAAGCATCTCTCAAAATAGGCACTATTTGTTGTTTGTTGTCCATGGGAAATTTTCTGTCAAGTGTAATTTAACCCGTGACCAAAACATACCTAGTTCTCAATTTCTACGTTAAAAAAGAAAAACAGTGGGGCCGAGTAAGGAATAGCTAAGTAAAGAATATCTAAGATTAAAACTAAGAGTCTCCAGAATTACCCAGATTTCAATTTCTGTTTTTTTAGTGTGACAAACAGTGTCCAAAATTACAAATCTGAGGAATAATTCAGAGATCGGGTTTTTTTGGGTTGTTGTTCCTAAGGGAGTGTGTTTCCTGGGGAAAGGAGCATAGCTGACCAGTCCTGGGGAAGACACGGAGTAGAACGGGTATTGAAGAGATCTCTTTCTATGGGAACACAGCAAAAATACTGGGTTCCAAGAACTTGCCTGGGGAATTCCCAGATTCTTGAAATCCTTACATGTGAAATAACTTCATATAAATATACAGGTCTAGACATACTGGTTTGATGTTTCAATGCCTATTTTTGTATGCATTTTCTTTTTTTTTTTTCTTTCCCCCTTTGTCATCCAGGCTGGAGTGCAGTGGCGCGATTTCGGCTCACTGCAACCTCCGCCTCCCAGGTTCAAACGATTTTCCTGCTTCAGCCTCCTGAGTAGCTGGGATTACAAGCATGTACCATCATGTGCGGCTAATGTTTTGTATTTTTTTTTTTTTTTTGGTAGAGACTGATTTTCACCATGTTGGTCAGGCTGGTCTTGAACTCCTGACCCTGCGATCTGCCCGCCTCTGCCTCGGAAGGTGTTGGGATGGATTATAGGCCTGAGCCACCATGTCCAGCCTTTTGTATGCATTTTCTATTGCTCAGGTCATCTGTTTTCCACTTGTTCTATTAAGTCATGGTTTTGTAAATGGTCACAATTTAAATATAAAGGACCTATTTCTCTTTTTTTTGTTTTTTTTTTTTCATATTCTTCAAAATTTCTTCAATGAAAGAAGAATAAGGGAAGTTTAGGAGTAAGTTGCTTAGGGTGTATTCCACTCTCAGGATTTCGGTTTTACTGTAGCTGTATTTAATCTTACATTAATTGGGCACTTATATTAATTTAGTGCCTGCATAATGTTGGCACTGAAATGGTTCTTTAGTTTGTTGTGAGAAAATTTCAATGAAGTCATTTTTAGAAAACTTCTTTTTTTTCCTCAGGGGAATTTCCCTCTCCCCTTTACAGAAGTCAGAGGAAAAAAGCCCTGGAATTAGAATATAGAGTTAGAGATGAAGTGAAATGATGACGGAATGTGACGAGACATTTGCTCAGGGGTTAAAAGACAGGGAGTTTGTAGAATTCCCTTTGCTGCTTGTCATAAGGTTATCTGTTTCTTCTTTTGGACATCTCTTTAGAGATGTTCCCAAGCTTTGTATCACAGATTCTTTTATCATGGGAATCCTGAACTTTACTGTAACTATTTAAAAATAAAAACTAAGGGTTATCAAACGCCTTAATGGAGACTTTGCTATTAAGTTACAAGAAGTAACTGTATGGAAGAATTTCGATGTGTTCTTTGAAGTCACTGCTTGTAAGAGAAGACTGAACCTGTAGTTTTTGAGTTACTGTATGGCTCCTGTTGGAGATGTTTAAAGCCTTCTACAGGCATGGGATAGTGGCTTATGCCTGTAACCCCAGCATTTTGGGAGGCTGAAGCGGGAAAATCACTTGCACTTAGTTCAAGACCAGCCTGGGCAACATAATGAGACTTTGCCTGTACAAAAAAATTAAAAATAAAAAAAAAATTAGCCAGGCATGGTGGTGCATACCTGTAGTCCCAGCTACTCAGGAGGCTGAGGTGGGAGGATCTCTTGAGCCTGGGAGGTCAAGGCTGCCTGAATTGTGATTGTGGCACTGTGCTCCTGCCTGGGCGACAGAGCAAGACCCTGTCTGGAGGGAGAAAAAAAAAGCCTCCTGATTCCCTAGGAATAGAAGGGTTTTGCTGTTGCAGAAATACTGAAATGGAATAGTAGGAGCTGCCAATGAAACTCATTCAGTGTTGATATAGCATGTTTCAGGAATGTGTTATTTACGGGGAAAACTCTTGAGTTCATCAGCGAACTGAGAATCCATTCATGGGTGCAGAAAAAGATGCCCATTGGGGGAAATGTTTCTGTGTCCTGTGGCACCTCCTCAGGCGGGAGGAATGCGGTGGCGGCTGTGAAGACCGTGCCACTTTCACACCTCTGGATGCAGAATGACCCCCATTCTCTTTTACCAAAGAGCGAATTCATTATCCAACCTGTTGGGACACAAGGCATTCAAGCATATTTGGGGAAGACTGCGCTGGTTCTCTAGTGAGGCAGGTCTAACTGATTAGAAGTTTCTAAATACTGAGCTTACTCCAGAAATAATTTGGTGTCTGCATGCCTTGTTTTCTACAGCATGGTGAGACTGCCACTTAGTTGAGTCCTGTGAATTGAAGCCTGTTTGCAAGAAGTCTGACATATACACTATTATTTTTAGCCTGAACAACATGAAAACCATCTATTTAAAACTCACAAATCTGAATGGCAGTCTCATCTTGCTTAAAATTCCTTCTAGTACTTTTAAGCCAACGGAAAGGAAAATATAAACACTTTGTTAATTGCAACAGCTGGTCCCTGAGTATCTTTATGTTAATGTTTGGAGTCTTTGGATGTGAAAGACTTTTAGAAAGAGCATCTGTATTAATGTAGTGCTATTCAGACTTCAGTCTTGAGAAGTGGAATCGGCCACTTCAAGACAGACAGACAGGGGCCTTATACAGATTGGGAGGGTGACTGCGAAGGCATGGTGAAATTTCTTTAAAATCTTAGTAGAGAATGAAGACAAATGGTCTCCGTTTGGTTGTGGGTGAATAGCCTCTTATTTAATTTAGTATGGTGTTTATCTAGCTGCTGTGGTAAACGAGGTGAAGTCTTTTGTGTATACAGTTAATTCCCAATTATTCATACATGCTTTAGCCAAATGGCTGATTGTCTATGGATTTTGGAGACCTTCTCCCGCTCCCCCAGTTCCTCTCCTCCCCAGTTTGGCTGTCCATCGGGTCCCGTGGCCTAGTTTCCTCTCTGGCCATGCGTTCTCACGGGGGTTCCCAGTTCTCCTCATTTCCATCTTTGCTCCCTGACCAGGCCCCTGCTGCTTTTGCGTTCTTTGCTGCTTTCCCTGGATTTGCCTGACGGTCCAGGGTTCTTCTCTCTCAGTCATCTGGGAGTGGTAATAGTGAAGCTCGTTGATGGCCAGGGAGAAGCTGTAGGGAGAGAATGTCTGCTGCTCCTTGCTTCTCTTCCGGTCACCTTTGGGCCCTTGGTGAATGAACGTGGAGAGTAAGTAGAGAAAGGGGTTTCCTGAAACATTTCTGGGCTGTTCTTTTAAGTGCTTTTTTTCTCAGGATTTTATAGTCCTGTACATGGTAGGTAGGCAGGCGGGCGGATAGTAGGGGAGGTATTTCAGCAAAATGCTTACATATTCTTTTCATCTCGTATTTTCTTTTTTGTTCTCAACTGGGACCTCTTCTCCTTCCCATTGCTGAAAGGCAAATGATTAGAAAGGGGCCACTTAGAGTATGTGTAATCTAAAGAACCTCAAATAGTTCGTCATTTAGCAAATATATAATTTCTTGAGTTCTTTTTATGTTTTGAATACTCTTAGAGATATGAAAATGAATTTGATGTAGATTCTGCCATTAGAGGGGTTTAAGTAAAATCTAGAAGCAGAATTTATGCAGACAGCCACAGAGAAAACCCTCAATCTAAAGCCGATGTGTAAACTCATGGTTATCATAATAAGTGAGAAACCTGTACAGTGTTGGGGAAGTGTGGGGGGTCTCCCTGGAAGACATTGTTTCTTCTGGGGAGGGGGCCAGAGTAATACAGATGTGAAAAATCTGCCCTAATATTTTTTTTGTTTGCACTAGGGGGGTGGAAATGAAAACTCACCCGTAACAGATACTTTTATCTATAGAATTTTTTTTTTTTTTTTGAAACAGAGTCTTGCTCTGTCACCCAGGCTGGTGTACTCTTGGCTCACTGCGACTTCTGTCTCCTGGATTCAAGTGATTCTCTTGCCTCAGCTTCCCAAGTAGCTGGTATTATAGGCACCTGCCACCATGCTCAGCTAATTTTCTGTTTCACCACGTTGGCCAGGCTGGTCTTGAACTCCTGACCTTGGGATCTGTCTGCCTTGGCCTCCCAAAGCTCTGGGATTACAGGCATGAGCCATCGTACCCGGCCTGGAATTTTTTATAAACTTATTTTTGTTCCTTTTCTGACTATTAGATATCTCCATAGAATATAAATCTCCCCCATTGGGTGAAAGCTCAGTATACGCAGGGAGGGTATGCAGGCTCTACATGGCTAAAATATTGGCTAGAGTAATAAAATCCTGTTTTCCATTTCCAAACCAGTTCTAAGCCAGTTAATTGATTGAAAAGGCCTTCGATTAGCCAGTTGGATTTCATATAAACCAACTCTGAAGCACACATGCATTGAACTCATAGAAGAGCCCTTCATTCCCTCACTAGAGCCTGGTGTTGGTTAATCTTTTAGGAGTTCTATTAAAGCTTTTGGTTTCTGAGCTCCAACGAGATTAAAACCAGCACATTTTAAAGAAGACGAGCTAAGAGAGATGAGCAGAGTAATGACAAATGTGAAAAACTGCAAGAGGACACAAGAATTCTGAGTGAGCCTCGTAGTTTCTAGTGAGATTTCCATTTGAAGTTCTGATCGTTCACCTTCCATGGACTATCTCAGGTCATTCTTTGGATTCATAGAGTATTTTCTTTGGTTTCCTTGAAATAGCCAAATAAAAATAATCTCCGAATTGAGTTAGGAAACTTAGTTCCTGCTACAACTGCAGATTTCATGTGCAGAAAGAGAAAGGGGTGGGCAGTTCTAGAGGGTTAGGGAACACCCCTTTAGCGTTCTTCCTGGGCTGACAGTGGTTGAATGAGATAATGTAAGTGCTTTGCAGTTGGAAAGTGCTATAGGATCTGTGAGTTCATCTGGATCTGTAGCTTAGTGTTTAAATGATGTCTGTTACTACTTTTTTAAATAGTCTGGAGTGCTTGTTGTTAAAGAAAAAAATATTCTATGATACTTGTTGAGTGAAGCACACTGAGGAAGACTTTATTCAGGGCCATCATAATAGCTGGGGGGACCACTGCAATAGAGTCTTGCAGTTGGGGAGAGAGAATAGACTCAATTCTGAATACATCATGGGCAAGTGGGATTTATAGCCGAGGAGCAGTGTGGGGATCAGTGGATGGCAAATGACTAAGACAAAACCTCAGGAGGAAGGTGGATTCTGACTAAATTGCCTGAATGGGCTTCTTGGTGAAAATAGGCCACGGTGATGAGACATTACCTGGGGAGATGGTGGAGGATGAGGAACTTAATCAGATATTGGAGATGATCAGAAATTGAGGATGGAACGTTCTTAAACTGACGTAGAAGGATCTTTGCTACAAGATTCTACAAGGAAATGCACGCATGGGCCTAGCGGAAGATAGAGAACGCTAAATGAAGTTTGGCCACCCAAAGAATCCTTGTTACTGTTAAGTATTCAGATTCCTGGGCCTAATGTCGGGTCTACTGAATCAGGATCTCTGAAGACAAAGGTGTCAGAATTTGCAATTAACCGACTCCTCTACACATTACATCAGGGCTACTTAGAAGTGGGAACTTGTCAGAGTTTGAGTTTGCAGTTGTAAGACTTTGCTTTTTGATAGAAGGCAGGTATCAATGTGGTAGGTCAACCAGAGCTGGCCGCATTATGACAAAGTGAAAGGATTCTCAGACGTCTATTCTCTCTCGGAAATAAAGATGGAAAGACATGTCCTGAAAGCTTGTACTGTGTTATATTTAATTTCCTTATATGATAAAATTCACCAAATAGCTCTGAGGAAGGTATCATTTTTACCACCCCTCCCAACCCCACCCACACACAGGGCAAATTGAAGCTTAGATAGGAACTTTTTCTTTCCCTTGTAAAAGTTTTCCTTTAAGTTCCGAGATACATGTACACCCAGGTTTATTGCATAGGTAAACGTGTGTCATGGTGGTTTGCTGCACCTATCAACCCAGCACCTAGGTATTGAGCCCTGCATGTATTAGCTATTTGTCCTGATGCTCTCCCTCCTCTTGCCCCCACCCTGACAGGCCTTTCCTAGTGTGTGGTGTTCCTCTCCCTGTGTCCACATGTTCTCATTGTTCAACTCCCACTTAGAAGTGAGAACATACCGTGTTCAGTTTTCTGTTCCTCTGTTAGTTTGCTCAGGATGATGGCTTCCAGCTTCATCCATGTCCCTGCAAAGGGCATGATCTCATTCCTTTTTATGGCTGCATAGTATTCCATGGTCGACATGTACCACATTTAGAAAGGAATCTAGAACTGGTTGTGGACCGAGCGGAAATTGAACACTGGCCTGTCTGGGTCTGAAGCCCAAGCTCTACTCTATTGCTTGGTAGTGCTGATGGTCACAGTCATCAGACAATAGAGGTTAAGGGAGGAGAGGCAGGCAGAGGTTAAAGTGTCACTCAAACTGTGGGCTAACGGATGCTAACCCATGGATGTTGGCCCAAACCCCAGCAAACTCATCAGGCATGACACCCTACTGAGTAAGTTTAAGGCCTAGGAGACATTTGTAGGAAGCTGGTTGCTCTGTCACTGAGAACTCATATATTGACTTTGTCAAGCAAGAGTGAGAAGAGGAGATCACATGTTTTACTTAAAACTGCCTGTAAACTTTTCTTTTTTTTTGAGACGGAGTTTCACTCATGTTACCCAGGCTGGAGTGCAATGGCGCGATCTCGGCTCACCGCAACCTCCGCCTCCTGGGTTCAGGCAATTCTCCTGCCTCAGCCTCCTGAGTAGCTGGGATTACAGGCACGCGCCACCATGCCCAGCTGATTTTTTGTATTTTTAGTAGAGACGGGGTTTCACCTTGTTGACCAGGATGGTCTCGATCTCTTGACCTCGTGATCCACCCGCCTCGGCCTCCCAAAGTGCTGGGATTACAGGCTTGAGCCACTGCGCCCGGCCTGCCTGTAAACTTTTCACAAAAAGTTGATACTCATGGTTTTCCGACACACAGACCGGTAAGTGAAGGGACTTGAACGCTTAGCAGTGGCTCAGGGCTGTAGCTGAGGAAGGACAGGAAGAGATGGGAGGGGAAAAAGCAGAAGGGCGGGACACGTGGACGCTCAGCCAGGGCGTCCCTGGGACCCACATGGTTGAGATTTTATTGTGTCTCGGGACCGAATGTATGTGGAGGGAGTGATCGTAAAAGCGATAAATGTGAAAGTTATAATAGAATTTCATAGATCGGGAAAATTGGAAGAAGCATAATGTAGTTTATGAATAAAAACCTGTGCCACGTTCTGAGAGCTTCGGGGTCTTTTTCTTCCACACTGCCTGCTTCAGCTCCTCCACGTACCCAGAGGGTAAGCTCTAGTATTTTTGATTTTCCTGTTTCTGCCTTGTGATTAAATATGAATAACATATGGACAGAAAATTGGTTTGTCTTAAATTTTGGTTTTGAAAAGGTTTACTCTCTTTTGCAATTTCATAGAGGTTAGTAGGCCTCTTTATTTATTTATTTATTCATTCATTTATTTATTTAGGGACAGAGTCTCGCTTTGTTGCCTACGATGGAGTGCAGTGGCATGATCTCGGCTCACTGCAACCTCCACCTCCCGGGTCCAAGCTATTTCTCCTACCTCAGCCTCCCAAATAGCTGGGATTATAGGCATGCACCACCATGTCTGGCTAATTTTTGTACCTTTAGTAGAAAAGGGATTTCACCATGTTGGCCAGGCTGGTCTTGAACTCCTGACCTCAGGTGATCCAGCTGCCTTGGTCTCACAAAGTGCTGAGATTACAGGCATGAGCCACCTTGCCTGTCCTGGCCTCTTTATAACTGTTGTGCTCAAGGTAAATAATAGAATGTAGAAATTAAGGCAAATAAAACATTCATATTATAAGCAAAACATTACTTTTGTATGTTCAGGATCTATGGTATGAATTGGGACACCTGGGCTTTAAGCCATACCTTCCCCGTCTACAGCACACACAAACTCCCTCCCTCCCCCACTGCATCCGCCTCACCTCCCACCCCCACCCTCTAACTGCAAGAGTTGAGGCTGGGCATGGTGGCTTACACCTGTAATTCCAGTACTTCCATAAGCCAAGGTGGGAGGATCACTTAAGCCCAGGAGTTTGCTGTTAGCCTGGGCATGGCAAGACTCTGTCTCTACAAAAAAATCTGAAAAGTTACCTGGGCGTGGTGGCGGGTGCCTGTAGACCCAGGTACTCAGGATGCTGAGGTAGGAGGGTCGCTTGAGCCCAGGAGGCGGAAGCTGTAATGAGCCCAGATGTTGTCACTACACTTCAGCCTGGGCAACTGAGTGCGACCCTGTCTCAGAAAAAAAAAAAAAAAAAAGAAAAGGAAAAAAAAAGAGTTTAGACAGGTGATTTTACTGGGCCTTAGTTTCTTCATTGGTCTGATGAAGGCTGTGGCTCAATGACCTCTTTGGGGTTTTTACATTTCACAGTTGTCAACCATAGTTTTGTAGTGATCCTGACCAGCCCTGCTGTGACCTAATGACTCATACAAACATTTCTCTTCTTCTCTTCATGTTTGCGGATTTTGATTGCACTTGCACCTTGGACTTAATGGGGTCACTGGCAAACCAAGTATATTTTCTGAAATACACAGGAGAAGTGGGTATTCACAGTGTTCTCCCTTGGGTCCAGTCATGCTTCTGCTGTCCTTGCAGCTGGAATCTGTCAGATGTGGACTGTGGATCTCTTGGGTGCTTAGTAAAAATCCAGAATTCTGTACCCCTTGCAGATCTATTGAGGGGGAGTCTCTGGAAGTAAGGCTCTGGGATCTGCATTTCAATAAGCCCCTACAGGATCCCCAGGCTCACTACTGTGTGAGAACACGAATGATTCTCCTGTAAGTATGCGCTGTGGTCTTTAGATAGAACCCATGATTCCCTCAAGGCAGGGGTCATGCTGTGTGTGTGTTTATAAATTCACCTTCTCAGAATAAGTTGTGATCATCCAGTTTATTCACTCACGTAACAAATAGTTGCATGCTTATTTTATACACAGTCCTGTGTTAGTTGTGGGAATGGAGAGACGGGAATATATCTAAAGAAGCAGAGCAGGCAGGCTTTGGCAACTAAGATTGGATATGACGGATATGGGAGAGGTCAACGTTAGCTGGCTGGTTTGAACTCTAGTTGCACCATTACAGAAACGGGCAGACAGGCATTGGAACAGCTTGGGGAGCGAAGATGCCCAGACAGGAAAGAGCTTATAGAGTATTTATGAAATATGCCTGGATGTACGGCGCCGGTTCTAAAGCTGGTATTACTCTCAGACTCTTAGCATCTTAGAGTTGGGTGTGATCTTATAGATCCTGTTTTGGTCCCCTCAGAAGCAGGGAAAATTGATATTATTTGGAGGTTATTGTTTAGGTTGTGGCAAAAAATGTAATGGGGGAAGCCATTATATATGAAGATGATCTTTACTTCTTAGACTTAAGAGAAGCTGGCTTTCTTAATAATCTCTAACTGATTATTGTTATTATAATTTTGAGACGCAGTCTCACTCTGTTGCCCAGGCTGAAGTGCAGTGGCGCAATCTTGGCTCACTATAACCTCTGCCTCCCAGGTTCAAGTGATTCTTCTGCCTCAGCCTCCCGAGTAGCTGGGAATACAGGCACACGCCACCATACCCAGCTAATTTTTTTTGCTTTTTTGTATTTTTAGTAGAGATGGGGTTTCACTGTGTTGGCCAGGCTTGTCTCAAACTCTTGACCTCGTGATCCACCCGTCTTGGCCTCCCAAAGTGCTGATTTTGAACCTCTACCAGAATAAGCCCTGGAAATAATATTTGAAATGATATAGGCATTGTAAGCAGATATATCCATTTGACATTTAAAAAGTATGCCGGTCTGGTGTGGTGGCTCATGCCTATAATCCCGGCACTTTGGGCGACCAAGGCAGGTGGATGGATCTCTTGAGCTTGGCAGTTTGAGACCAGCCTGAACAACGTGGAGAAACGCTGTCTCTACCAAAAATACAAAAATTGGCTAGGCATGGTGGCACGCACCTGTACTCAGGAAGCTGAGGTGGGAGGATCGCTGGAACCTGGGCTGGAAGTCAAGGCTGCGGTGAGCTATGATCATACCCAGCTATGAGAGCTGGGTGTTTTCTCAAAAAAAAAAAAAAAAAAAAAAGCCTTTATAATTTACTGTCTGTGGCCAAGTCGAATATTGGCATATCTTCTTCAGAGAGAGCCTTTCTCCCCCATTTCCTTTAGGCTAAGGAGGAGGGAAGTATTAAGATTTTCAGTGGGCATACAGACCACTGCCCACTCAATGAGTGGACTTCATTAGGTGGTCCTGGTGTGTTTCCCAGACTGCTTGACAAATGATGGATGTACATTATTGCTTTTTCCTTACCTTGGCCTGAGAATGATGCAAAGCAGGCTTGTGGAGTCACAGAGCATCTTGGAGCGTTGCACTCAGTAACAGGCTTTCAGCGTGTGTTCCCTTCTCAACAGCAGTGACTGTCATGCCCAGGACATCAGCATTGAGTTGTTTTTGCACTTGTGGGGGTGACTTCCTATTGTCCCACCAGAATCAGCAAGGTAAGTTGGGAGAAGTCCTTTGTCAGCCGGACAGGAAGCAGTAAGTGAAGGCTGGGCTCCATGGAGTAGAACAATTCTAGGAGCTGGCGTGGTCACAGGAAGGACAGAGAACGCAGAGGTCAGGAAGAAGCGTGAGTCAGGCTGGTGGCCATCCGGGGTCTTCTCACAGTAGCTGCCGGAGAGCCAGGGTTGAAGGCTGAGTCATAGGCTGGCCAGCACTGTAAATGCCAGACACCAACAGAACTTCCTGAAGCTGGGAGCTTCCTGGGGTCTTGATGATCAGGACCTTATGGGTTGTGTATTTCAGGTATCTGCTCTGACAAGGCAGTGGTGTTGTGGTAGATACACTTTTGCTGGAGGCATTTGCCAGGTGAGTGGGCAGGATGTGATTTGTATTAGGCGTAGTAGTCAACCCAGCAGTGCTTTTCTGCTGCAGTCAAGGGCAGACTGCAAGACCTGTTAAGGGCAGGGGATTCCAACATAGAATCTTAAGAAGTTTCTTACCTTGAGCCTATCCTCCATGTTTTTCATGTCCACAGGAAAAAAAATACATTGACATATGGAGCCAGTTCTCAGCTTTCTTATCATAGGATTTGTTTAATTTTGTACCAGGATGTAATGAGCTTGAGGTGTGCGAATGAGAAATGGAGATGAAGTGTTTTATTAATTTAGAAAAGGGAGAAAAAGGAACTCTGCGTGTAGCACAAAGCTTTCAGCTCTGAAACTTTACCTTTTGGCCACACTAGCAGCAGATAAATTACAGAAAGCTAATTGTGTTGTCTATTGGGCAAGTCAAAGCAAGAAGCAGCAAGCTAAAAGATGAGTCTCCTAGATTGCTGTCACTTTCTGTAACATGAAAGTTCTAAAAATAAGAAATAAGGAGCCCCTGGGCAGTTGCTTTTTGGAATTTGTGTGGACAGATCCAGGTCATCCTTGTTTTTTGTGCTTTTTTTTTTTTTCCCCTGAGATGGTGTCTTGCTCTGTCACCCAGGCTAGAGTGCAGTGGTGTGATCTCGGCTCACTGCAGCCTCTGCCTCCCGGGTTCAAGCGATTCAGGAGAATCCTGCCTCAGCCTCCCAAGTAGCTGGGATTACAGGCGCCCACCGCCACACCCAGCTGATTTTTGTATTCTTAGTAGAGAAGGGGTTTCACTATCTTAGCCAGGCTGGTCTCGAACTCCTGACCTCGTGATCCACCCATTTTGGCCTCCCAAAGTGCTAGGATTACAGACATGAGCCACCATGCCGGGCCCTTTGTGCTTTTTATGAAGTGAGTCTTTCTGATTAGTGAGCCAGAATTTTCATCTGATAGATGAAAATCTGATGATTTAAAAACACAATTGGTTATAAAAATTTTAAATTTATAATTTCCTGTAAAGTAGGAAATGAAAATTGCCCTTTTTCTCCCAATTTCTCTTCCAGAGGTTTATATTTACCGTGTACTGAAGATTATTCCTTCTCTATACATCTATGAAAACTCCGACTTTTGTACTTCTTTTTCTGTGTGTCATTAATGTGATTTGCTTTACTTAATTGTATGTCTAGTATGGCTCTTGAGAGAGAGGGAACTTTGTCAGAATGTGTGTCATTTTAACCCACTTCTGGTTGTTGTTGGAAACACAGTTAAGTTGCTTACTGATCTCGCTGCTCCTTTGCTTTATTAAAAAATTCAATCCATTTTGTCTTTAGGTAACACTACATGTCTTTCAGTCTTCTGAGATTTCATGTTTTCACTTATCCACTCGTTGCTCATCTTACATAGCAGTTTCTATGCCTGGTCTATTATTATTCTTAACTAAGATAACCTGTTGAAGTATAATTGAATTCAACTCTATTATAAAATGATTAAACTGTAGGCGGGATGTGCTTTCTTCCTTTCTCACACAGCCTCCCTTCCGCTCTGGAAATGGAAGGCTTGACGTCCCATCATTTAACGGGTCTGATGACTTTCCAGTATTCCAACCAGTAATATTGAGACTAGGGCTTCTTGTTTGCCCCATCCTGAAGTTTTGGCATAATGATTTGCATTAATCTGACTAGCGAACTTTTTAATTCATTTTTACCCTATGCCAGGTACATGTAACCTCCTCAGCCCCAGAATTACTTTAGGAGGTGTAGGTGCTGTTACTTAAAATCCAAAGGAACGAAGGAAGGCATGAGTAAATAGAGATAAGTAATTTATAAAGTAAGTATCTGTGAAGTCAGTATGAGTATAAAATGACAATTAAGCAGTTTGCCCACAGCTGCGAAGAGCTATTGAGTGACAGGGCGGAGGTTGCGCAGAGGCATCCGTTGACCTCAGAGCCCTGGCTTTTAATCTCTGCTCTGCTGCTGCCTGGACCTTTTACTCTTGTTCTTTCACTCAGCTCATACCAGTGAGCACTCACCATACCAGGCATGGTTCTGGGTGCTGAGAAGACAGAGGCAAACAGAAATGACAATGAAAAAAGAGTTAAACAAATAAACATATACCAGAGGAGGTGATGGCTATCAATAAAATACTAGGTAAGAGAGAGAGAAGGAATGCTTTCTGGCAAAACTTATAAAAATACGAGAAACTATTCTAGTCATTGGTTCTATTTAAACAGCCTAGAACAGTACGAAGTAAAGGTGGGAGTTGAGTAGGAAAAATAAATCAGTCTTAAAGACTAAAATCCCCTCAAATCCAGGACCCGTAAAGCTTCAAATCTTCATTGAAATGGTGCCAGAATGGTGTATCAGTCTGAAAACCAGAAAGGCTGATTGTTTATATATCCCCCAGGGGAGTGTGTGACCATCCAGGAGGGAAATGTCAAGGAGGTTAAGACTTACATGTTGGAAGCACCAGCATTCTAATTATTCCTGAGTTTCAACACCAGCCATTCAAGTAACAGTTGTAAGGAATTTTCTTTTGGAGTTTTCCTTTTCCCTTAGGTTCTCCCCTTTCTTTCAGGATGCAGGGAGCAAGAATCCCTAGGAAGATTGTAAAAATGTTTCATCAAGAAGTACTAAGGAGCAGAGATCTCTCCTTGTATCCCTTTTGATAATTCCCACAAATGAACTTTTGAAGATTCAGAAGCAAAGAGGAAAGACTTAAAATTCACACATTAAGAATGAGTATTGTGACCACTTTGGAAGTCACCGTCTCAAGTGCTGAAAAATTATCTATTAAAAGTTTTTTTTTTTTTTTTCTTTTTTGAGATGGAGTCTCACTCTGTCGCCCAGGTTGGAGTGCAAAGGCGCAGTCTTGGCTCACTGTGACCTCCTCCTGCCTCAGCCTCCCAAGTAGCTGGGATTGCAGGCACCCGCCACCATGCCTGGCTAATTTTTGTATTTTAAGTAGAGACGGGGTTTCACCATATTGGCCAGGCTGGTCTCAAACTCCTGACCTCGTGATCCGCCCGCCTCGGCCACCCAGTGTGCTGCGATTACTGGCATGAGCCACACCACGCCCAACCTAAAAGTATTTTTTAAAGACGGTAGATGAAAGCCATTGCTATTTGCCATTTAGAAGTTGTGTTTTCATCGAAGACTGTTGTCATAAACATTGATCTATTAATAGCACTGAGCCATCTCCATTCCATCATCCCTTTGGCTTGCTTCTGGCAAGTTGATAACTCCTTTCACATGACACAGAGACTTTTCATTTATAAAAGGTTAGAAAAAGGATTTCCCATTTCTTACAGCTGGGTAGACTCAAAAAGCATCCTAACCCCTTTCTGGCCCCTCCTCTTCTTGTCGCTATGCCCATTGATTGGCCTGATGGCCTGAAAATTGATTAGAGAGAAGTGATCTGTATAGACTTGGAAAACACCTAGTCCTGTGTGTGACCTGAGCGCTGAAAAATTATATGTACTATAAACTAGAGCATTTCAGCTTTTTAAAACATGCATTATTATGCTGGGGAAGCTGAAGACATTGAGTTCTTCTACAGAATGCATCTACCCTATTTTCAAGTTTTTAAGACTGAGATAGTTCTTTTGCAGAGGTCCACATCCTTTCAAGGTTTGAAGGGAAATATTTTGATTTTAAACAACTTACAAACAAAACTTAATTCCTTGCTGTTTGCAATATGTCATGGTACCTTGTATCTTTATTTAGAATATGGTTATCGTAGGAAAATTTACTGTTGCCAGAAAACAGGCCGATGGATTCTGTAAATTTTGTATTGGTGATTTAGTTCGTTACAAAGAAAAATAATTTGTCTGATGTATTCACTGTTCTTTTTAATTATGAGGAAATTACACTGCACTAATTTAATGTAGAATTTTTACTTTGTTTGCCACTCTCAAATTCAGTCCAGGAAGTGTATTGAATTTTCACCAAATGGCTGGCTCTGGGAGCTGTCACTGATTTAGGGGACCACACTTTCTATTTTGCTTATAGGCTAAAATGTAAGAAGACGAGGTAATAAAAAGGAGAGTGAATATAATTGGCAAAAAGATGATTACGGCTCTTATAAGCATTTCAAGTGAGAGAGGTTAGAAGAAGAAGAGAGAAGTGAAAGCTTCAGTAAAGCTTTCAAAATTTGGGAAGCTTAAAGAATTTTTATCAATTAAGCATTCTTAGAAATCTGTACATTGCTCCCCTCCTCCATCAGTAGAACAAAAGCTTTTCTCTGTTATGATGCTTTGCCTACTATAGTTTTTTAGTGTATGGAAATTAGAAAAATAAATAATTGGGTTTATCACTGTCATCTGTTTCTTTTTGAAGTCTAAATAAAATTTGAGATTACATCTGCTTTGCTTGTCACCCTCAAAACATTTTGTAAACAAAGAACTCCCAATTTGGGATTTGAGCATGTTCCTCTGAAAGCATCAGAAGTACTTGCTTTATTAGTTCAGTTGCAAATTTAAGGTTTATGGTAGGACACATTCATGAGTGACTCCATAGAAGACCACCCCAGGACTCAGCGAGTACCCCTGCAGTCTGGAAAAAGCCTGGCAAACAATATGAACTTGAGCCGAGGGCGAAAACACACATGCCATTTCCCCAGATTCCTGGTTTCTAGTGCCTCTGCACTGTGGTGTTTTTACTCTTATTTTAAAAATCCTATAACAGGATTTTTAAAAAATGAAGAAAATGGGAAGAAAAACATGGAAATTTTGAGTCCTCATTTAGAACCTCCCTATCTTCATTTTTGTCTTTTAACGGATGAGGTTAGGTAAAGAGAGACTGAAGTTGAGGATTTTTTTCATCTCAGCTTTTTTTCCCCCTACCTTGCTCTCTCTCATATATTTCTTGAACGATGTCATAGATATTTCTTCATTACGAGCCTTTCACTGTGTGGCTTTTCAGTGTCTAAAGTGGATTACGTGGTCCACAGTCAGTTCTGTGACTTGAGCTTCAAAAGTAAAATTGCTGCCGGGTGCGGTGGCTCACACCTGTTATCCCAGCACTTTGGGAGGCCGAGGCAAGTGGATCACGAGGTCAAGAGATCGAGACCATCCCGGTCAACACGGTGAAACCCCGTCTCTACTAAAAATACAAAAAATTAACCGGGCATGGTGGCGCATGCCTGTAATCCCAGCTACTCGGGAGGCTGAGGCAGGAGAATTGCCTGAACCCAGGAGGCGGAGGTTGCGGTGAGCCGAGATTGCGCCATTTCACTCCAGCCTGGGGGACAAGAGTGAAACTCTGTCTCAAAAAATAAAAAAAAAGTGGAAATGTGTGAAGCCAAAACATCACTTGACCTCTTCTCATTCATTGGGTAATAATAATGTGTAAAATAATTGCTTTATTTACATCGTTATTGACCATGGCTGAACTTCATGCCAGTAGGGATGTTGTGATCCTGTTCATCTCTTTGCCACCTGGTGGAATGCCTGGCACTTGGCCAGTTGGTGAATACTGGAGGAATGATTAATACGTGAATCGTGGATCAGTTCTCAGGAATATGATAATAGAAACAACGATGATATTTTGTAAAAATTGAAGATATCAGTTACTTCTACACCTTTCTCTCTTTTCTTTTCTTTTTTTGAGATGGAGTTTCGCTCTTGTTGCCCAGGCTGGAGTACAGTGGCGCGATGATCTCTGCTCACCGCAACCTCCGCCTCCCGGGCGCAAGCGATTCTCCTGCCTCAGCCTCCTAAGTAGCTGAGATTATAGGCATGCACCACCACGCCTAGCTAATTTTGCATTTTTAGTAGAGATGGAGTTTATCCATGTTGGTCAGGTTGGTCTCAAACTCCCAACCTCAGGTGATCCGCCCACGTTGGTCTCCCAAAGTGCTAGGATTACAGGCATGAGCCACCGCACCCGGCCTTACTTCTACAACTTCTAAGCCAACTTCAATGAAGTGTAGCCTAAAAACATACTGCAGATGTGTTTGAGTAACCTTTTTATTTATATTGCCTTTTTTCACCCCTTTTTTGAGACGGGATTCTCACTTTGTCGCCCGGACTAAAGTGAAGTGGCACCATCTCAGCTTAGGTGTTTCTCCCACCTCATCCTCCTGAGTAGCTGGGACTATACGTGTGTGCTACTACACTCAGCTAATTTTTGTAATTTTCTAGAGAGAGGATTTTGCTGTGTTGCCTAGTCTGGTCTCAAACGGCTGAACTCAAGCGATGTGCCCACCTTGGCCTCCCAAAGTTCTGAGATTATAGGTATGAGCCACGGCTCGGCCTGTATTGTTGCTAACTGAAATTGAACCCTAGGAATATACATTGAGGTATAATTAAAATTGCATTTCTGTTTTTAAGCAAAGTGTTATAGACATTACTGTTACCAAAGTTTCCCCTTGCCTTTTCATATTTAGAGTAGTGAAACTGAAGTTTAATGGAAAAGTTTCAGGCCTGTGAACTATACACTGAGCACACACCCTGCACATGTCACATGACCTTCCAGTCTTTATTTTGGTTTCTGTATGTTCAGTGCCCTGCCCTCTCCTTAAAGTATGAAACTCTCAATTTGGACGTCTTCCTGCACGGCTCCCGGGTATCTTATATTCCTTGCAATATTTTAGACTGTGTGTACTATTTTGTACTCAATCATGTAATTTTATTTTGTTCACTATGGTTTTACCCTGGCTTGGATGTTTTCCTCACTATGGGAAGAAGAACCCTAAGAATGAATTATCTCACTGGGAAGGGAAGCATTTAAAATTTATTTAATGTATTTTTATAACTCTAAGTATTTTTCTTAGCCTTAATTGCTCCCAAGAAATGAACTTGCCTAAACTTAGTAAATTTTTGTCATTATAATAGGATATTGACAAGTGTTTTTAATTTATAAAAATAGAAGTTGCTTTCTACTAGGGTGCTATTGTAGGAGGAAAATTTGTAAAAATGTTCAGTCAAAGTATTGTCATGTTAATTGTATTTTCAAGATGTGCTAAAAATGATTTCCCACTTAGTGCAAATTAGCAAGAGGCCATTTTATCCCACCTCCAGCCCACTGCTGGCATCCTCTCTGCAATACCCTTCCCAGGTAATTACCTGCTTTCCATTCACAATTTTCTGTGACAAGGCACTCTTACCTCCACAGGTGATCACCATGGCAACGAGGTAGTCTGTTCTATTTTTGGAGTATGAAAGTAGTGCCATCTTAAATCTAATATAAAAATGAGAGTTCCAGGAAACCAAGGCTTTAAACAAATTTGATTTATGTGAATTTTTTTTTTTTTTTTTTAAATCACACTTTGGGAGGCTGAGGCAGAAAGATCACTTGAGCCCAGGAGGTTGACACCAGCCTGGGCAACATGGTGTGAGACTCTGTCTTTACAAAAAGTATAAAAATTAGCCAGGCATGGTGGCGTACACCTCTGGTCCCAGTCACTCAAGAGGATTGCCTGAGCCTGGGAGGTCAAGGCTGCAGTGAGCTATGATTGAGCCACTGCACAACAGCCTGGGTGACAGACTGAGAACTTTTCTCAAAAAAAAAAAAAGTCATTCAGAGTCAGTCATGTTTTTAATATATATTTCAGACTAGGATATGTCAGGGAGCTAGTTTAATTGTGATCTTTTATTATTTTAAAAAACCAGCAAGTGGCTTACTGTGTCTTGGCAGTATGCTGTTTTTACTCCTTTTGTGTAGCTGAGGAAGAAAGATAGTCAAGTCTTGATCAAGTTCACAGAGCTAGCAGGAGCGGAAATTTAATTCTTTTTTTTTTTTTTTTTTTTTTTTTTTTTTTTTTTTTTTTTTTTTTTTTTTTTTTAATGATGGAGTCTCGTTCTGTGCCAGGCTGGAATGTAGTGGTGTGATCTCGGCTTACTGCAATCTCCGCCTCCCGGGTTTAAGTGATCTCCTGCCTCAGCCTCCCGAGTAGCTGGGTCTACAGGCGCACAGCACCCGACCCGGCTGATTTTTTGTATTTTAGTAGAAACCAGGTTTCACCATGTGGGCCAGGATGGTCTCCATCTCTTGATCTCATGATCCGCCCACCTCGGCCTCCCAAAGTGCTGGGATTACAGGCTTGAGCCACTGCGCCCAGCCTAGGAATTGGAATAATAATCCAGGCGGCCTGCTTTCAGATCCTCCACTCTAATCCATGTCTGTATCTTGCTGGAGCCTTGCTAGAATGCCTCCTCCCTTGGGAGTTCAGCAGACTAGGAGCACCTGACCCTTTATAGATGCTTTATACGATGATAGCCCTATGCAAATATGACTGGTGGGGGTTGGGAGTGGAATGAAGGGTGATGAGCATGATGCTTTGGGAGTGGTGGCAAGTTAGAAGCACCTTGGAATTCAGACAGCAGCGCGTCCTGTCACCAATGTTTAAAATTATACAGTTTGAAATATAATGTTTTTAATAAAGGTTGCAGATGGCTCAACAGCTATGGGAGTTGTCAGAAGGTGAGGTAGAAATGCTTTTAGTGTTCTTCCAAATGGTAAGAATCTGGCCGCAGTGTCTATTTCACACAGCATTTGGGTCATGAGACTGTCTTCATTCTGCAGTCAATTTTCAAATTTTGTCCTTGTAAATATTAAAAGGCTTAAAAGCTAATTAAACCATAATGGTTAAGTTTATTTTATTGTGACACCTTGTAGGGAGGGGTTTATGATTAAGTATTCAAAAATTTGCCTTGGTTTGCTGACCAATTGTGTCTTTTGTTCAATGATAAAATATTTAAAAAAGAACTTGAAATTATCTTCATGTATAATCTTATTTCACTTCTGCAATCATAATTTTATAAGTAGATATGATCGTAGAATATAGCCGACCCTTCTTATGTTCCAGATGAAGAGACTAAGGCTCAGAGAAGCCATGTAATTTGCCTAGGGTTGCACAGCACACAGCTAATGATGAATAGAGCCTGGGTTTTTTGCCCCATCACGCTGAGTTTTTGCGCATGTGCTCATGATTTTTAATTCGTGTTAACATGTTGGCATATATTCAAAGAAGTGGAAGTGTCCTTGAAGAGCGTAACACGTATTAAACATTTGCTTCGTGCTGGGCAAATTTTACTCTTTGAAGTACCACGAGAACTGATAGTCTTGTCATTATCATTATTGTCCTTCTCCTCCTCCTCATTCTCCATTCTGGAGACAGGAGGGCCTGAATTGCTCAGAGGTTAAGCAGATTCTTGAGTGGGGGATCTAGGGTTCAGATTCATTGCTGTTGTTTTTAAGAGGGGAGATCTCACTCTGTCACCCAGGCTGGAGTGCAGTGGTGTGATGATGGCTCACTGCAGCCTCAACCTCCTGGGCTCAAGCAATCCTCCAGCTCTAGCCTCCTGAGTAGCTGGGACTACAGGTGCATGCCACCATGTCTGGCTAATATTTAAGTTTTTTGTAGAGATGGGTGTCTCACTGTGTTGCCTGGGATGGTCTTGAACTACTGGGCTCAAGTGATCCTCCCCCCTTGGCCTCCCAAAGTGCTGAGATTACATGCTTTAGCCACCATGCCTAGCCTTGAATTCTTGTGTCAGGTACTGTGTATTTTGCAGCAGCGAAAATGAGGTTTTGACTCTCCTACCAACCCTCGCTCAATTGACTATAGCTGATTGGAGCACTGTGTAAAGAATATAGAAGTAAGCTCTAGGCTTAGCGGGACAGGTGCAGTGTCTGGCGGTGTATGTCATGGCCCTGAAATGCAGTCGGGGTGGTGCATTATGTGGCATATATGTTAGCAGGCCTACCATTTCTCTTAACGTAGCAATCTGACTCTCAGTTTCACAGGATAGGAAACTCAATTTTTTTTTTTTTTCTTTTTTTTTTTTTTTGACGGAGTCTCGCTCTTGTTACCCAGGCTGGAGTGCAATGGCGCGATCTCGGCTCACCGCAACCTCTGCCTCCTGGGTTCAGGCAATTCTCCTGCCTCAGCCTCCTGAGTAGCTGGGATTACAGGCACGCGCCACCATGCCCAGCTAATTTTTTGTATTTTTAGTAGAGACGGGGTTTCACCATGTTGACCAGGATGGTCTCGATCTCTTGACCTCATGATCCACCCGCCTCGGCCTCCCAAAGTGCTGGGATTACAGACTTGAGCCACCACGCCCGGCCCAGGAAACTCAATTTTAAATTTATATGGAAAGATGGAAGAAGGGCTAGTTGGACCAGGCTTTGGAAAACTAATTCGTGTTAACCAAATACACAGAAGACAGTTTTATGAGTACTGTACTAATACTAATTCAGTAATTTACCTTTTTGTTGTGGTTTATTCTATATGTCTTATTTTATAATATGTTGACTGTTAGGATCTCTAATTACAGGGCATGAATTTTTTTTTTTTAATCTCATCTGGTTGAAGATTCCTGGATGAAGAGCCTGTAGCCTCCGGTAGACTGACTGGTAAAAAGGCTTTACTTGCAGAAGCTCTCAGTTGACTGTAACAAATGCAGTTTATTTTATTCTGGAAATAACAAAAGCAACCAGTTTGAGTTTTTGTCAAAACTCAAACTCAGTTATATGAAAGAATTTATTATCTGTAGAGTTTTAATATCAAGAATGCAGTTAATTTGTAAATTAGTGATTGTCTTAAATGTCTGCTTATGATTGTTTCTTAATTGCGTATTTTTGTTCTTTTATCCTATCTCTCCAAATCTGTCATGTTATGTGACTGTGTTCAGTATTCCTCCCCTCCCCTCCCCCCCTTCCTCCCTTCCTCCCTTCCTTCCTCCCTCCCTTCCTTCCTCCCTCCCTCCCTTCCTTCCTTCCATCCATCCATCCATCCATCCATCCATCCATCCATCATTTTTTCAAGATATTTGGGTTGCTAGTCTCAAGTATAATAAGGGATATTGCAAAATATTCAGATGCATTAGATGGACCATATTACACAAATTTTAGTAGACCAGTTATTTTGAATGACTTTTTGTTTTGACTCGTAGCTCCTAATTTGTGGTTGATTTGTAATCTTATGCTTGGGGTTAAGGGGCCTGCTCTGCGTGCCCTACAGCATTTTGATGGCTGCCTGGCGGCACCTCTGCCATCCTCGCCACTGCTGGACTTTGTCTAGGACGTGGGAAGCCTGGGTCTGTCTGGATTTGCCTGGCCTGATGTCCTTTCTCCTCCTTTTGCCTGTACTCCATGTTGGAAGGGAAGATGTTTTTGATGTCTAGAAATGTGCCCTTGCGAGGAAACTATGCCACAGACTACACTAGCTCCCCAAAAGGAAGACCCACAATGCTTTTCAAAAATAGCATCCTCTTTCTAATAAAGTATTCACACTGAAGGGTGAATGGAGAAAAGGAGTAAGATTTTGGATGAATAAGAGTTGTGGGTGAGCAGGCCAAATGTTAAAAATTGTCTTATTGGTTATACTGTTGTAGAGCAGTATTGATGGATGCATTTGTTCAGTCAGCAGCCCTTATGGTGGTTCTGTTGTTTGATACTCTAATAGATATTTTGAGAGCTACAAACATGTAAATGTGTGATTCTTGTCTTTTATGACCTTACCTGTCAAGCGAAATGACACAGAGAGAGGTGTGATAATATACAAGTCTGAGTGAGACTATCTGTCACTATTATAGATAATGGTCACATGTAACAGTCCTGTGGTTCTTCTGGAATAGTCTTTCATTGGGTAGGATGAGACTGAGAAGCTTCTACCATGAAAGCATAGCATGTGTAGAAAACATCTGTTTTTATCAGTTATGCTTAATTTTAGCTATAATGGAACTGTCCAGGGTCTTAAGTACTCCAAAATTGAATAGCTCATGCAATCCTTGATTGCAGTTATAAGTATTTTTTTCCCAGTAAACATGCAATGTCTGCTATAGATTTTGGAAAGTGGTATTCAAACAAATTCTGAACTTCTTTCTTTTTACATGTGGAACGCTTAGGAGCCCCTGTAATATGTGAGCAAATAGTTATATAAAAATTTGACTTCAAGAGCACATTATCATTTTCTTTCTTAGATGTTTTTAACGAATTGGAAATTGTGTGTTTGTATGTTTTGGTTATTTGCCATTTAAATGGAATTTAAAATCCTTCATACACACTTCAGAGTTTTTGTTTTCTTTATCTGGATTCAACCTTATTGCTTCTATAGAGTTGCATTTTCTCATCAAAAGTATATATGGTACTGCCAAATGGGCTGGTGGAAATACTCTATTGAAAAGAATATAACTATGACGTAGATCATACGCCTAGCTTCACATTAAGGAAAGGGTATTGAATATTTGAAGAACTTGACATTATGTTTATAAATATCTACTCATCTAATCTAGCACTGAAGAGTCATATAAGTACTTAATTTCATAGGTGAATCACAAGTGGCATTAAAAATGTATTTTTCGTTACCTGGGGCCTATAGATTTAATGAGTTTAAGTTATTCCTTTGGCCTCAGCTCTGGTGCGTAACCTAATTCTAACATCGTGGTGAATGGTTACTGTGACTACCCTGTTGCCAAGAAACCTGTTATGTTATCAAGTTGCCTTGGTGAAGTAATGGCTTCTTAGGACTCCTTTGCACTGCTGGGAGGCTGTTAATCAGAGCTATGGAGGACCTTACACAATCAGTTTCCCAGGTTATGGCTAGTTTTTCTTTAGGAAGAGAAATAAACCTTAGTCTGTAAAAACTGACGCAAAACAAAGTCTAAATTATCTTAAATTAAACCAAGACCTTTAGTTTCTAAGAAAAAAAATTGTGATCCCGAGATACAAACCTATTTTTACTAGTATTTTTACTAGTTACAAGGGCCTGTGTATCGAATGGTAGAACCCCCACTCCCCACCCCTCTTAACTTAGCATTCCGTTTTTGTTTGTTTAGAGTGATTCTTGGCCAGGCATTTACAAGGTACAGAAGAGTATTTGAACTGAGATCCCGAGGGAAAACACCGTGTGAAATTATTTTAGTCATTTGATATCAATTGCTCTTGCTATGAAACGATTCAACATTTTATTTTAAACAAGTGGTACACTATGTAGCATTTTTAAATAGGCACCACACTTGGTACTCGGTCAAGAATTCTATTCAAGGCAGGAACCTGGCTTTCACAAGCTTTGCGCCACGACAAAACGTTTCACGTTCTTAAAGCTCCACAATACACGTTAAGAATCTGAGAAGTTTTATTGAGAGGTGGAACGCAGAAGGGGTCATTCCCATTTGTCACCATTCTCCTTTATAGCAGCACAGGTTAAGTCACAAGCCACCCTGAGGAATAGGATGAACCATTCAGTTACACAAGAGAGGGCACAGTTAAGAACCTCGGCTTTGGAATTCCAGTCAGGCTGACTGGACCCAATTTTGGGTCTGCTGCCTCAAACCTGGTGACCTTAAATCAGTTACGTCATGACCCTAATCCTCAATTTCCTCAACAGTAAATGAGAGATAGCACTTCTGATTTCTAAGAGTTGTGTGGATTAAATTAGGTTATATGAAATGTTTTTTTTTTTTTTTTTTTTTTTGAGACGGAGTTTCGCTCTTGTTACCCCGGCTGGAGTGCAATGGCGCGATCTCGGCTCACCGCAACCTCCGCCTCCTGGGTTCAGGCAATTCTCCTGCCTCAGCCTCCTGAGTAGCTGGGATTACAGGCACGTGCCACCATGCCCAGCTAATTTTTTGTAGTTTTAGTAGAGACGGGGTTTCACCATGTTGACCAGGATGGTCTCGATCTCTTGATCTCGTGATCCACCCGCCTTGGCCTCCCAAAGCGCTGGGATTACAGGCTTGAGCCACCGCGCCTGGCCAGGTTATATGAAATGTTTAGCATAATTTCTGACACTTCATGTGAGCCTTTGTAAATGTACAATGTTAATTATTATAGAGGACCTTTTTGGTGAGCTGTGAGTTGTTTCTTTAAATCTGAAAGATTTAGGTACTTGTCATTTGACAAAGCCACCCACACCAATGCTTTTAGTTGCTGGGAAGGTTTTTTTCAGATTTTTAAATTTAACTTTAATTGTAAAAAAATTTTTTTTAGACACAGTGTCTTGCTCTGTTGCCCAGGATGGAATTCAGTGGTGTAATCATTGTTCATTGCAGCTTCTAACTTATAGGTTGGAGTGGTCTTCCCGCCTCAGCCTCTCAAGTACCTGAGACTACAGGTGTCTACCACCACGCTTAGCTAATTTTCTTTTTTGTAGGGATGGGGTCTTGCTCTGTTGCCTAGGCTGATCTCAGACCCTTGGCCTCAAGGATCGTCCTGCCCTGACCTACCCAAGAACTGATATTAAGAGTCTTCTGATCTTTAATTTTTTAAAATTTATTTCCATATGTCTTTTCCCTTGAGTTTAGAGTTGGGCATTCTAAGTTTTAGCCCTAATTCTTGGTCTTTCTCAGACATCAGTTTTCTCATCTGTAAAATGGCAGTGGGAGTTGGCTGACATTTCAGGTCACATTCATGATCTGAGCTCTGGGAGAGCTTGGTGAAAGATTCCCTTCAGATTCCACCCTGAACAGGAAAGGAAAGATCTAGTGGTTAAGGACAGCCCTCAAAGTCTTGTAATGTCAGGATGAGCCACACAAATCATAGTACCTCACATTTCTCTTTTTCTCATCCTAAGAAGGCAGCTGGAGCTCTCAGAATAAGTGACTTAATGAATGGACAGTCTGCGTGTGGGTTAAATATATGCTTTTAGTTATTACTTTCCTCTTTTTTAAAGAAAAATTCTTGGCTGGGTGCATTGGCTCATGCCTGTAATCCCAGCACTTTGGAAGGCTGAGGTGGGCAGCTAATGAGGTTAGGAGTTCGAGACCAGCCTGGGCAACATAGCGAAACCCCGTCTCCACTAAAAATACAAAAATTAGCTGGGCATGGTGGTGTGCGCCTGAAGTCCCAGCTGCTCGGGAGGCTGAGGCAGGAAAATCACGTGGACCCTGAAGGTGGAGGTTGCGGTGAGCCCAGATGGCACCACGGTACTCCAGCCTGGGTGGCAGAGCAGACTCTCTCAAAATAAAATAAAATAAAAAAGAAAGAATAGTTATTTAAAATGTTGGAAACAGCCTCAAAACTGTAGAATTGTTACAAATACAGTGCAAAATACTCGACAGCACTTCTTAGCTAACCCCAGCTTGTTTTAGAGAAGTAACTTGAGTAGTATAGAAAACAAACAGCTGGAGAGTAAATTGGTCTCTTAATGCCCATCAGCCCTGGATATTTGTTGTATTTCCTTACAAGCAAGGATGTCCATCTGCATAACTACAGTACGGTTGTCAAAATTAGGACACTCACAGTGACGTCTCCATTTCTGCTGTTAAATCTTCAGACGCCATTTAAGTTTCCGCGGTGAGCCCCATAAAATCCTTTACAGCAGAAGGATTCAGTTCAGAATCCTGTGTGAGCTTTGGTTGGTGTGTCTTTTTAATTCCTTTATGTGTGGGACAATAATGCGGTATTTTCCAGAATTCTGTGACCGTGATACTTATGACAATTACAGGCCAGCTGTTTTGTAGAATGGCCTTCTATTTGAATTTTGTTGATATATCCTCATGATTAGATCCAGGTTTATTCGTCTTCAGCAGGAACATCACAGAAGTGATGCTGTGCTCTTGCTGCATTCTTTCAGGTGGTCACAATTTTGATATGCCTCATTGCTGGTGATGATGTCTTTGATCATTGAGTAAGATGGAATCTACCAGTCTTCTCCATTGTAGAAGTCCTTATTTCTCATTGTAGTAAATATTTTGTAAGGTGGTAGCTCACAGTGATATAAATATTCCTTTCTCATCAAATGGTTGATTTATTCATTATTCGTAATAGTATGACTCATGGTTTGTTATCGTTCAATGGGTTATAATCCATTACTATTATTATGTATTTTGATGCTCAAATAAAATTCCTTTAAACCATCTTATGTGTCCTTTTAACATGTTCTTTTCATTCTTTCATTGCTTCTTTTCTTGTTCAAAGAGATGTTCCACATTCATCTTTCACTTTTGTTGCCCCAGTCCTGAATGAACCATTTCCCTGAGAAATCCTGGCTGCTTTTAGTAGAGAATGGTATTTAGAAGCCAAGATCTAGGGGGTACATGTGCTTGTTAGTATTGCTGTTGTGCCTCTGCAAAACTCTTAGTGGATAGAGCTGGAGAATACTTGGATGCATATATGTATATATTGGGACACTCACATAGGTAATACACGTGCATAAAAACACATTTATTTCTACATCTTACTATGAAGGTTGATATCAGGGAGTTTACACTGATACCTCCAATTCTGATCCAACACTCAGGGGTTTGTTCTAATTCTTTCTATATTTGTAAAACTTCTATCATTTCTATGACAGAAATCTGACACGTGTCTACCTCCTCTCAGTGCATCTCTCCCTCACAGCGAAGGCTCTGATACTTGATGTCAGATTGCCACCATGGGTAATGTCTTCACCCTGTTTTCCACATTCCATGACAGGCCACCCTTTCATGTGGATACTCCACGTTGGGTTGCTCCGACATCTAGACATCTTCCTTATCCCACTCCTGACTCCCCATGTCAAGTTGACCCTCTAAACCTGGGAATCTACCTTGGAGGGAGGGAATAGGAACAGTAAGAAGAAGAAGAGCTCTTTTCTATTTCCTTGATAAGGTCTCATTCTGTTACCCAAGCTGGAGTGCAGTGGAGTGATCATGGCTCTCTGCAGTCTTGGACTCCTGGGCTCGACGTGATTCTCTTGCCTCAGCCTCCCGACGAGCTAGAACTGCAGGTACGCACCACCGTGCCTGGGTGATACTTAAATTTTTTTGTAGATACAGGTTCTCATTTTGTTGCCCAGGCTGATCTTAAATTCCTGGACTCAAGTAATCCTTCCGCCTCAGCCTTCCAAAGTGCTGGGATTATAGGTGTGAGCCACCATGCTTGGTCCATTTTCATTTTTAATATTCCAAGTGAAGCTGTTTGGAATATTTTATTTTTGAAAACACTATTGTACTTATTAAGGAAAATGTTACGTATACAGTTAAATACCTTCTTAATGTCATCAACAGATTCTTGGAAACTACTATTTTAAGCAAAATGATGCGTAAGGAAACTAATTTTACCATAGGCTAATGGATATAAATAGAATTAAGTTCCTGTGGCATATTTTAGGCCACAGAAACATCAGGAAACTTCTAAACAAAGACCCAAAATACTTCTAATGTAAACATGGAAATGAATGTCAGCTATACATACATTTAAGAAAGATTGATTAAAACAAGGAAGATAATTACCCAGTCAGTGAATGACAGCTGTCATGGTGGTAGTGGGTTAAATTAAGGAATAAATGTTTACAAAGGGAATTGTAAGGAGCACCTCCTTCCACCACACAGTTTACAAACAAGCAATAAATATGGTGGACACTCTGAGCGCTTTTGTGCTTCATGCAGTTGTATGGTCACCATATACCTTACACACTTCTATTTTATAATACTTTGTATTCATTCATTCATTCATTCTCTAACCCAATGTTCCAGTTCAGTGTTGCAGGGGCCAGAGCCTATCCTGGTAGTGTAAGGAACAAGGTGGAACCCACCCTGGATAGGATGTCATTCCATCACAGGGCACGCTGACGCACATACCCACACTCATTCAGACTGGACATTTTAGACATGCCAGTGCACCTAATGCGCACGTCTTTCAGATGTGGGAGGAAACTGGAGTACCTGAAGAAAACCCATACAGACATGAGGAGAAGAGAACGGGGAGAGTCCACACAGAGGCCTTGGCCAGGAATCGATTTTTTTCCCTCTTATCAGTGTTACCATGAGATGACATTGAATGAAATGTTATTCAAAGACCTGCTGTATACAGAAGGTCCCCAGTGGTTTGACTTGTGATTTTTTTGGAGTTATAATCGTGCAAACGTGATACGCATTTGGTAAAAACCATATGAGTAAACCATACAAACCATTCTGTTCTTCACTTTCAGTACAGTATTCTATAAATTACACAAGTTTTTCAATACTTGATTATAAAACAGTGTGTGTTAGATTCTTTTACCCAGCTGTAGGCTAATGTAAGCGTTCTGCGTGTGTTTAGACTAGGCTAAGCTATGATGTTTGGTAGGTTAGGTGTATTAAATGCACTTTTGACAAGATATTTTCAACTTAGGCTGTGTTTATCAGAATGTAACCCTCTCATAAGTGGAGGTGCATCTGTAATGGCTCTTGTCACGTGATCTGTAGCTTAAACTAATGAACGCAGTGGTATATGCCCTCGGTTAAGTGGCCTAGCTTGAAAAATAAAACTAAACTTGAAAACTAGGTAAAAATGGATCTTGTTGTTTGGGAAGGGAGAGAATTTGAACTGGTTTCTCAAAAGGGTGCCCAGCACTCAAGTACCTTTCTTTAATCTTTAACAAAAGGGCTATTTTTGTGGCAATTGTCAGCATCTCTGCCATCTGCATATGTGGGCAGAAAGCTGGAGTTCGAATAGCACTCGTTATTGAAAACCAACTTCTTTATGGATTTATTGGAACAGTGGTTCCGAATTTTTATACTTCCTATCTTCCTCCTGTTTGGATACTTGGCCAGCCATGTTCTCAGAGCTTCCTGCTCCAGCCAGCCTCTCTAATGGCTGCTACGGTGAAGCTCTGTTAGCGCTTCCGTCGGAAACCTACCAGGGTGGCTACGTGCTGCAGGGTGCCCCTCTCGAGAACGCTGCAGCCCCAGCGGGGTAGCTCAGGGTGGAGTTTCTCCACCCTGCTTCTGGCTGCTCTCCAGACCCTGGAGTGTCTGTGAGATTTTTTCTTTTTCTCCTTTAACAACAGACAAACAAACAATAACAGTACTACTTGGACATATGAGGGACATGGGGTGTGTGTGCATGCGTGCAGCGGAGTGGGCTGTTTAGTCAGCTCCCCAGCAGTGTTCTTCTGCCACTGGGATTTTTGTTTTGTTTTTTTTTGGGGGGGGGATGGAGTTTCGCTCTTGGTACCCAGGCTGGAGTGCAATGGCGCGATCTCGGCTCACC
>NW_016107376.1:9541102-9578067 GCF_001604975.1 Cebus imitator
TGTTGACCAGGATGGTCTCGATCTCTTGACCTCGTGATCCACCCGCCTCGGCCTCCCAAAGTGCTGGGATTACAGGCGTGAGCCACCGCGCCCGGCCCCTGCCACTGGGATTTTTTGGTCAGTGTGATCTTATGAAAAGTGGTAGCAGTACTGTAAGTTAGGTCTGTATCTCTAGAGGATTTCCCTATTAGGGGCCTTTTATTTCCCTGTGGTTGTCTAAGCAAGACAATGGGAATCTCCTACTGGGTATTATTAACTATCTTTCTAGACCATCCTTTGCACAAAATGCTTACTTAATGAGAGTCTAAGTCAACCTTAGCCATTTCTCAAACTTCAGACTGTGGCATGTTACAGGATGGCAGCTGTTTAATAGATATCAGAATAGCCTTCGTGTTTTCATGGTAGGGTTGCCAGATTTAGGAAATACGTATACAGGATGCCCAATTAAAGTTGAATTTTAGATTTACAGCCATTTTTTAATGTAAATATGTCCCTTGCAGTACTTGGGATATGCTGTTATGAAAAAGTATTTGCTGTGTTTTTGAAATTCAAGTTTATCTGGGTGTGCTCTTTTATCTGGCAGCTCGACTCCATGCATTTTTGCACGATGTAGTAACTTGGATGCATGTTGTACTTAGAATATTATGTATATATGGTTAGTTCCTAAAAAGCGACTGGCTTCACAAATAAAGCCTTGAGTGCATGAAATTTTGAGCTCCTTAAAAGGCAACTGCAGTTGAGCTGGCAAATCACATAGGCCAGATTTCCAGACTGAGTTAAGTCGGCCATCATAGGCAAGAACTTGAAGTTACATCATCTAGAATCTCCCGATGGTCTTTTTTTCTCCATCTCTTTAGTTTGTAAGTTAAAAATTTGGGCCAAGCATTCCCTTCAAAAAACAAAGCATCTTTCCTTTATTCATTGAAAAAAAGATAGAAATCTTTAATCTTAAACAATATAGACCGGTGTATATGAGGTTGTCTTTGTGCATATAGAAAGAAAACGGAAGAGTTTTGTAAAGCCTTCTGCCTCGCTTTGTCTTTTGTTTGGCCAGTATTTCCTTTGGCATATTCTGCAGGAAGACCAGAGAACCACACATGATAGTAGTAAAGATCTCCCCCCACCTACCCCCTGTTAGATACTCTCTTTCATATCCTTTGACACATTTGATTCAACTAACACCCTCCTGTAAGGACAAGTGGTTATTCCTAATTTTGTAAGTTAGAAATTCTGCCAACTGGGCTGGGTGTGGTAGCTCACGCCTGTAATCCCAGCACTTTGGGAGGCTGAGGCAGGTGGATCATCTGAGGTCAGGAGTTCAAGACCAGCCTGGCTAACATGGTGAAACCCTGTCTCTACTAAACATACAAAAAAAAAGAAAATTAACCGGGCGTAGTGGCGGGTGCCTATAATCCCAGCGACTCGGGAGGCTGAGGCAGAAGAATCGCTTGAACCCAGGAGGTGGAGGTTACAGTGAGCTGAGATTGCACCACTGCACTCCATCCTGGGAGACAGAGGGAAACTCTGTTTAAAAAAAAAGAAAAGAATTTTTCCAAACTAAACAGTTTATTGGTCACTTTCCCAAAGGATAAAAGATTTGTCTTTTTATAAAGTCTTAAAAATGATCTCATTAAGTGTCTGTGATTGAATGAGTGGATTCCTTTGTAGGCCCTTCTGTTCTCAGGAATGCCATTCCACCTTCCCCGTGTCTCTGGTCTGTGACCCCTGGAAGAGATTACTTGAAAGCACATTCATAATTTTGTTTCACATTCATGATTTAGCTTGAAGAGAATTAGGAATTATTATTTGAGCCTTTTTAATAGTTTGCTGCAGGGTTTGGGAAACTTTTTCTATAAAGGGCAACATGGTAAATAACGTGCTTTGCAGACATACAGTCTCTGATGCATACTCTTTTACAACCCTTTAAAAATGTGACAACCATTTTTAGCTTGTTAGCTATACCAAAGTCAGCTGTGGGCTGGCAGTAGTTTTCCTGAGTGTTTGTCCTTAGAAATATATTACATGGACAGTTTTGTGGGTTCTGAAATTTACCCATTATTTTTGATACACGTAGAAGCGGGAATGAATACTTAGCAATAAAAATATGTGACAAGCTGTGGGTACCCTAATAGCCTGGAGGACGCTCTCTGTCTCCGTGCCCCTACTTCCCCTGTGGCAGTTACTCATATGTTTAAAAGGAGAATTTTGTGATTTCTTCTTAAGTTTTTGGAGTTTGTGTTTATGCTAAACAAAATGTCATTCTGATGAATTTCTTTTGACAGTTATGTGGGAGCAAGTGGTCATATAGCAAATTCATGCCCAAAGGCAGGAGAAAGTGAGACATGGCATTGGCTTGTCTTCTCTTTGCATTTATGTATTATGACATGGAGTATTTGGTGAAATTTTCATATAAGAGAATATCCTAACCAGTTTATCTATCTTTCTGAACCGTCAATTCTTAAGAAACTGCATAAGCATTTTATTTGGAAACCTGATGGGGAGAGATGTTACATTCACGTAGAAATGTAACTCAACAGGAAGTTTGCCCTTTGCTCTGCTTTATCTTTTTGCTGATTTTCTTTGAAAGATTATGCCTGGTGTTCCTCCAGATCACAGTGGTAACAACAGGCAGGCTCCCAAAAGCACCTAAGGAGAGAGACGGCCCATGAGAATCCATCATACATTTCATACCTTTCCAGCTGCTGTTCTTAGTGATGGGGGTAAAGCCATTCAGGCACTCTGCGTCTTTTATTATACATGGAAATTGGGGCATTTCCCGTCACATTTTCCCTCTTAAACTTTTACAAATCATTTTTGGGTTCAAATGCAATTGTGAATAGACAGACATCGCTTCTAGGAAAGCCGTTGGGACACACTGAATTGTGACTGTCAGACAAAGGCATTTTGTTTAGAAGGCTTGTCCCAAAGTGGTGCTGGAGTCGGAAAGATGGGCCGCCAGCGTCTCGTTCTTTCTGCTGTGAACTAATAGGAAAGCTGATGTTTGCTGAGTGGATGTCTGTACTCACTGTCCAAACAGATCTGTGTTTGCCAACTGTGAACATATTGCTGCCTCTGTGAGGCACTCCATCATGCCTTGAATGGATCCTCTTGTGTTCAGAATTTTCTGACTCAAAGAGAGGGAGAGAGAAATATTTCTTTCAGACTTCAGCATTCACTGTAGCATCCATAGTCTCATCAGACCTTTAGAAACCGAGCATGCACCGGAGATGCTTCTTAAGGAGAGTGAGAAAAGGGCAGAGAAAAAGGAATAAAGTAAGAGACAGCCCCATTGAAATGCCTTTATTCCGACCACTTGTGGCCAAGTTTTCGTAAATAAACCAGGCTGTCTTGGCAAATAGAATTGTGAGAATATTCTTGATTTCTCCTGAGCAAAATAAAACTCTTGAGTTTCCAACTCATGGTCCATTTCTGTGCATTTATATACGTGTACAGACAAAAGTAAAAGCATATAATACATTCATAATGTGTTACTGAGTGGGTGATGGAGTTTTATTTCATCTGGATCCCTTAAGAAAAGGCTAATTGATACATAAGAAGAGGTTGTGATTACTTTATAAACTGTCTCTTAATTTTAGAGTTACAAACTTACTAAATATGAAAGGGTGAAAATGAAGTGGAATTTTTTTGTAGTCACTTTGTATAAGTTGACAATAATAGTACTTTCTGGCAAAGTCTAGTATTGGCTGTGTGAATTGAGGACAGAGCTCATGAAAAAGATTTGGCATTCCTTGCAATTACCCATTGTTTTGTGTGTTAAGTTTCAGAAACCTTGGTTGAGTGGGTGGAAAAACAACATTGCTGATATTGAAACTCAGTGAGCACATGGCATGCACAGGATACTTAACTATATTGGCCTGAGTTGCTTACTGAGTACATGTTGAACACTTACAAGCTTCGCTCGGTATTGTGGAGGAAATGGAGAGAAAGGGAAGGACAGAATACTTTTATGAGTGGAAAGGTAGTACATTTCTTTCTTTCTTTCTTTTTTCTTTTTTTTTGAGATGGAGTATCGCTCTTGTTACCCAGGATGGAGTGCAACGGCACAATCTCGGCTGACCGCCACTTCTGCCTCCTGGGTTCAGGCAGTTCTCCTGCCTCACCCTCCCGAGTAGCTGAGACTGCAGGTGTGCACCACCATGCCCAGCTAATTTTTGTATTTTTAGTAGAGATGAGGTTTCACCATGTTGACCAGGATGGTCTCGATCTCTTGACCTTGTGATCCATCTGCCTCGGCCTCTCAAAGTGCTGGTATAATAGGCGTGAGCCACCGCGCCTGACCTGGAAAGGTAGATTTCTATGTATCAGTAAACTGTTGCCTGGCCTTAGTCAATGAGAATTCAATGTTGATTTAGTTACCTGGAGTAAAGGACTTTTTTGGCATAACCCATAAAAGCTTAAAACCAGAATTACCCTCGTCACCACCAGGCTACAGTATTTACCATTTGGTTGTCTGGATATCACTTCTTATCCAGGACGAACTACTCCTAGAAAAATCTAGTTCTATAAACTTATTGGTTAAAACGGAAATATAACAGGAATAGTAGGGACAGTTGAGATAAGAGCTGGAATGGCAGCTGTGGTTGCCATTGATGTAATAGTCATGATTTCAGCTAGCCCAGCTGGGAAGCTAACCATGTGCCAGGCACTCTTCTAAGTATTTTATATATGGCAACCAACTTCTTCCTCAGACAGTCCCGTGAAATTGATACTATTGCTTTCATCGTCTTATAGATGAGGGAACCAAGGCACAGAGAAAGGTTTATTAGCGTGCCTAGGATTTTGCAACTAGTAACTTGTCGAGCGTGGAATTGAATTTAGAGGAGGATGGCCCCGTATCTACCACAACTACTACAGCACTGTGGCTGGCCGGGGAAGAAACCTGCATTCTCTTTGTAGACTTTTCCATTTATCTTTCCTTTATGTCTTAGAGTATGTGTGTCCTATCATATGGTTTTGGACAAGTGTTTGAAGGCCATCAAAATCCAAGTATTAGGAGGCTAAGATCAGAAAGATAATGCATTCTATAGGTAAAGGAATTTGCTCCTCTTTGTATTTATTACAGAAAGAAGTTCCACATTTAATTAATTCCTGCTTATTATTATTATAAATTGGTTGAATTACATTGTGATCTAGTAGCTAGGGCTGTGTAGCACATTTTGTTCAGAACTTAACTGACAGCTTGGATTTAAACTTAAAGTCAACCATTATGAGGTATCTTAGTATAAAATCAGGATATTTATATGGACTTACATAAAAATATTCAATCATATATTTCTTTACGATGGTGGAATGAGAGGGGATATGTGTATATGTAAAGCTTGGAAGCAACATTTTTACCACTGGAGGGTCATAATACTATTGCCTAGAGTAAGTAGCTTTTCTGTAGGGCTATAGGGCTGGGTGAAATTGGCCATTTAAGATGATTTTTATAGGAGTTAAGTTTATTGCAGCTCATTAATGCTATGTTTAAAAGTTACTGGTTATCTGAAATGTTGCCCTGAGTGGAAAGGGGGTCATATGGTTCCATTACTAGAGAATTATGACCTAAAATAGTTTTGCATGAATAATGTAAATCTGTAACTTATTTCTTGGGAGCCTATCTAAAAAAAAGTTTACTTGAAAGGCCAGGCACGAAGGCTCATGCCTGTAATCCCAGCACTTTGGGAGGCCAAGGTGGGTGAATCACTTGAGCCCAGGAGTTTAGACCAGGTTGGCCAACATGGCAAAACTCCATCTCTACTTGAAAATACAAAAATTAGCTGGGCATGGTGGCGGGTGCCTGTAATCCCAGCTACTCGGGAGGCTGAGGTAGGAGAATCGCTTGAATCCAGGAGGCGGAGGTTGCCAGGAGCTGAGATTGCACCACTGCACTCCAGCCTGGGCAACAAGAGGGAAACTCCGTCTGGGGGGGAAAAAAAAAAGGAAGGAAGGAAAAACAGAAGTTATACTACTCTGGAGACTATCTTTTGAAAAGAGAGTTATAAAAATAAAAATAGATTATATTTGATAGTGATGTTTTTTGTAGTTTGTATAAACACTGGCTGAATTTTTAATGTTTGCACATGCTATTGAACACATGAAATCTATCAAGATGGTTTAGTATATTGGGTTTGCTCAAAAACTAAAATTTATTCCAGTTTCTTCTTTTGAGAGAGAGATTATGACAAAAGAATTGCTTGGTTTTTGCTCCATGAATCTTTCTTTTGGCCTTTTTTGCCTTTGCTTTGCTCATTTTATATGTCTTGGACCTATCTTTTCTTTCTTGTTTTTTTGCTTATTTTGAACCTGTTTTGAGGGGCTCCCATACTGCAAAACCTTTGTAAGAGCTCATCATAAAAGAGGCAGCTTCACACCCGGAGAATTCCTAGTCCCAACTTTCTGAATGATACCTAAGATCACTACCTTCATTTTTTTATCTTCTAGTCAGTAATTTTCAGCAGTCTTTTCTTGGTTTAGGTTTAGTCTGTAAAAGGCAAGCAGGATATTAATTTGCATGAAAACCTGGAGAAATTAGAAAACGTTTGTTGGGTATTACTTTTGCCTGATACCTACTCAAAAATAGAAATAGAAATACTTTATCATATTATTAGCACTTTCTCTGCAATCATTAAGAGTAAAAATACAATGGGTATCAAATGAATAACACAGTTTACAAGGGAAAAAAGTGACCAAAGCATCCCATGGATCAGATTTGAGTACGTGCTGCTTTTGTGAACTTGTGCTTCAGTGTTTTTGTTCGGGAAGTTTTGATAGGTTAGACTTCTCCAGATATATTGAAACATTAATAAATAATTGAGTAAATAGGCCGAGGTTTTATGGAGGTTTTTATGGGCTCAGGAGGGAGGATGTGTATGCTGATTGGTCCATGGGAGCCCATAGGCGGGGCTACATCTGATTGGCCAAAAGTCATCAAGGAAGTTCTCACTCGCAGTAGCAGTGGCTCGGTAACCCCAGCACTTTGGGAGGCCCAGGTGGGTGGATCTCTTGAGGTGAGGAGTTCGAGACCACTCTGACCAACATGGTGAAAGCCCATCTCTACTAAAAATACAAAATTAGCTGGGCATGGTGGCACACACCTGTAACGTCAGCTACTTGGCAGGCTGAGGCAGGAGAATCACTTGAATCTGGGAGAAGGAGGTTGCAGTGAGCCTAGATTGCACCACTGCGCTCCAGCCTGGGCAACAAGAGCAAAACTCCATCTCTAAAAATAAATACATAAAAATGAAACAATAATTTATTAAATAGATAATTTAGTAAACTTAAAGGGTTGAAATGTAGCTTAATAAAACCTTAGCCTTAACAATGCTTTCCCCAGTCACTAGTGGAAAGATTTACTTCTAATTTCCTTGTAAATCTCACTTTATAAAGCCCACACTGGAGAGCACATTTGGTGATTAAGATCTGAACATTCATTTTTCTCTTTCCTACGGCTGACATTAGTAAGAATATAATATATTGTGATATGAGACCCTGGGAAAGAAAAACCAAAAGCGTGTGGTGAAGCACAAATTAAAGGAATCCGACATTTCTCCCAACTCCTGGGGACCAATAGTCATTTGAACTTTAATTTAATATGCAGTTAGAGCAATTTAATAGCTTAGGTGGACATGCTATCTACTGTCAGAAATAGATTTTTCAAAACCTGAAGAATAATACACATATTTATTTTAAGCCCTTGTGACATAGTCTTCTCCCAGAGGGTGAGCAGGTTAGGGGGCATGAGTAGATAACAAATGGAGAAGGCAGAATGTATAGTTTTAGTGGACAATATTGTTTATTTTTTTGTTTTTAAAGTTGGTATGTAATTGTTGTATGTATTGTTGGAATATATGTGATATTTTGATACTGTATACTATATGTAGTGATCAAATCAAGTTACTGTTGAGTTATCATCACAGAACCCTTTGGGTGTGGCTTTGCCAACCAGAAACCTCTGTGACTGGTGGTGCCTCTGCTTGAGTTTGCTCATGCCTGCTGGGCTGCTTCTGCCCACTCTGCCTGGCAGGCTGTGCCCAGCTTGCACTACCGGCCCAGATCCTCACCTGTCTTGGGTGAGCCAGGCGCAGAGTAGTGAGGGGTTTAGAAGTGAGTGGGCATGGGATCTGGCCACTGTGCACAACCAGGCATTCTGGCTGCTGTGGTGGGATGGGCAGCCCCAGGCACCAGCACAGGTGCTAGCTCTGTGCAAGGCTGCAGCTGGACCAGACATACCACAGGCGGCTTCTGCTGTGGGCACCAGTGTCTGGATGAGGGGAACACCGTGGTGCCTGAGATGCCGGGAACCACAGAGCCCCAAACAGGGTGTTACAGCGTGTCACAGCTCTGGCTCGGTAATCCCCGAGGTCTGGGCCCTCAGAAGGGCTGCAGCTCTTGTCTCGTTCTTATTGCCTGCAGTGTGGTGTGCGGGGGTGTGAGTGGGGGTTGTGTTTCAGCCCGTTTGTGTTGCAGTGCTCTCAGTCATGCTGGCCTGTGGCTCCTGGGCTGGCCCAGCTCCACCACTGCTTCCTGTTGCATGAGGCGGTCGCCTGGTGCTGGCAGCGGGTGGGAGAGCTATAGTGTTACAGCACCTTTAGCTCCCACCCACAGCTTGCCAAGCTGGCCAGTGAAGTGTTACAGCTCTTTTCTTTCCCGCGCTTGGCAGGTCCTGAGTTCTTCTATGTCCAGGAAGAATGAAGTTGCATGGGCAAGTGGAGGGTGAGCAAGGCGGAGAGGAGCTTTAATGAGCAACAGAACAGCTCTCAGTGGAGAGGAGACCCTAAGTGGTTAGCTCACATCCACAGGCAGGTGATGGGTCTCCGAGTCTGGCTGAGTCTGGGGTTTTTATAGGCGCAGAGGGGAGAACATGTGTGCTGATTGGTCCATGGGTGGCCACCGGCGGGCCTGGAAACAGCACCATCCCATTGGCTGCAAGGTATCAAGGAGGTTCTCCCAGTAGCAGACTTCACTGGGAGCGGGACTCCCCAACACTGAGGCTTCAGGCCCTCCCTGGCTTAAAGGTGGGGTTTATCCAGGGACCTACCTGCCCCTTCCTGCCTAGGAAACTGTCTGCCTCCCACCACCATCAACATGCCATCCATGACGCCCAGGCTGTTTGCCCCGAGAGGTGCCTGCAGCCAGGCACCTGCAGGCCCGTGCTGAACCACCCCCAGCCCCTCGGCCTCGATCCCATGCTCATTGCTTCCCCACGTCTGGAGGGAGCTGCGGCAGCAGGGGGCTGCCATGTCAGTGCTGCCTGGAGCACACACACATCCGGCTGGGTCACGGCAATGCTCAGGCTCGGCCACAATTTTGTTCCGCAGTGGAGCGGGTGCCAGGGGCAGGGAGAGGCCAGGGAGTGGGAGCAGGCACTTGTGAGCCCACAGGAGCGCTGGGATGCCTATGTCCGGAGCTGCAGACTCCCACCCTGCCAACTTGGTAGGGCACAGGGCTCCCACTGGGATCACCTGTTCCCAGCCCCTGCCAGCTCCGCGAAACACACCCCCCCCCACCCCCATGCAGCTGGCGTCCTTGCAGCAGGGTTCCACATGGACTGCCACTGCTATCATTATGATACATTTTGAGAAAACAAATCATTAGATTTTTCTTAAGATTTCTGCATTTTTTCCTGTTTTTGTTTTCCTTTTAAAATGGGGTCTATGTCAGCCAGCCTGGGGTGCAGTGGCACAATCGTAGTTCACTACAGCCCCAAACTCCTGGGCCCATGCAGTTCTTCCACCTCAGCCTCCCAGGTATGCTGGGACTACAAGTGCGTGACATCATGTCTGGCTAATTTTTTATTTTTAAAACATTTTTAGAGATGGGAATCTCACTTTCTTTGCTGCTGTCCAACTCCTGGCATCAAGTGATCCTCCTTCCTCAGCCTCCCGAGTATCTGCGATGACAGGTGTGAGTCCCCATGTGTGGCAAGGTCTGCATCTTTGGAGTATTTTGTTGTAGCTAAACTTTTCAGACAAGTGCAAAAAAAAAAAAAAAGAAAAGATTTGCACATGAATATGCAAACGGGTATGTCTGTTGAGAAGAATAAACTAAGGCTTTAAGGAAGAAAACATTCTTTTTTTCTGGCTCAAGTGAGAGAAATAGCTCAGCTTAGAAGTTACTTGCTTTTTGGATGTGTTACCCGGATGTGTCAGCCCTATATAGAATCATTAAATCATTTTTATACACATTCTTAGTGAGTTGAGATTTTGCTACTGACACATTTGCGAAAGTTGGGATAGAAAATTAGAGTTTCTTGTTCAGTGATTTACTACTCTGCTGTTCTGGAAACCTTTAAGTTAAAGTAACAGATTAAAATATTTCATGTGAAGAGAACTTGATGATTTCATATGACAATATGCACACACTGAAAAACATATAACTGTTTTAATATTTTAATGATTACAAATAGTATAAAAATTACTTGTAACATAAATGTAAAAACATAGGTTTTTAAGTCTGAGTACAGTGCTGATTGGAATTGTAAGGATCTCAGTAACCTAGTATAATTCAGGATGAAGAAACAGAAATCGTGACCTTCTTCAGCTTTGAACTTGGCAGGACCGCATTTGCAGATTCTTGCCTATCTCTGCAGTGGGTTGAGTTCCTTATGGTCCACTGACCCTGGTGTAGGGAAGAAGCTGGCTGGACTTATTTCTGAATTGGACTGTGAGTAGCCCGGAGCTATAATTTCCCACACCTTTTTGAACCTGATTTTGCAATGGGGCATAGATAAGGTAGATTGTTAGAAGGACCCAAGGGGAATGGTTGGAAGTCATGTCATAGAAGGAGAAGGTAAAGAAAGCCCAGATAGCTTTGTCTCTAGAAGAGGGGGGCTGATGGGATTCAGTTGTCTAAGTCTGTATCTGAATCTTGTTTGATGGAATTGGGGTTACATTTAGTTTTGGCTTTTAGGAAAAGGGTTCCGATATCTGCCTATGAAAAAGGGAAAACCTTTACCAATGAAAATTGTTTAAAAAATGGAATTTGCTGCATTTTGAGATCATGAACTCCACATTGAAGCATTCTGCTGCTTGCTAGAAATTTTGTTCAAACCTTCAAGCCTTACATGGGGAATTAGTCTGGATGACTGTTAAGATCCCCCAGAGAATTCCAATTCTGCGATCTTGGCTATCAACTAAAGATGTTTGTAAATATTTTATCAACTATTCTACCTACTTCCTGATTCTTAGATGCATACTGTTTCACATTCAACTATCACCAGGGGCCATTAATCATATAAATAAACAGCAATTATTTCATAGACTGATTCTTCGTAGAGTGCTTATTATTCTACGTTGTATAAAATCCTGCGATCATTTTGTTGTTGCCGTGAAAGTATAGCAGTGGTTGCTTCATTGTGACTGAAGCTGGGGGACTATTTTTAGCCAAATTATAGTCATCTTTGCCAGCTGAAGTATGTTCAATTAAATATCCATTAATAGGATAAAGTTTATGGAACTCTGCTAATGACTCTTTTTCCCTCTTTGCTTTCAAATATTGTGATGACATTAAAACTTAGCTAATTGGGCTCAAGGTAATTACAAATGAGATGTGCTTCAAGAACCTTGAATAAGCTTATTTTTTTCTACCTTCTATTTGTTTTTACTGCGTTCTTTCTAAGTCATTCTTTTGAACCGGTTCATAACACATTTGTATCAAAACCAGTGAGGGGGTTGCCTGGGGAAGTTGGGCTGCTTGCGGGGAAAAGCAGACTCGGGAGCGCTGGAATTCTACATTTTCAAAAAGGCCTAGAAATTTTGATGTAATAGACATTTGAGGATGATAGCAGGAAGAATTTAGAAATTGTCAACTAACAGCTGTTTTCTAGAATCTGCAAGCGTAGACCTACGTGACACCAGTACCACCCAGCGTGTTACTCGAGAAGGAAGCACAAAAACTATCAGGTTTCTCCTCTTTTACTTTGCATCATGGACGATTAAGTAACTTGCGCAGGGCCATGCAGCATGAATCCTGTATCTCCACTGAGCCATTTGGTTTTGATGGGGATGGACTGAAGAGAAGAACTTGACGAAATACTGGAAAGCTGAAATGAACCAGTGACCAGCTCTGGATTCCCGTGATGATTTGTATCAGTCACCGTTTTGAATATCAAGCACATGCTATGGTCACAGATCTCTCAGTGCATCAGGAGGACAGTTGGAAAACAATTAAATTAAGATTAATTGGGGCCGTGTATTTTCTGGGTGTGGCTTTTCTGCCTTGTTTGTAGTTTACACGCAAATCCATCAGATTATTTCCTTCCATGTTAGGTATCTGTCTGGTTCCTCCCTTCTTTTTCAGAGAGGATCAGCTTTCTGCCCCAGATCCTTCTTTTTCCTTATCTGTTCTCCACTTAATTTTAGTAACATTCCCGTGCAGACACCCTAACAGACCTGACCTCAAATCTGTGGCCAGGAAATTGTTACTCAGATACTTTGACAGTGTTTTACTCCTCTAGAAATGAATGCGATCCTTAGACGAGTGTGAGGCTGAAGGTGCGTCTCATGGAACCTCAGGACGTGGGCGTTCACACATGGGAACATGGGGATTCTTTTACGGGTAAAGTCTTGGGTAGGCAAGCCATAAACCACAGTTGTTTGCAAAGGCAGTGATAGGGAAAAAGTGATGAAGAAACTCCCGTTTTCTCAGTATTCACAGTTTTGTCTGGACAAGGGAGGAGTGTAATCCTAAAGTTTTGCCTTGAAGGGATTTATGAGTTGCTCATACTTGTATATCATGCATATCCTTTGTTTGTGCTCATACTCTTGCTTAACCATGGACAGTACTATAGGCATAACTCCCCGTTTTGATGTCCTCTTGCTTTTAGTGATGACTTGGCAATTTTGCCGTCTCCTCATTCTTACCTAAGACAGCCTAGTGTTTTTGCCTTTCCAGATTAGCAAACCAAAGGCTTAGTAGTTGTTTTGAGGAGCTGACTTTAATGTATCTGTTCTGTTGAAAAGCTTGTTGCTTTTTCAGCTCAGGATAAACAGCAGTGAATCAGCCAGGAGAACTTTCTGGTAACCTGTTACCCCACATGTAGACCCTCCATTGCAGTTTGTCCCCAGCCCCCTTTGTAGATGAAGGGCTGATTTTTTTGAAAGTGAAATTGTAGCTTGTTTTGTAACATCGCTTCTTTCTGCAGAGGCAACATGCCAAAACTAGAAGCATCTGTGGTGCAGCCATAAAGCAGTCTGGTGCCTCTCGAACAATAACTTTGTCAGTTCATTTTTATGGCTGAGAAAATAGCAGTCTAGGTGACCTGACTTTCCCACAGTTGCTTGGGGGCGTTTACTGACTGCCCTTGATCAGACTCGAACACTTCATGGACAGGAGAGCCTGACCTGTTTGCAGTTGCTGTTTACCCTCAGCGCTCAGCCCACCCATTGTTTTTCACTCACAAACAGAAGGGTAAAAGCAACAGGCTGGTGTGTAGGAACTCTCCTTTACTACTCTCCGGGCCCCTTCTGTGTGGTTTAGGTAAGGCAGAGACTGGAACTACATACATTGAACTAGAGGGCGTTTTATTAACAATGAAGACACTTTTGTCAAGTTAATTTTTGGAGATTGCTGGTCTTTTCCAGCCTGACACTGGAGTGACGATGAGTGAGCGAGCAGCCTTCTAGATTGGAGAGAAAGTGGCGTCAGGTACTAGGACTTTGTGGTTTTTTTTTTTTGGAGACAGAGTCTTGCTCTGTCACCAGGCTGGAGTGCAGTGGTTCAATCCCGGTTCACTGCAACCTCTGCCTCCTGGGTTCAAGCAATTCTTCCGCCTCAGCCTCTCGAGTAGCTGGGACCACGTGCCACCACGCCGGGCTAATTTTTTTGTATTTTTAGTAGAGACGGGGTTTCACCATGTGGGCCAGGATGGTCTCGATCTCTTGACCTCGTGATCCGCCGGCCTCGGCCTCCCACAGTGCTGGGATTACAGGCGGGAGCCCCCGCGCCCGGCCGACTCTGTGTTTTATGGAACGTTTGGTTCTATTTTTTTTTTTTTCTTTCCATTTCCATCACCACTCCTGATTTTCCTTAGTAGTTCTAGTCCATACAACCTGGATGTCTCTCTCTTGCCTTTGGATTTTAAGTGCATGGCTTAAAAGAACTAAGCTAGTGAACCACTTTAGGATGTTGTCAGTAAAATGCCTTTACAGTGTTGTTGAAGATTTTGCTTTATGGCAAGCACTCTTTGCAGGGGCAATGGAAGGACCCACCCTGAGAGCAGTTAAAAGCGATCCTCTGTGGTTTGCTTTGTAAGCCTCACTGAAACAACAAATAATTGAAATCTCCAAAATACATTGAGTAATGATACGTTGGTAAAGCAATACATGATGACTACTGGTAATACAGCTTTCAGGTTGGTGATGTTTTTCATGTTCTTTCATTTGTAACAGATGAATAATGTAAAACAGAACTTGTGAGGAGTACAGTGACATTTTGTTGTCTGGTTAATAATTTCAGCGCTGTTTGCAAAATTGCTGTGCTAGAGCATGACCTTGGAATTGTAAAGCAGAACACAAAATAGGAAGTGCATATTGGCCCAGGAGTTCTTCATGGACTTGTTATAAAAACACTTGTTTGCTCTCCTGTGTTTTGCTCACTCCTTGGCTCCCCTGGGAGAAGAGGGCCTTGTGGCCAGGCAAATGGGGTGGAAGTGGGGTCCATGGGGGAAGAGGAGGCAAGGATTTATTCATTTCTGTTCCCTTCTATCTCTCTTCCTAAGAGCAGAGAAAACTGGTGAGAGAATGACAGGCAACCCTGTTAAAAGACTCAGGGGCCGGGTGCAGTGGCTCACACCTGTAATCCCAGCACTTTGGGAAGCCAAGGTGGTGGATCGCCTGAGGTTGAGTTTGACACCAGCCTGACCAACATGGTGAAACCTCGTCTCTATTAAAAATACAAAAATTCGCCAGATGTGGTGGCAGGCGCCTATAATCCCAGCTACTCGGGAGGCTGAGGCAGGAGAACTGCTTGAACCTGGGAGGCAGAGGTTGCAGTGAGCCACGATTGTGCCACTGCACTCCAGCCTGGGGGACAGAGCAAGACTCTGTCTCAAACAAAAGACTCAGGGCCAGTGCAGTGAATAAGTTCTGCCCCATTCCTGCTGAGACCTCCCTTAGTTGGTCTGCCTGAATCATCTTTAATGAGCCGTCTTTCTTTCTCATTCTTTTCTCTACAAAATTAGTAAACTTTAATATTATTCTTTAACACTTTAGTCTGCATTTTACCTCAGGGCATTTAAAATTTAATTGTTCTACTAAGTGGAATATGGGGGGATTTTTTTTTTACCCTCAACACATTTGTTTAGAAAATACTACTGGGAGTGATACTCACCTATTCCTCTTCGCCTCTCCTGGGACCTCCTCTTGAGTTTGTTATTAGGTGAGATGCGAGTAGGTCCTCTTTACTCGGAGAAAGTTTGGAGGCCTCTCTGATGCTCCTCGTGGGCCAAAGAAAAAATGCTGCGATGGTTTGCTTTTAAAGGTTTTGAAATGAAGCACTTGACGCTCTTTCTGATGCCTTTGTTTTCCTTTTGCTGTTGATATTTGCAGAGACTTTACTTGTTAAATATCAGAAGCCTTTTCTCCATATTATTGAGTTGTGTTTGCCTAATTCTTTAGGGCTTTAATGTTTACAAGGTCCTGGTTTAAGTATAAATAAGCATATCCTTGGATTACCTGCCAATCGAAACCTGACATTAAAGATCAAAGCAAAGAAAGATGGGATCTTAGTATTCATTTAAATAAATTTAACTGGCTGGGCACAGTGGCTCATACCTGTAACCCCTGCCCTTTTGGGAGGCTGAGGTGGGAGGATCGCCTGAACCCAGGAGTTCAGGGCCGGCCTGGACAACATGGTGAGACCACATCTCTACAAAAAACACAAGAATTAGCTGTGCGTGTAGTGGCTTGCCTGGAGTCCCAGCTACTCAGGAGGCTGTGGCAAGAGGATCCCTTGACTCCAGGAGGTTGAGGTTGTGTTGAGCTGTGATCATGCCACTGCACTCCAGCCTGGGTGACAGTCAACAAGTAAGTTTAAATGATAAGGTGATCCTGAATGTTGTTTATTTGTATATAAGTAAATTATGTTTCAAATTGGGGCGAGGTGATAAAGTTTAACTTGAAGAGCAGAGTCCTGAGACCCCGGGAGAGTCGGCTTCACCATCAGTCTGGATGTATGGAAACCGCTGTTTTTTGTTTTTGCAAACACCAATTTCTTGGACCCTTTCTTGTAGCTCTTCTACCTAACTCTTCAATTATTTCTGCTCCTAGAACCAGACTTTTCACCAAATGCTCATGCTGCTTGTGTTGTCTGGGCTATGTGCCTGACTCCATGCTGAGGTACACAGAAATCTCAGGCCAAAAGCTGGGCCCTCCCTTCCCCCACATGGTTCTGTGCACCTGTGCATCACTCATTCTGCATGCCACTCTCTCCATAATTAAGAACAGAACTGCTTGTTCTCTTCAATGTCATTGTGTCCTTGGCATCCTGCACAAGGTCTGGCGGTTACATTGGGTTCAACAAAGGTTTGTGGAACTGAACAAAGTAACAGGAGTTGTAAAAACTGGAGCTGAAGGTTATATTACAAGCCTGTCTCCCGGTACCTGATGTCTTTGGCAGTCTTAAAGCTTGCAATTCTGTAGCCCTGAATTTAAATCAAGTTCTTTTTGAAACCGTGTTAGGTCGTCATGCCTGCGGTGAATGGATTCACCAACTTTCTGTACCATTCATTGCTGGTTGCTGAATTTTGAATATTCGTCCCCCACCCACTCGGAGGATAATTGTTATTATCCAGCTCCAGGGTTTCTTGCCTCTAATCAAACAATTGCTGCTGGTTTCTGCAGTAGTTTGTTGTGTGTTATAAAATCTTCTGTGTGACTTTTAATTCCTTACATCATCTTGCACAATGACTGTGGATTGAATTTAATAAAACATAAGCTAACAAAAGTATAGCATTATATATTCACATAGAAACTGTAGTTTTTTTTTCTTAAAAAAAATTAATCCTAAAAAAACTTGATAAAGTAGCTAATTGGGTGGATACCTCAATTTTATTGAAATTGAGGGAAATTGGGAGTTAAGAAGCTTGTCTTATGATGTGAGAATTAAACCCTGGTCTTCCTCCTCCTGATACTCTTACAACACCTAAGTAACAAAGCAAGTTCAAAGAGGAATGTTTGAAAGAAAAGACTTGAATTTCAAATTGGCAAGACAGAATTGTTAACTAATGCAGGCCTTGTGATTTGAAATGGCTAAGTGAGAAGAAGTGGCTGCCCTTACTTAGGAATTCTATCAGCACCTCAGTTTTGCTTCTTGATAGTGATATATGTTAAGATTTCAGCAGGAAGATTTAGTCATTGAGCAATTTGTTGTTTTTCTCACTTGCTCCTTTTAAAGACAGTTACTGGACCAGACTAGAAATTCTTGAAATAAAGCCAATGCCAGAGAAATGGAGAAGATCAACTTTCAGGAAAAGACAAGGGAGGGCGGGGGACACTGGTCCTTTGATTTAGAGCTATCTGAGGACATTCTGAAAGTTAGCACGCCCAACTTTCCAGGGTTTCCTAGAAATTGGGGAAACAGAACAGGTAATTTTGGGAGACACAGAGGACTCGGGTTAGGGAGAGTAGACAGCTGTGACAAAGCAACCACCCTTCTGTTGTTTTTTCTTCTTCTTTTTAAATAACCATAATTAGGTTATTATGAAGATACTACATTTTCAAGAGGAGCATGTTCTTGCCAAGCTACAAGATGGAAACATATTTTAGAAGAAAGAATGTGAAGAGCAAAACAGCTCACTTGCTCACCTAAGAAACTGTAACTCATTGGGCCTCTGTGGTGAATGATTACGCTGTATTAAGCTCTTTGTTCACATGGTATTTCTCTTCTACTGGGGGCAGTGTTAAAGTTGTTAAGATCTTATTTGTCAAGGCACAGTGCTAGGTACTTTATATGCGTTACATCTTCCAGGCCCCAAAACCACCCTTGAAATTAGCCGCAGTCTTCCCTTTTGGTAGGCCAGTAAAGTGCTGATCAGAGAGTTTTAAGTAATGTGCCCTAAGGTCATGTAGAAAGTCTTGGTGTCCAGGTACAAACCCAAGCCTCCCTAGGGCCTTCCTGGCTTGTTAACTCTCTGGCTGGATGCCTTTGGGAAGAAGTAGTGATAGGTTGGAGAGACCAGTATGCCCTTGTCATTTTACCTGAGCCAGAGGAATGTGCCATCAGTACCTAGCTTCTGTGTGAAAATAACACCTTGAAAGAAAGCGAGTTTGCCAGCAGCATTTTCAGGAACGAGAGACCTTACTTTCAAAGGAAAGTGAAATTAGAAAAACAAGAAGAACTGAGTTCTCAACCCTGTCATTCCATCCCTTGCCTGTTCTTTCCTGGCCTGGTCAACTTGCTTCTGGGCCTCAGTTTGTTTATTTTAAACTATGAGATTTCTACTATGTCCTAAGGGCCTTTAACCCCCTCGGTTCTGCAGTTACTGAGGTTTCCACAGGATAATAATCTTTGTAAATCTTGTAAAATGTAGACAGTGCCTGAAATGCCTCGTTGTGTTTATTTGTTTGTATGTCTGTTTCCCCGCAGTTGCTTGTGAATAGACAATGCATCTCTTGGGCTTTGCATAGCACTGCATCTAGAAATAGTGTCCTTCCAAATATGAATGTATATGCAATGAAGATGTGCTCTCAGACATTAGACACAGGTGCTCTTTGGTAGCTTGTTAGCAACCCCCATTGTACTATCTTATCTTTCTTTTGGTCATTTGCATAATTTTTTTTTTTTGGGGGACGGAGTTTCGCTCTTGTTACCCAGGCTGGAGTGCAATGGCGCGATCTTGGCTCACCGCAACCTCCGCCTCCTGGATTCAAGCAATTCTCCTGCCTCAGCCTCCTGAGTAGCTGGGATTACAGGCACGCGCCACCATGCCCAGCTAATTTTTTGCATTTTTAGTAGAGACGGGGTTTCACGGTGTTGACCAGGATGGTCTCGATCTCTTGACCTCGTGATCCACCCGCCTCGGCCTCCCAAAGTGCTGGGATTACAGGCTTGAGCCACTGCACCCGGCCCTATTTGCATAATTTTTAAATTCTTTTTTTGTTAAGGTGAAATGCGTAAAACATGAAATTAACTCATTTAGCAAATACACCTAATCACAGTGTTATGCAACCACTACCTCTGTTTCCAAAATGTTTTTTATCACCCTCAAAAGCTGGATCCATTGAGTGGTTGCTCCTCAGTCCTGCGAACCCTCCATCCACCCTCCTGTCTCAGCCTTTGGCAACCACCAATCTGAGTTCTGTTTCTGTAAATGTATGTATTCTGAATATTTCATAGAAGTGGAACCACAGAATATGGGTGATCTTTTGGGTCTTAACCTAATGCTTTCAAGCTTCATCAACATTGTAGCGTGTATTGGCACTTCATTCCTTTTTATGATTGAGTGGTATTCTGCAGTTGGTACGTACCACGGTTTATCCATCCATCTCCTGATGAATGTTTCAGCTGTTTCTGTCTGTTGAGTATTGTGAACATGAACACATGTACAGGCTGCTGTGAGCATGCCTGTAATGTGTCTGTTTTAGTATCTGTTTTCACTTCTTTTGGATATTTTACTTTTAATGGCAAAAACCACAATGACTTTTGCACCAACCTAATACAACTACAAGTGGAATTGGTGGGTCATAAGGTAATTTTACATTTAACTTTTTGAGGAAGTGCTACACTTTTCCACAGTTTCTGTTTTACTTTCCTACCAGCAGTGTACAAGTTTCCAATTTCTCTACAACCTTGTCAACGCTTGTTATTGTCTGTGTGCGTGTCTTTCAATAGCCATCCTAGTGTGTGTGAAGTGGTATCTGATCGTGATTTGATTTGTATTTTCCTCATGACTAATGATGATGAACATCTTATGGGTGTGCCTGTGTCTGTGTGTTGGCTATTTACATGTTATCTTTGGAGAAATGTTTATTCAGTTCCTTTAGCCATTTTTAAGTAGGGTTGTTTGTCTTTTTGTTGAGTTGTGAGAGTTTTTTAAAATATATTCTGGATACAAGCCCCAGATATGATTTGTAAATATTTTTCCCATTCTATAGGATGTGTTTTCACTTTCTTAGTAATGTCTTTTGATACACAAAAGTTTCTAATTTTGGTTTAGTTCATTTTATCTGTGTTTTGTTGCATGTACTTTTGGTGTCTACAAATGTGTTGCCAAATGCAATGCCATGAAGATTTACTCCTGTTTTCTTCTAAGAGTTTTTTTTTTTTTTTAAAGCTTCTATAAGTGATCCATTTTGAGTTGATTTTTGTATATGATATGAGTTAGGGGTCCAGGTTCATTCTTTTTGCCTATTTGAGGTCCCTGGAATTTTGATAGGATTACATTGACTCTGGATCACGTTGAGTATTATTGTTAGCTTAATAATAAATCTTCCATGGCTGGGTGTGGTGACTTATGCCGATAATCCTAGTACTTTGGAGACGGAGATATATCACTTGAGCCCCAGGAGTTTGAGATCAGCCTGGGCACTATAGTGAGACTCTGGCTCTGTTGAAAAACAGCAAACAACTAAATCTGTTTCATTCCATTATTTAGCAGTTTTTGTAGTTTTAGTATACAGATCATTGACTAAATTTATTCCTAGATATTTTATTCTTTTTGATGCTGTTATGATTGAAATTGTTTTCTTTATTCTCTGATTGTTCATTGCTGGTGTGTAGAAACACAGTTGGCTTTTGTGTGCAGATATTATATCTTGTAGCTTTACTGAATTAGTGTGTTAGCTTTAGTAATTTTTTGTGTGGGATCTTTGAGATTTTCTGTATGTTGGGTTATGTCATATGTGAGGAGATAGAGTTTTACTTCCTGCAATTCGGATGCCTTTCTTTTTCTTGCTTAATTGCTTTGGCTAGAACTTCCAGCACAATGTTGAATAGCGGTGCTGAAAGTGGGCGTCCATGTCGAGTTCCTGATGTTAGGGGGAAAGTCTGGCTCTTTTACAGTCTTTTGTCCCACGAAGTCAGAGCTTATCAAAGCATGGTCCCTAGACAGCAGCATCCACGCCACCTGGGAACTCGTTAGAAATATTCATTCCTGGAGATCCCTCTAAACTTTCTGATTCTGACACTGTGGGAAGTGGGGCCTATTGTATTTTAAGAAATGCTCCAGGTGATGTGGATGCACATTGAAGTTGAAGAATCACTGCAGTAGAGTTCAAATTTCTTTGAAGTTAGTGTCTGTGCTTTATTTTCTTTGTATTCCTTTTAGTTCCCTTGTGAGATTAATCAGTGTTGAATAATTAAAAAAAAAAAAGAATGTCAAGGCTAACCAAAGTGCCTATATTATCTCTTAGCTTGTGTAGGAGTCTTGAGTCACCATGAATGATAAAAGATTCATCATTAGGGCTGGGCGCGGGGGCTCACACCTGTAAACCCAGCACTTTGGGAGGCTGAGGCAGGCGAATCATCTGAGGTCAGGAGCTCAAGACCAGCCTGGCCAACATGGTGAAACCCTGTCTCTGCTAAAAATAGAAAAATTAGCCAGGCATGGTGGTGGGAGCCTGTAGCCCCAGCTACTTGGGAGGCTGAGGCAGGAGAATCACTTGAACCCAGTGAGCCGGGATCGTGCCACTGAACTCCAGCCTGGGCAACAGAGCGAGACTCTGTCTCAAAAAAAAAAAAAAAAAAAAAAAAAAAATAAAAAAAAAAAAAAAAAAAAAAAAAAAAAAAAAAAGAGATTCATCATTAGACATTTATGAGATTCATCAAAAGACCTCACATTTTGCATGCAGTCCTAGACCCATTGTAAACAGCTTAAGTGTACTTGTATTTAGACCATTTGTTCTGATGATTACTTTCACCATTATTATCTGTTTACCTACTAGCTGTGGCCTTATGGCTACTTCTGCCAGCAAGAATTTCTGTTCCTCAGCTATTTAGAAAGACCGCAGGGTCACTTTTATAGGACGTAATTGAATTTTTTCACAGCATTATTTCATCTTTGCTTTATTTTCTCATTCGTTTTATCTTGCTACGTTGTGATGTCAACTCTTTTACATCCTTTTTGAACAAGGTGAGACTTAAATCATTTAGGAAAGAATGTGATCTATTGCAGCTAAGGGCTATTGTTGAAACATAGCCATTTTGTCATAAAAGTACTAGCACCATGTATTACATGACTACTCAGATTATAAAAATACCTTTTAAAAGTGTGTAGAAGTATAGTATAGTTAATGTATAGCTGGTCTTTTTCTAAGACTTGTTTAAATGATGATTTATACTCTGGATTCCTGGTTTCTACCACTTTGAGATTTCTAATTTTTTTTTTTTTATTCACCTAATCAGTCTAGTTCTGTGTGCTCCAAGAATGGGTGCATACTATGAAGAGAGCTTCTGAGATGGGTGTGCTCTAGGGCAGGGGCTCCCAACCTTTGTGGGACCAGGGACTGGTTTCGTGGAAGACAGTTTTTCCACAGGTTGGGGATGAGGGGGGCTGTTTTAGAATGAGACTGTTCCACTTCAGATCATCAGGCATTAGTTAGGTTCTCATAAGAGGCACACAACCCAGATCCCTCTTTGTGATGGGATTCCCTTTCTTGCGAGAATGGAAAGTGGCTGCTGCTCTGGCAGGAGGCGGAACTCAGGCAGTCATCCTCGCCTGCCCACCGCTCACGTCCTGCTGTGCAGCCCGTTTCCTAATGGGCCACAAACCGACAGTGGTCCGTGGCCTGGGGATTGGGCACCGCTGCCCTTGAGGATCCCTGGTAGCAGGGAAGAAACGGAGGTTGAGGCAGAATGATCGTACAGCCGTGGTGGAGGCACAGGAGGTCTCCGAGAACTTGTGTGGTCCTAAGAATACAGTGTTGCTGGTCTTTCCTCTTGCCTCTTTGGTGTGTGAATACTGTCGTAGAATCATTGCATTAATTGCTGTTGATTGAATAATAAAGCAGCTCTCTGACTTTCTGGTTCAAGGTTTTCTATAAGTAAATGAAAAATCAATTTAAGTGTTTCAGGCATTTAAGACTTTTAGGAGGTTTAGGAAGATAAATTAGTGTTTTAATTAGGGAAAGATTACAGTAATATTGGACATTCTCAAACACAGTTGAACAGAGGTCGTAAACTCACAGACTGGGAATTAACTGTTTTTTCATAGCACCATGGTGAATGAGAGTTTATTTTGCTGCCTTTTAAACTCCAAAATGCCTATAGGTAACAATGGTTTATTTCAGAAAGGAGAGGAACTTGGGGTTCTAAGGCAAGGTCGAGTTTTGGAAGCTGTTACTACATATTTTTAAGTGTCCTTTGAAATGGTTTTGATAACAGTGACAAAAGGAAGGGAAACAAGCATGTTAAAGTCATTTGGCTACTCTCGAAATCAAGGCTGTGAAGAAAACCTTTTTTAGCTGTAAATCACATACTTGTCCTACATTCTTTAAAGCATTTTACACAAATGACTTTAACAGTTTTAGGGGTCATGCCTGGAGTTAAGAGACTATTTGCATGGTATACATTTTGGTGATTACAAAGCGATACAGGTATTGATCGACTTACCACCTATGCAACTAAACGACCACTCGACTTTACGACCACAATCGCCAGCCACGACTGCTCCGTGTCTGGCAGCGCAAACGTTGCCCAGCTGGGCGTACGACAGTGCGGACCAGCTTCCGTCAGCACTACCATCTCCGCGTGCATATAGCCTACTCAGCTTACGACCAAATCGTGTTACGAGCGGTCCGCGGTCCCGACCGTGGTCGTAAGTCGAGCACTAGCTGTACTTTATTGAGGTGGTAGCACATCTGTTCACACTCTACTGTGAAACATTTTATATTTACTTAATGAGGAAGGATTGTCCCCTAAGTCAATGTTGTATGAAGTATATACTTCTTGATTTTATGTTCGATGGGCAGGACTATTAAAAAGCTTTAGTACTTAAAACGTAATAGGAAAAAAAATTTTTTTTAAAGCAACCAAAGCTATCAATAAAATTATTAAAAGCATTATAAAAAATAATGATAACTGGCTGGGCATGGTGGCTCACGCCTGTAATCTCAGCACTTTGGGAGGCTGAGGCGGGAGGATCACCAGGTCAGGAGATCAAGACCATCCTGGCTAACATGGTGAAACACCGTCTCCACTAAAAATACAAAAAAATTAGCCTGGCATGGTGGCGCATGCCTGTAGTCCTCGCTACTTGGTAGGCTGAGGCGGAGAATTGCTTGAATCCAGGAGGCAGACGTTGCAGTGAACTGAGATCACGCTACCGCACTCCAGCCTGGGTGACAGAGTGAGACTCCGACTCAAACAAACAAACAAAAAATACTGATAACTAGCACATATTAAATCTAATCTTTATACCTGACCTTATGAAGTAAGAATTGTTATTCTCACTTATGACTATTAAGAAGTAAGGCTAGGTGAGTTGTTCAAAGTCACAACCAGTGTGAATGGTGAGCTGGGCAATAAAACCTGGCAGACCACACTCTTATTTTTATTTTATTTTATTTTATTTTATTTGGAAAAAAGAAAAAAAGAAAAAGAAAGAACGAGGGAAAGAAAGAAAAAAAAAGAATGAAAGAGAGAAAGAAAGAGGAAGAGAAAGAGGGAGAGAGAACAGGAGTCTTGCTCTATTGCCCAGGCTAGAATGCAGTCTAAAAATGGGTATTGAAAACCTCTTTTATGCCAATAATTGTGCTTAACAATGGAGACAGGAAGGAATAAGGGAGGAAAATAACAAACAGCCAACCAATATTTCATTTAAACCTGTGAAATGCTATGCAGTTACTGAGGAGTGATTTACTTCCAATTATGTAGTCACTTTTAAAGCAGGTGTGATGTGGTACTGATAAGAATGTATGTTTTGTGGATTTGGGGTGGAGAGTTCTGTAAATGTTTATTAAGTTTATTTGTTCCGGGGCAGACCACACTCTTAACATCTGCTCCGTCGGGCCATGTCCATCAACCCTTGAATTTCACAGGGAGTCCTCTGGATGAGGCAGAGATCATTGTCTCTTATTTCAAGTGAGTCAATTCAAATACAAATATTTAGTAAATTCCCAACTCTCTTGATGGCTATGTCAAAAATGCTGAAGCTGAGGAGAAAAATGGATTTGGAAACCAGTGCCTTCAGCAATTGGTGGATGTATTCGTTTAAATTATACTTCAGAATTAAATTGGGTCATGCAACAATCTATTTTTATGCCATTCTCTTCTGCTTTAAATTATTGCGAGCATGTTAGCATGTGAGAGACTGCTGTGTTTTTGTTTTTTAATAGAGATGATCAGATAGTTTAGTGATTTGGTGTATTAGCCATGAATTTGGAGTGAACTCTTGGCATTTGGAATGTTAGATAAATATTACACATTTTTCTGCCGTGGTCCTATGTTTTTTTCCCCTATTTCACAGACCTGTTCATATTCTCACCAGTGTCCCTGTCCCTCTTGCCCCTACTGAGTCCTCCCCTGTGAAGTAGTCAATGGGTTGTACCGTGAAGTGAAGGGTGCATTGTATGTACAGGTAAATGCAGCACTGGATGGCAGGATCTGCCTTCTGCCAAATAAAGGGTTGTATTTCCCTTGGTTTTTTCTTGTTCCAGCTGAGCAGTTTTCATTGCTGACAGCACAACTTCATTAGGATAAAGCAAATAAACAATGCAAGGCACGTGGAGCCAGGAAGTCGCATCTCAGACTAGAAACATATAGTTTTCTGTTGACATTTGGGAGGTGGGTTGGTAAATGGGTGAGCCAGCCACCAAACAGAAAACCAGTGGCCGTGAGGTGCTTGCACTTCTCGGGAAACCATTTATTTAACCATTAGACCTTTGAAAGGTGTTTGAAGTTGATTTTGATGTAACAATGGCCAGTTGCTTTGTAATTAAATATTAACTCAAAACTATGTCTTAGGTAACTGTTAACCTTGCCATTCCTTGTTTGCTTTAGACACGTAATTAACATTCATTGGATTTACTTTTTTTGTTGTTCACGTCTCTTAACAACTCATACACAATTACTTGTCTTCTGGTTTTAAAAACTTTCTTGGGCAGACAGGGTCTCGCTCTGTGCCCAGGCTGGAGTGTGGTGGCTTGATCATGGCTCCCTGCACCCTTGATCTCCTGGGCTCAAGCCATCCTCCCATCTGAGCCAAAGTGGCTGTGACCAGAGGCACACACCACCATGCCTAGCTAATTTTTAAATTTTTTGGTAGAGATAGTATCTCACTCTTGGGCTCAAGTGCGCCCAGCCTTGTCTTCTGCTTTGTTGAAGCAGTAAGTCAGACAATATTTGCCACAAGAATGTCTGTCAGATGTTTGTGGCTGCCAGGAAAACTCCAGCACTACATTCATCTGAAGGACACTGCTAATGAAGGCCACTCATTTAGCTGTTGTCATCCACCTTATCGATCTCAGGACAGCCTGCTTAATCTTCTATTGTGTTTATTCTTTTTGGAGGTGGTTTGACTTCTTCTGTGAAGTCCCAACACAAGACAAAGAGTAGACTCCTTTTGAATGTGTAGTTAGACAAAGTATGTCAGTCCTTCAGTTGCTTGCCAGCAAAGATCAGTCTTTGCTGATCAGGAGAAATTCCTTCTTTGTTCTGGATCTTTGCCTTTGGATTTCTATTGTGTTCAAGGGTTCAACCTTGAGAGTGGTGGTTTTCCTGTAAGGACTTTCACAAAAATCTGCATTTCGGTTGTGGTTTCACCCCAGGTGGTGGATCAGAAAGCTGAATTTCCTATTTTGAAACAAATTTCTTGTTACTTTAATGCTTTACTTTGAAATAATCCAAGTAAATTTGGCAGGCATGTGTTTGATTGTTCCTTATTTTAAAATATGATCTATTTTTTCTCTGTCTTTATAAGAGATAGACTAAATTCAGTTGGTTTGGAGTGATTTAAGGATTTCTTCTGTTTCTAATTATGGCATGTTACAGTTATTTATTGAAAATAATAATCTAACTGAAAATTATAAACCCAAAGTCTATAGGAGCTTTTTAAACCAGAATAGAAAATAATTTTATAATTGATTTGTTGAAACATTGATTAATTATACATTCTTTTAAAGGCCAAATAAAAGGAAAGAAACTCTTTGCCCTATTCTGTTAGACTACTGTTAACTGAGCAATCTTGGTTTGTGGAACTTGAGGCTTTGAGAATCACTAAATACTTATAAAGATGCTTATAGTTTTGGGTTGTTTGTTTTCTTTGAGTTGTATAGCTGGAGAATTCCTTTTCATTCATGGTTTCAGGTTTTCTTTAAGGCAGTATATACCAACTTTTGAAGAGAATATTAAGTAATTATCTTCAGTTTGGACAGTACATTGAAAACATTGATTATTTTGAATAACGCATGATTCTTCCGCTGTTAACATCTGACTCATCTCTTTTAGGACCTGCTGAAGTTCCCATGATGTCACCCAATGGATCCATTCCTCCCATTCATGTGCCTCCAGGTTATATCTCACAGGTAATCCATTTGATGGACTTCCCTACACACTATGGACATTGTCGTTGCTCCAACAGAATATATGTTGAGGCTTCAAAGCCATATTGAAGGAGTTAATTTAGGTACCATAGTGCTGGGTTTGCCATCATTTTATGGCACTTCTTATGTCTTGCCACTTGATGTACCAGAGAGCCAGAGAAAAGGAAACACAGAATGCCTACTAGACTGTCCTCTGCCAAGTTGGGTTTTTATATTTGATTGTTTGGTGGTAATTTCTTTAGGGAGTCTCCTGTTTTAGAAATTTCCTTCCACCTGTACTACAGCTTTCTGGAAGAAAATTCATAGATTTACTCAGTTAACATATTAAAGGAGACATCGTTCACATAAACAGGGCCTGCCTTCTGTTATATGGAGTTCCATGTCTCCATGACGTGGCACAACCCAGGCATGAGGAGTTACTGAGTATAATGTGAGAACTTGGCTACTTGCACTTGAATTTCTCTGAGCCTTGGTTTGCTAAGTAAAATGATGGGAATAGCAATCTCAGAGATCTATTGGAAGGGTAAAAAAGCTTTAAAGGATGAAGTTACGTTCCTGTGCCTGAATAAGGTATAAAATGTTTTGGATGGCTAGAACACGGGGACATCTGTATCTGTTTTGGCTTTTGTCCGGGCCCCAACGCCGTATGCAAATCCCGTTTCTTTCTGTATAAGTACCTTTCCAAATACCTGTCTAACAAACTGTCTTTCTGGCTTTTTTGTTCTTCCTGCTTAGCATAAAAGGAAGAATATTTACAATTTTATTATCCAGAGATGATAATCACTATATTAACATTTTTTGGATTATACCTTTCCAGATGGATTTTTCTTTTCTCTGTGCTTTTTCTCTGTCTCTCAGCCTCTGCTTTTAAAGTGGTTTAAAAATACGCAACTTCAGTTTTTAATGATTTTTGTAGGGCGAAAAATTGGCAGCTACCTAGGAAAGTTGCTGAAGCGGAGGCAGGCATCAAAGATATATCCTTCTCTGATATAAAAACTTACCCAGTTCTTCATGTGTAAGGCATATTGCAGCCACTATAATTTCATTTTTTTCCATTCTTTTTTTATGTGAACCAATTTGACTATATTTATTTAATTTTTATGTAGTCAGATTGCTGGCCAGCTTTCCTGCTGTTGAAAATAAATGACTTATTTTACACAGGTCTTTGTAAATAAGAATCACTGGAGGGAGGAAGGGGTGTCGATTAGGCCCTTCCAGCAGGGATGCAAGATGATGGATCACATTCATATCAGCAGTCAGTTAACAGAAAAGAACAAGGAACGTAGAATTCCATTATGTCTCCCGCTCATTTATTTTGAGGAAGTGTTTCATTCCGTTGAACAGAGTACAGTTCTCACCATTGTGACAGCAAAAATAACACCTCCTTTTAGGCTAAAGGCCCATTTAAGGAATACCAGTTAAAAACTGAACATGCTATTGGAGAGAAGCGTCAATGTGCTTTTTCTTGCCAGTAGTATCGCTGTGATTATATTAAATGCAAAAATATTCATTTCATGTAGTCGAAAAAATGGAGACTTTTTGACTTGGATATATTTCTGGTTCTGGAAGACCTCTGGAAAATCCAGACAGAAAGAGTAAAAGTAGAGCCGCAGACTCACTTGTGTAAAATGATGAAAGAAGCTTGCTGACGCTCGCTCCCAGCTGATAGTTACAGCAGAATATGCTAAACAATATTGGAAGAATAGTTAAAATGGAAGACTTTGAATTGCAAAAGGGAAAGAAGCAGTCTGTAAGGCATGTGTATGACTAACGTCATTTCATTTGGGCTCCTTGTCCAGAAGATAGGTCCAAAGTTAAATGACCTTCAGTGATAGTATTATATCTTTTATGATATGTTCGCAGTAGAGCATCTGAAAAAGATTGCTGATATGAAGAAAATAGAATTGAGAAGCCAGTAAGATGTGTGCATAACATGTTCTTTAAGGCTGGCAGTATCACACGTCAATGAAATGAGGAAGAACCAAGTATGAAATGTCTTGGTTGTCTTGTTATCATCAAGAGATAGGAACAAAATGCATTTTTGTCACGCAGTTGTGGAAAGAAAGAAACACATGCACACACGCACACAGAGTCCCCCCCTCCCTGCAGGCTGGACATATGTGAGGAGTGCTCAGTGCTAATCTGTCGCTATGCTAGTCAGTTCTGTACAATTATTCCCACAGTCCTCTTCCTAAAGTGTGCATGACTTTCTTGTTCAGGTCTAGAATTGATTGCCATCGCGTACAAACGTAGCTAAAGTTCTGGAGCATGGTGTATGAGATCCATAACACTCAACCCTGCTAGCCTCTCGAGGTACCTTTACCTGTCACCCCACAGTCTATGTGTTAAACCTCTGTTCCCTAGATACCTTGGGCCTCTTTCCAAATACACACTTTCGTGTCCATCATTTTTCCCTGTCTGGAATCATCTAGAGCCTTTCTTTGGCAATTCATTTGTTCTTTCTGCTGTCCCTCCTCAGTGTAACCCTTTTAGGACCTTCATCACAGAAATAGGTATTCTGTTCTTTCAGCGTCTGTGGCTCTGTGGCTCCCCCTGCCCCCCTGCCCCGTCACGGAATACAACGTGTATTTATAGTCATCTCCAAGAACTCATATTGCCTCATGGGGATTGTATCTTAGCATCTAGAATACTGCCTGGCACAAAGTAGGTAATTGCTAAATGTTTCTAAATGTAAATGATTGTCCAAGTGCAAGTATAGGAGAGATTCATATATATTCTTCAAAGATTTGCGTGTTTAAAGAGAGTAATACAATGCTCAATGGTTGGAAAATAACAATATGAGACTGATAGATACCTGCAAAGAATGAAATGTTCTGAATGTGTATTTAAAAGAGAGAAGAATGCCAAGACAGTTCACTGGAGAAAAGTGTAATCTTTTCAATAAATGGTGCTGGGAAAACTGGATAGCCACATGCACAGAGAATGAAGTTGAACTGCAATCTCACATGATATGCAAAAATTAACTCAATGGATTATAAACATAAATTTAGGAACTAAAATGAGAAAACTTGAGGTATAAAATTTCTAACCTTGGATTAGGTAATGGATTCTTATATGGGACACCAAAAGCATGAACAACGAGAGAAAAAAAATAGATAAATTTAGCTTTGTACAAATCAACAATTTTTGTGCCTCAAAAGACACCATTAAAAAATGGAAAGAGGCTGGGCACCGTGGCTCACGCCTGTCATCCCGGTTCTTTGGGAGGCCGAGGCATGTGCATCATTTGAGGTCTGAAGTTCAAGACCAGCCTGACCAATATGACAAAACCCCGCCTCTACTTAAAATTCAAAAAAAGAAATTAGCCGGGTGTGGTGGCACATGCCTGTAGCCCCAGCTACTCAGGAGGCTGAGGCAGGGAAATTGCTTGAATCCAGGAGGCGGAGGTTGAAGTGAGCCAAGATCACACCACTGCACTCTAGCTTGGGTGACAGAGCGAAACTCTGTCTCAAAAAACAAGCAAACAAAAAAAGTGGAAAGAAAATTCACAAAATGGGAGAAAATACGTACAAATAATATATTTCAGAGAGGACTTGAAACTAGAACATATTTATAAAAAAAACATATAACTTGGCTGGGCGTGGTGGCTCACACCTGTAATCTCAGCACTTTGGGAGGCCAAGGAGGGTGGATCACTTGAGGTCGGGAGTTCGAGACCAGCCTGACCGACACGGAGAAAGCCTGTCTTTACTAAAAGTACCAAATTAGCTGGGTGTGGTGACGGGTGCCTGTAATCCCAGCTACTCGGGAGGCTGAAGCAGGAGAATCGCTTGCACCCGGGAGGTGGATGTGCCGTGAGCTGAGTTAGCGCCGTTGCACTCCAGCCTGGGCAACAAGAGCGAAACTCCAGCCTGGGCAACAAGAGCGAAACTCCATCTCAGAAACAAGAAATCTTCCAACTCAAGAATAAAAAACTGAGTGTAAAAATGGACAAAGGGGCCGGGCACGATGGCTCAAGCCTGTAATCCCAGCACTTTGGGAGGCTTAGGCAGGCGGATCACAAGGTCAGGAGTTTGAGACCAGCCTGGCCAGTATGGTGAAACCCCATCTCTACTAAAAATACAAAAATTAGCCAGGTGTGTGCCTATAGTCCCAGTTACTTGGGAGGCTGAGGCAGAAGAATCACTCGAACCCGGGAGGTGGAGGTTGTGGTATGCTGAGATTGCACCATTGCACTCCAGCTTTGAGGCAGAGTGAGACTCTGCCTCAAAAAAAAGGGGCCAGGCCGCAAAGGACCTGAATAGACATTTCTCCAAAGAAGGTATACAAATGGCCAATTAGAACATGAAAAGATGCTCAGTATCATTAGCCATCAGAGAAATGCAAATCAAACCACACTGTGATACCTTAACTGCTAGGATTCCGTAGTCCAAAAGGTAGTACAGCTAGTGCTCGACTTACCACTACGATTGGTTCCGACAGACCAGTCGTAATACGATTTGGTCGTAAGTTGAGTAGGCTATATGTACAGTACTGTGAAATGATGTGATAAAAATCTTTAAGTCATATTTTATCATAATTTTCTTTCATTATTGTTGTATATCATAATTTTCTTTGTTCATTTTATGCCATTTGTATCATCTCTACACCATTTTGTTTCTTATTTTTACATTCGTCAGGTTTAAGTAAAACACTGCATTACCAGTACAACTGGTTTAATATTTGCAGAACATACAAAATTACAAAATACAGGTGCATACAAAAATACAAAATACAGGTGTAAAAATTACCATAGGAAACATTTTCCCAATTGCCAAACATATCAAAAAATATAAACATGTATGAAACCTTTTATTGGCCGCTGGTGCTTGGCTGCGGATCGTTGATGTCATCACCTGAGGCAGCATTTGAGGTTACCGGAGTTGGTTTTTTCATAAACACGGTGAGCTTTGTCTGAATTGTATGTTTCTTTTTTTCTTCATAAATTTCATGATACGGACAAAACACATCGTGCGCCATCCGTTCAATCCTTGCAAATCGTTTGATGTTTGGGTCCATTGCTTTGAAATGTATAAGAAGTTTATTCAGTAAAGATAAACCGCCTGATAAACCCTTAGTGGTGAACTTTCTTTCTGGCTCCTCCTCTTCTTTCTCTGCTTCTCTTCTTTCTTCTTCCGCCACTCTTTCTTCTTCCAGTTCGATTAGCTCTTCATTTGTAAGTTCTCCGGATTCTTTGTCTAGCAACTGTTCAACATCTTCCATTTCACACTCCAAAGAAAGGTCTTTAGCAAGTTTTACTATTTTTTCCCGAATCGTTTCAAGTTCATGTTCACTGTCAAATCCGTCAAAATCATTGACATAGTGCTTAACACAATTTTTCCAGATGCCATTCATGCACTTTGTCGTCACAGCCTCCCAGGCCGTAGCGATATTCTTGATACACATCAAAATGTTGTAGTGTTTCCAAAAATCTACAGCGGAGCGGTTGTGGCTAGCGATTGTGGTCGTAAAGTCGAATGGTCATAAGTTGCATAGGTCGTAAGTTGATCAATACCTGTAACAAGTATTGGCAAGATTGTAGGAAAAGTGGAATAGGAATACACTCTATGTGTTAATGTAAAAGAGTGTATCTGCTTTGGAAAACAATCTGGCAGTTCCTCAGATGGTTGACTAGAGAGTTACATATGACCCAACAATTGCACTTCTAGGTATATACCCGAGAAATGAAAATACATGATCACACAAACACTTGTAAAGGAATGTTCATATGAGCATTATTCATAATAGCCCCAAAGTGGAGACCACCCAAATGTCCATCAACTTATGAATAGGTAAATATGATGATACTTTCACACAATGGACTATTATTTAGCCATAATGAGAAGTAAAAGACTGATATATGCTAAAATATGGATAAACCTTGAAAACAGTATGCTAAGTGAAAGAAGCCAGACGTAAAAGCCACATGTTGTGTCATTCCACTTACATAAAATGCTACAATAGGCAAATTCATAGAGACTGACATAAACTAATGGCTGCCAGGGGCTGGGGAAGGAGTAATATGGGGTATGCTGTTTTTTTGGGGAGATGAAAACGTATTGGAAGTATACAGTGGTCACGGTTACTTAACTGTGACACTAAAACCTACTAAATTGGACACTAACAGGATGAATTTTATGTTATGTAAACTGAATGTCAATAAAGCTAGTAGGAAGTAAGGGGCGAGTGGAAGACAGTGACACGTCCCGGTTCTGAGTCGGGAAACAATAGGGCAGCTGGGAAAATGGCCCCGCTTTGGAGTTGTTGGGATGGTGAAGGTGATGGTAAGTACTGTGAATGTTGTGCACTGTGCTAAATGCTTTATTTTTATGGCTAGTTTTCACAGTCCTGTCTTTATGAGGATGCTGAGGCCTGGGTTACAACCAGGATTGTGGCTCATGCATTTCTGATCACGCTGACCTCTTTCCCGCTGTGATACAACCTCAGAGTCCATGGCCGAGCCTCGTGCTGATGGTTGGATTGCCTCTGGGAGTGTGAGTGTGGGTGTTTGTTGTGCCTACCTAGACATCTTCATTTCTAAAACACCAGCTATTTGTGCATGGCATGGTCTTTGTTTATTTATTTATTTACTTATTGAGACGGAGTCTTGCTCCGTCGCCGAGGCTAGAGTGTAGTGGCGTGATCCCGGCTCACCACAACCTCTGCCTCCCAGGGTTGAGCGATTCTCCTGCCTCAGCCTCGCGAGGAGCTGGGATTACAGGCACCTGCCATCACAGCTGGCTAATGTTTGTCTTTTCAGTAGAGAGGGAGTTTCCTCCTGTTGGCCAGGCTGGTCTTGAGCTCTTGACTTCAAGTAATCCACCTGCCTTGGCCTCCCAAAGTGCTGGGATTATAGGTGTGAGCCACCGTGCCCTTCCGGTATGGTCTTTGATTGTAAGAAAATTGAAAAGGGAGGCAAATAAAGATTTTACAGTAACAACTCTAATCTGACTGAAAAGAGAAGTTCTCGATTATAGCAGATTTGTTGTATAATTAAATAGCTGAAAGTCCTTTAAAGATAAATTAATAAAATTGGTCAAATCTGACAAAATACAGCTGTCAGTAATCAGATAATAAACTCCTGAAGTTTAACAGACAGCTGTGGAGGTGCAATCACAGCACAAGCTTTGTTTTCTTAGGTTGAGAAGGGCTGAATTGGTGTACCTTACAGCTACTGTGGACTGAGGGTACAGAAACAGTGGAATCCTGTCATTTCAGCTCGGTGGTTTCTCTGATATAGCAGGCTGGGGGATGTGTGTGTGTTGTATCTTAGTTTTTAGTGGGATGAGAGGTGGAAGGGTCTTTTCAACTTGAGAGAAAATATAGACCTGTTTGTAAACTCTGAGAAAGTAGATTTAGGTCAACAGGAATTTGTCATCACACTCATTTGAAACTGAAAGAGAGCATGGACATTACTTGGAGAGGCCTTCCTTCAAATTCCACCGTGGCTACTTTCTGTGTAAGTTTTATGAGTTATTTCACCACACATGTGAATACCTGTGTGGAAGAAGTAGGAGAGATGGTAAGTGAGTTGGGCACTCAGTAAGTGGTAGCTGTTGCAGGGAAAAAGACTGAACAGTGCCAGTGGAAGTCTGGCAGAGCGTCCCTTCCTAAATGCATACTGGAATCACATGATGTGAAGCAAACTTTTCCTTTCATTGTATACTGGCCATGGTTCTCTCTCTGTTTTTTAACCTCACTGTTAACTTTCTGAATAATTTATATGTAAAAATGTGTTAAGCAGATGCTTTGAGTTTTATTTTCCATGCTTCTGTAGTAACTGATGATACATTTTTCAAATGTTATAGGGAAAACTTCATAGTGACCCAAAGATTTAAAAAGCATATGAAAAGAAGTGAAACATCCAAGTTAATGTTCTATCTTTGGGAAGCCAGATTCTTTTCCAGATTAACTGTTGTAACCCCAAAACTTAAGTAGTCAAAATAAATATTTTTGTCGTGAGAGCAGAAACAACAAAAATACCACATTGGATTGTTTCGGGGATTAATTAATGGTTCAGTACCTGCGGAAATTACATATATTTCATTTCAGGGAAAGACATGACATATATTGAAAAATATATTTAGATTTTGGTTTGGTTGGCTATTGGCCAATGATGACTGAAGAGCTGGCCAGAAATCAGAAGCCCCTTAAGAAATAGTGGGGCCTGTCAGGTGGAAGCCATACAGGGCTTTTCCCCCATTTTGCTTAGCCATGCCAACTGAGCTATAAACACTAGCCTCAACTGCTTGCCTTTGGTAACTTCAGCTGGGGGTTAACCACCACTTTGGGCTGGGCACGGTGGCTCACGCCTGTAATCCCAGCACTTTGGGAGGCTGAGGCAGGCGGATCTTGAGACCAGGAATTCAAGACCAGTCTGGCCAACATTGTGAAACCCTGTCTTTACTAAAAACACAAAAAATTAGCTGGGTGTGGTGGTGTGCGCCTATATTCCCAGGTACTCAAGAGACTGAGGTAGGTAAATTACCTGAACCCAGGAGGCGAAGGTTGTAGTGAGCCGAGATGACACCTTTGCACTCCAATCTGGGCGACAGTGGGAGACTCCATCTCAAAAAAACACAATAGAAAACCGCCGCCTTGGTTCACCTTCAGTGTTGTGAAAATGATCAACAGAAAGGCACGCGGGGCATTGCCCTGTGCCCTGGTAAACTGAGATTCGTACCCATTTGGTGATCAGTAAGGAGAACTGGATTCTCTTTCAACACTTCTGGTCCTTCCGAGGAATTGAGTTTTCTGGAGGAAGTTAAGGAATTTTTCCACATTGTACAGAGTGTGTGCATGGGGGTTTGTGTTGTATTCTGTGGAAAAGAGCATGTACGTAGGTATCATTTCATCTCCGTGATCAATGGATTTGAAACAATTTTATTTTTTATCTTGTGGCTTATTTTGTCCAAGGAGCAATTACAGACAGGGCTGGCAATGATAAATTAAAGAAATGGACCAAGAACATCCCCTCCCCTCAGAGTATTGTGCAAATTTCCTCTTTCTGAGCCTTCTCCCTGTTCTGCGCTTTCTCTTTGATTTCTTTCCTTTGTTTCTGTGATCCTGGCATTGTGACATAGTAGAATACGGGATTAGTGGGAGGAAATGAGGGCCCAAGCGAGGCTCTACATCCAACTCTCTGTGTGATTTTAGGAATATTAAGTGATTTATTTGGGTGTATCACTTGTTTACTTGATCATTGTCTGTCTTCCTTTTAGCATTTAAGTCCACAAAGGCAGGGACTTTGTGTGTCCTGTTCAGTCCTGTTCATCACTTGATCTCTAGTTCCTTGAAAGGTACCCAGCACATATGGGCATTTATCAAAAGTTGGCTCTCTGGCTGGAGTCGTTTTTATTTTGTAGAGGGAGGCAGGGAGAGGAAAGTGTTTGAGGATCTCTGGGGTTCTTTTCTTTTTTTCCTTTCTTTTTTTTTTTTTTTTTTTTTTTTTTTTTTTTTTTTTTTTTTTTTTTTTTTTTTTTTTTTTTT
>NW_016107376.1:9578079-9724867 GCF_001604975.1 Cebus imitator
TTTTTTGAGATGGAGTTTCGCTCTGTCATCCAGGCTGGCGTACAATGGCGCGATCTTGACTCACCTCAACCTTTGCCTCCTGGCTTCAGGCAATTCTCTTGCCTCAGTCTCCCGAGTAGCTGGGATTACAGGCATGTACCACCTCGCCTGGCTAATTTTGTATTTTTAGTAGAGGGGGGGTTTCTCCATGTTGGTCGGGCTGGTCTTGAACTCCTGACCTCAGGTGATCTGCCCACTTCGGCCTCCCAAAGTGCTAGGATTACAGCCCGGCTCTGGGGATCTTTTCTAATCTAAAATTGATGATTCTTCTCTACCGTTCATATTATTCCTTAACAGGGGATCAAATGAGACTATAAGTAAATTTCCAAAAGCAGTCATTACCAAAGCAGTGCGGAACATCCATTGATATTTAGCATTTTATTGACTAGAATGCTAGTTTCACCTCTATATAAAAATAATAGTTGATTTTCATAGTAGGATTGACACAGTGTCACATCAGAAATGACTTCTGAATCATTAGTGTTAAATTTGCCCGTTATATTACATTTTATTTGATTGTACAATTATTATAATCTATCTAAATTAGCCATATTTGTCACATGTAATAACTTTCTAAAGAAAAACACCTTTTTCTGACCCGTTGGGTAGCAAAACTTTACCACGGTTAGGTGAATTTTATATTTCCACACACTCTTTGAAACCCATTAGGTTCACAAAATTGGAATATATATGGCTATTTAAATCTGTGGTAGGTATTACCTAAGTGTCTTCATACTGGTTTCTTAATTCTTTATTGTACCAAGGAACCCACTGGCACCCTGGGGAAGCCTTTCTTAAAGTAAAATATAAAATTCATAGGTACAAAGGAGACCAATTTTTTTAAAACTGGTCAGATAAATTTTTTAAAAGGTGATACATAATTTTTGTGCTGCTCTGTTAGCACATTAATAACAACATCCAGCATCGGATCTAATAACTATCATAATTTTGAAGTTGTGATGATTATGCAGATTAGTATTTCTAACATTGTAATGTGATATGGAAATGTTGCATTTTGTCTGTAACAAGTCAGAGGTACTGCTAATACTACTATGATTTGCTGCCTACATTTATAAATCAGGGAAATACAAAATTTCAGTGGGATGTTACTGAATAATACAGATGTAATTTCTATCTGAAATCATGGTCCCCTGAATTCTGTTCATCTGATTTCAGGGGATGAGGCTCTGTGTGTCTGGTTAAGGCTCTGGTCCCTACTGGTGAGTAGTAATAGTAGTTTGAAACTTAGCTCTGTCACTGGGAAGGGCCCAAACTGATTTCCTGATACCTCATGTCTAATCTCATAATCTGAGTGGGATAGTACAGTAGTAGAAAGAGCATGGGTTTCAGAGTATTCCACACATGCGCTCCACACTGTACAGGTACAGGCTGAGTTACCATGGAAAATATTCTAACTTCAGACTTTGCTTTTGTTTCTGGAAAGGTATAGCTGTATCCTACCCTGTGGAGATTGTCTGGGCTGTCTCATAGGTGTGAAAGTCTTGAATGGTAACATTTTCTGTTTCAACGTACGGAATTATTTTATGTTGATGAATATGCCGGTTGCCTGTTGGGTTAACTCTGGAAGACCCTGTTCTGTGTATTGGCATCCTTGGAATAATCTGCCTGTGTTTCCGTGGACCTGAGCGTGCCTGAGAAGCCGGACTGAAAAGACGTGACTGGGCACCTTCTGTGATGGGTAGTGGACAGCACTGCAGATGCCCACTGTTGATAGCGTCATTCACATCGCAGAAGCAGCCAACTGGGCGCAAATAAAGCCATCAAATGTCTATTTACTGTTTGTCACCTAACAGAAAGCCTGTCCCTTAAAATAGCATTTCTGTTTAATCTGAAATAATTATTTGATCCATTTTAGTATCGATTGAAACTGTGGATGGAACTTTTTTCACTTGTCCAGTGTTCTTATGTGCCACACATTTGTTGGGAGGATTAGATTTGCATTTTGACTTTTGAATTTGGTTCTTTTTGGTATTTAGGTCAGTAATACACAATAAAGTGTGAAAGAAGTCGAATGGCATTTCCAGTGAGAGTATCTGGGTATGAACCTTGTCACCCATTTAGCTGACCTTAGGTTAATTTACTTAATCATAGCTGAAGATTCCTCAGCTAGAATATAGGACTGTGATGCTGCTTATGTTAGATCTTCTTCTGAGTTTTATACAAGCAAGTTCTGTGCCAAGCGTTTTATGAACTGTTAAGGGATTTGCGCACATTGGAGGAGGTGCTGTTGTCACTTTGATTCTTACATCAAGTTAATCAATTTGCTGCTTTGCTTTCAGCATCAGTGGCCAGTGCTGTGTTTTTTGGACCTCTGCTTTGAGATGAGGCCTCTTGGTTCTCAGCAGTATCTGGGGAAGCTTAGCTCTCTAACCGGGGAGGGATTCCCTCTTTGCCCATGGGATTCTCTATTTGGGGACAGCTCTGGGATATGGTAAAATGGAGCTGTCGCTAGCTAACTGAGCGCCCATCCTGGGTTCTCCAGTTCATAAGCTGTGTCTCTTAACCTTGCTGGACTTCCTTCTTAATTTGGAAAGTCTTAATAAACAATTTAATTGGCCCTTCAACTATAGTATTACATAATTCACTGAAGTACTTGGATCGGAGAGGCACCAAGAAGATTTGTATTTGTTTCCATTGTCCTGTCCAGCCCTCAGGGGTTACCGCCATTGGACAGTAGCACCTGGAAAGCGCCAGGTGTGTCTGGTAAAGTACTCATCATTGACCTTATTTATATATGCTTTAGCTGTGCTCCTTTGCCAGATTAAAGACTTAAATAAGTGTGAGTAGAAGCTTGGCTTTTTTTCTGAGTGTATATAAATGTGTTGGCATGTACAAAGCCAGTGGAAGGCTTGCCATTTTTGAGAGTGATCCTTATACTGATTACCTCTCAAATAAGCCCGTGAATAAGATTTATGCCCAGAAATGCTGAAGACAAGCATCAGTACCTTCAGTATCTTCAGCTGTGATTCTGCTGAACAGCAACACTTAATTTGTTATCTGGAGCTAACCCTTCTCCCCTCAGTCTGTACCTTACCTGTTACCTGCAGTTAGTGTGTGGGTTAAAAATTAAGCACCAACGGGGCAGGCGGTATGTCCCTTAGTCCCAGCTACTCGGGATGCTGCCACCAGAGGACTGCTTGAGCCCAGGAGTACAGTATGATGACAGAGTGGCTGCAGTAAGTTTGCCATTAATGTGGTGACCTCCGGAGAGCTGGGGACCACCAGGTTGCTTAAGGACAGGTGAATTGGCCCAGTTCAGAAATAGAGCAGGTCCAAACTCCCATGCTGATGAGTGGTAGGAACATACCTATGAATAGCCACCACACACCAGCCTGGCAACACAGCGAGACCCTGCCTCTTAAAAAAAACAAAAATTAAGTACCAATGGGATGGGAAATTTAAGATTTCTAGACATAAATGAGAGTGCTCATAAAAAGTCTGGGGACTGTTTGTTCATTCATGAATTAACTGATGAGCTAAAACCTACATTTTGATCACCTATAAAACAGATAAAATTAGGTGTTTAGACTTAATCACTGGCAAGAACTGTCTGAGAAGGGCAATTGGAATTTTCAAGTAACTTTTTCCTCTTCCTGATTCCGAAGAGAATATGTGTTATCAGAGTGTAAGTACTCTGCAGGATAATCTTTTTTGTTGTTATTTTAAGGGCTTTTAGAAACTTAGAAACATCACCAGTCATTTATTTTTCCTTTTGAATACAGCAGTTATCATGTTCTATGGCAAAAGGAGCTGGTCCTAAGCTTAGAATGATAATGAACGTTTGGAAAGATTAAATATCATTTCATCACTGTTAGCCATTTACAGATGTAAAGAGAAATGGGCTTAGAAAGTAGTTTGATGTTTTCAGCAACACTTATAATCTTTAAATTTGAAAAGAGAAAAGTCTGAAGATTAGGGTAATATATTCAATTCCTCCACTGTTTTTAATTTTTTTTTTTAATTTTGAGACAGGGTCTTGCTCTGTCTCCCAGGCTAGAGTGTAGTGGCATGACCTCCCTTGCACAAGTGATCCTCTCACGTCATCCTCCCAGGTAGCTGGGACAACAGGCACACGCCAGCACACCCAGCAAATTTTTATAATTTTTATAGAGATAAGGTTTCACCACATTGCCCAGGCTGGTCTTAAATGACTGGCTTCAAGCAATCACCTTCCTTGGCCTCCTGAAGTACAGGAAATAACAGTCATGAACCGTCACAGCCAGCCCTCTTTGACCATTTTTAGGTCAAGCAGATCTTGATCTATAAAATGTTTGACCATTTACTACTATAAAACTCCTCTGTTGCTCCGGAAACTTCCGTTACCTTAATGTTTCTTTCTTCTGATGGTACTTGGGTAATGGTGGTAAGAGCTGGCAGCATAAGGGAGATTGACTAGGGCAGGTAGAGTCCTTAGGTTTCACATCCCTACCCCACCTGAAGAACAAGCTTGCCTTTCCTCTTTTATGTTATCTACCATATTAGAAAACGCAGAGGAAGGAGCTAGTGCAAACTGCGAAAGTGAGTTCTGATGTTTCTGTTCTCCTGGTTGCCGAGTGAAATAAAACTGCTCAGCCGCCTGTAGGTTTAAAGGAGTACTTACACTGGAGATGTAAGAGCTTTCTGTATAAATGCTTATAGTAAAACCACACTTATTTAAGATCAGGAGTGATAGATATAAGATTAACTGGATTCAGATTTTCTGAGATTTTAGAATAGGATGTCAGCTGTTTACCAGAGTTATGGAGAAAAGTTTTAATAATAACATGCCAGTATTCTCGGCAGATACCAAATCTAAGCAGATACCCTTAATTCTTTTAGTTTGGCTTGCTTTCTTACTCATTTAACCAACATTTACGGAAAGCCTGCTCTGTGCCTAGTTGCTTCTGAGGGTCTTGCCGTTGGGTGGGAGAGACAGATTGGTAGTCCAAGCTACAGACTAGAGGTGCTGAGGGGAAAGGTGAGCACCAGCCTGGTTGGGAGAATCCCGGCTCTGCCTACTCATCCGCTGAGTCCGTGCAGTTTGTTTCATATTGACCAGCCTTTTTCTTCCCTTTGTTCATTGTTCACATGCTCACTTTTATCTGAGACATCCTCCCTGCCTGGAATGGCCTAGGATCCCACTTCAAACATGTTGGCAGCAGTGAGAAATTCAGCTTGAGCCTGACTTTTGCAAATTCATTTGATCCCAGTTTTCCGTGTCTAGGCAACTCACCAGTGTTTTTTGCCACCCCAGCAAACTGGCTGTCAGCACATCACCCTACATACATTTGTGGGTTCATAAGTGTCCATGTGCAGAGTCTGCCTATTTCCTGGATCATCCTGGGCCATCTGGGGCAGCCTTTGTAATTTTTTTCTTCTGCCTCCTGCCTTTTAAGCTTCCCTTTTGATTCTTGTAGCTTTTAGCTCAGCAAGAGTAGAAGGAAAGCGTTTCAGGAACTGAGGAATTTATTAAAATTCCTTTGAGGCAAGAACTGCCGCTGCCGCAGCCGTCTCTAGGTCGCCCGGGTGCCACCGCCGCCACCAGGCCTGGGGAGGCCGCCCCGCCGCGCCCTCTGCCCACCCGCCCACGCACCCACCAACCTCGGCGGCAGCGCCGGCGCCCGTCCCTTCGGGCCAGCCGGGCCTCATGGCCCAGATGGCATCCACGGCCGCGGGGGCAGCCGTGGGCTCGGCTGTGGGACGTGCCATGGGCAGTGCCCCGACCGGAGCCTTCCCGGGGGAGCTCGGAGCCGGCCCAGCCTGCCGCCCAGCAGGCCCCCACCCATGCTGCCCCCCAGCCCTGCAGATGCGGCCCTGCGCCTCTGAGATCGGGCCGTTCCTGGACTGTCCGCCACTCAGAGTGACCTGTCCCTGTGTGAGGGCCTCAGCGAGGTCCTGAAGCAATGCTAGTACAGCCATGGTCGGAGCCCCTGCCCTGAAGACGTCGGTGCACTCAGGGGCCAGCCCTGCGTCGACCTCAGACCACAACACTAGATTGTATGCAGGTAGCTGGGATTGCAAGTGAGGAGGAGGTGTCTCACCCCACAGTGAACCCAAGACACAAATGTGCAATTAAAAGAATTTATTTTAGACCAAAAAAAAAATTCCTTTGAGGCATTTCAGTTTAGTAAGAGGAACGACCTTTTCTGTTAGCTAAGAACAAATCTAACAAAAAAAAAATGTTTTTAGGAGCTCCATTTTCGTTCTTATACACAAAATTGGTACTCCTTTACCCAGTTCTGTGTCCTTGTGTGTATTATTTCCGTTTCCCTAAGCATCATTCTTCTTATTTAAAATGAAGATCACTGTAACTGTAGGTGCCTCATAGGATTGTTGGGAGGATTTAGTGAGGTGGTGACATTAATAGTAATTGATGAGTAAGATTTTGCCATATTGGCTGTTTGTTTTGCTGCTGCGGCCGCAGCCATGAGGATGCTCGGGCTTCAGAAGAGGCTGGCCTCCAGTGTCCTCCGCTGTGGCAAGAAGGTCTGCTCGGACCCCAACGAGACCAATGAAATCACCAAAGCTAACTGGCGTCAGCGGATCCGGAAGCTGATCAAAGATGGGCTGATCACCCGCAAGCCTGCGGCGGTCCATTCCCGGGCTCGCTGCCGGAGAAACCCCTTGGCCCGCCGGAAGGGCAGGCACGTGGGCACAGGTGAGCGCAAGGGCACAGCCCGTGCCCGAATGCCGGAGAAGGTCACATGGATGAGAGTGAGGATTCTGCGCCGGCTGCTCAAAGATACCGGGAATCTAAGAAAATTGATCGCCGTATGTATCACAGCCTGGACCTGAAGGTGAAGGGGGGAGTGTGTTCAAAAACAAGCGGATCCTCATGGAACACATGCACCAGCTGAAGGCAGACGAGGCCCGCAGGAAGCTCCTGGCGGACCAGGCTGAGGCCCGCAGTCTAAGACCAAGGAAGCAGGCAAGCCAGTGAACAGGACCTCCAGGCCAAAAAGGAGATCATCCTTTGTCCAAGGAGGAAGAGACCAAGAAATAAAAGCTCCCTCTTTGTCTGTACCTACTGGCCTCCGCGATTACATAGATCAGCCATTAAAATAAAACGAGCCTTTATCTGCTTGCCTCAAAAAAAAAAAAAAAATTTTTTTTTTTTTTGCTATATTATATATCAGGTACTGTTTTAGAAACTTAACTCTACCCAACCCCTTTCTGGTAGAGGGTATTAAAGCGTAGCAGTATTCACTAAGTATTAGTTATATCTTGAATTCTTTTCACATCTCTTAATCACTCAGGTATCCTGTTTCTCAACAGTTGATTGTTTACATATTTACTTCTCAACGTACAACTTCCGTATAATTTTCCAGGTAATGAAAACTTTGGTGTACACACCAGTATGGAAAATCTTGGTTCCGCAGCCTATCAGTTGCACAATTGAACAATGCTGTGCCTCGGTTTTCTTATGTAAAGCAGGGATGCTGATACCTGATTCTCAAGTGTTGGCAAAGTTGAATGAGATGGCCCATGTCCAAAAGCTGATAGACCACAGGCACGGCAATCTGTCAAGACGTCCTTTTCCATCTCCCATCCTGTGCTGCTCCCGTCAACTATCCATCTTGCTGTTATCCCCAGGCAATTTCATTTTGTTTTAATTATTCTCTTGGACATATTTATAAGAACACTAGTGCAAGACAAATATTCTCTCCGTTGCACATTTTGTGCCTTACTCTCTAGCCACTTCTGCTTCTTTCTAGGTCACAGGATAGCAAGAATACTAGGCACGTAGAAGATTTTCCATAAACATGTACTAAGCCAGATAAAACACACATGATAAAGAATCACCCTGGCTTCTATTCGCCATCAGGCCAGATTTCTTCATTAGCCTGAGTCAGATGGCTTGGTGTTTGTTCACAGAGGCTAAATGCTTCACTTTTTAAAAAACAGTTTTTGTTTGCTCGTTTTTAAATTAAGGCTTGTAGAACTTAAGGTAGAAGAAAGTGCTGGATTGAGCTTTGTGTTCTGAGGGGAATATTAGTAGGGCTACCATAACAGTACCACAGACTGGGTAGTTTACACAAGAGAGATTTATTTTCTTACAGTTCTAGAGGATGGAAGTCCAAGATCAAGGTGTCAGTAGGATTAGCTGGCTTCTTCTAAGGCTTCTCTCCTTGGCTTGTAGATGGGCCTTGTATTTTTCTGATTTCAAGCTGCTGATAAAGGCATTCACAAGACAGGGCAATTTACATAAGAAAGAAGTTTCATTAGACTTACAGTGCCACATGGCTGGGGAAGCCTTATAATCATGGCAGAAGGCAAGGAAGAGCAAGTCACATCTTACATTCATGACAGCAGGCAAAAAAATAAAAATAAAAAAAGGAGCTTATGTAAGGAGACTCCTGTTTTTCAAAACCATCAGATCCCATGAGACTTATTCACTATCACGAGAACAGTATGGGAAAGACCTCCTCCCATGATTTAGTTACTTCCCACTGTGCCCCTCCCACAACATGTGGGAATTCAAGATGAGATTTGGGTGGGGACACAGCCAAACCATATCATTATGTCCCTGGACCCTCCCAAACCTCCCTAATGTCCTCACATTACAAAACCAATCATGCTTTCCTGACAGTCCCCCAAAGTCTTAACTCATTTCAGCATTAACTCAGAAGTCCAAAGTCTCATCTGAGACAGGTCCCTTCCACCTGTCTGCCAATGAGCCTATAAAATTAAAAGCAAGTTAGTTGCTTCCTGGATACAATGGGGGTACAGGCATTGGGTAACTATAGCCATTCAAAATGGGAGAAATTGCCCCAAACAAAGGGGCTACAGGCCCCATGCAAGTCCAAAATCCAGTGTGGCAGTCAAATCGTAAAGCTCCAAAATGATCTCCTTTGACTCCATGTCTCACATTCAGGCCACACTGATGCAAGAAGTGGGTTTCCATAGTCTTGGGCAGCTCTGCCTCTGTGGCTTTGCAGGGTACAGCCTCCTTCCTGGTTGCTTTCATGGGCTGGTGTTGAGTGTTTGCAGCTTTTCCAGGCATGTGGTGCAAATTGTTGGTGGATCTACCATTCTGTGGTCTGGAGGATGGTAGCCCTCTTCTCACAGCTCTACTAGGAAGTGCCCCAGTAGGGATTCTGGGGGGGCTCCTACCCCACATTTCCCTCCCATACTGCCCTAGCAGAGGTTTTTAATGAGAGCTCCATCCCAGCAGCAAACTTCTGCCTGGACATCCAGGTGTTTCCATACATCCTCTGAAATCTAGGTGGAGGTTCCCGAACTTCAGTTGTTGACCTCTGTGTACCCGCAGGCTCAACACCACATGGAAGCTACCATAGCTTGGGACTTGCACCCTCTGAAGCCACAGCCTGAGCTGTACCTTGGCTCCTTTCAGTCATGACTTGAGTATCTGGGATGCAGGGTACCAAGTCCCTAGACTGCATTCAGCACAGGGACCCTGAGCCTGGCCCAAGAAACCATTTTATCCTTCTAGGCCTCCAGGCTTGTGATGGGAGAGGCTGCCGTGAAGACCTCTGATATGCCCTGGAGACATTTTCCTCATTGTCTTGGGGATTAATATTCAGTTCCTCGTTATTTATGCAATTTTCTGCAGCAGGCTTGAATTTCTCCTCAGAAAATGGGATTTTCTTTTCTGTTGCATTGTCAGGTTGCAAATTTTCCAAACTTTTATGCTTTGTTTCCCTTATAAAACTTAATCCTTTGACAACACCCAGGTCACCTCTTGAATGCTCTGCTGTTTAGAGATTTCCTCTGCCAGATACCCTAAGTCATCTATTTCAGGTTCAAAGTTCCACAAATCTCTAGGGCAGGGACAAAATGCTGCCAGTCCCTTTTCCAAAACATAACAAACCACCTTTGCTCCAGTTCCCAACAAGTTCCTCATCTCTGTCTAAGACCATCTCAGCCTGGGCCTTATTGTTCACAACAGTATCAGCATTTTGATCAAAGCCATTCAAGTCTCTAGGGAGTTCTGGACTACCCCACATTTTCCTGCCTTCTTCTGAGCCCTGCAAATTGTTCCAACCTTTGCCTCTTACTGAGTTCTAAAGTTGCTTCTACAATTTCAGGTATCTTTGCAGCAATGCCCCACTCTTCTGGTACCAACTTACTGTATTAGTCTGTTTTCATGCTGCTAATAAAGACATACCCAAGATTGGGAAATTTACAAAGGAAAGGGGTTTAATTGGACTTACAGTTGCATGTGGCTGAGGAAACCTCACAATCATTGTGGAAGGCAAGGAGGAGCAATTAAGTGTTACATGGATGGCAGCAGGCAAAGAAACAAGAGAGGTTGTACAGGGAGACTCCTGTTTTTGAAACTACAGATCTTGTGAGACTTACTCACTTTCATGAGAACAGCATGGGAAAGACCAGCCCTCATGATTCGGTTACCTCCCACCTGGCCCTCCGACAACATGTGGGAAGTCAAGGTGAGGTTTGGATGGGGACACAGTCAAACCATATCAGCCATCTTCCTTTGGTTTCTTTACATGGTGCTCCCTTTGTGCATGTCTGTGTCCTAAATCCTCTCTTAAATAGATACCCTTGGATTAGAGTCTACCTATATGACCTCATTTTACCATAATTATCTACTTAAAAGGCGTTGTCTCCAAATACAGTCAGATTCTGAAGTAGTCAGCATCAGAATGTCAACATAGGAATTGGGGACACATAAGTCAGCCCATGATAGGCGGCAGTCTGAGAACCCAGCGTAATGATCATTTCCAAGGTTCTGTGCTTCCCTGGAGAGGTATGTAAGTGCTGGGAAAAATTTAAATGAAGAATACTTACTCTGATTTCTGAAACACCCTACTTCTGCTCTCTGTAACAGCACTTACTAGGACTTAGTCTAACTTTTCTCTTTATATTCTTAGGCTGTGTGGTTGTGTCTTACCGTTTTGCGTTTATTTTTTCTCGTCTTTGAATATCCAGTCCTTAGCACATAGTATGTGTCAGGAAATAATGGTTGAATTGAATACAGGTGATTTGTCTGCCTCTGGACATTGTCACAATTTCCTGCCCCTAAAAGGAAATGAATTTGTCCTTTTCCATAGTCTACAAAGACTGAAGGCGTATTTTTTTGCCTCAGGTATTTTGGACTGAATTCTGTCTGATGTCTAAATTTGACTACAGTAATATATTTATTTATGAACCATCCTTATTAAAGAATGTTACTGCCACCATTTCCTTAGTTACCAGTTATTTTGTGCATTGTTATTGCTCCTCAGACTTTCTTATTTTGGGGGGGAGCTTAGGCATCATTGCCTTAGATGTTAGATCAAAACTGAATTGGATAACTAAATATATTGTGATTTAAGTTATAGAAAAATGGTGAAAATATTCAGCACATTTTTTTTATATTTCTACTGTTTTAGAATTAATATTTCTTTTTTTTTTTTTGAGATGGTGACTTGTGCAGTGGCACGATCTCAGCTCACTGCAACCTCTGCCTCCCAGGTTCAAGTAATTCCCCCGCCTCAGCCTCCCTAGTAGCTGGAATTGCAGGTGCACACCACCACGCCCAGCTAATTTTGTTTGTATTTTTAGTAGAGATGGGGTTTCACCATGTCGGCCAGACTGGTCTCAGGCAATCCACCTGCCTCAGCCTCCCAAAGTGCTGGGATTACAGGTGTGAGCCATGGTGCCTGACCAATATTTCGCTTTTTAAAAACAAATCTTTTTAATGATAAGACAGGTTTGGGTTTGTTAAGAACAGGCTTCTTAAAAGGGTTTTATTATGCATGAGCATGTAAATAAAAACCTTTTACAAATCCCACAGAATAATGAAACAAGCAATTTTTACATGTGCAGGCAATTTGTGGCTTCAAAAAGCTACTTCAAAAAAAAAAAACTTTAGAAAGTTAATGCTTTTCGATAAACTTTTAAAAAAATCATTTTGTTAACAGGTCCAAAATTATATGATAAAATGATAAAAATAAATTCTTTTCATTATAAATATTTTTGTTTAAAAGTCCAAAGAGTTCCTCTTAAGTTCCTCTTAATAGTGAGATTCCCTTTCTTGTTCTATGTGCTCACTTGTCCAAGTTGCTGGGCAACTATTGGACGATTTACACTGAATTAAAGAATAAAGATTGTAAACCTCTAGAAAACAAATACTTCTTTTTTTTTTGAGACAGAATCTTGTTCTGTCGTCAGGCGCCAGGCTGGAGTGCAGTGGTGCTATCTCGGCTCACCGCAACCTCCGCCTCCTGGATTCAAGCAGTTCTCCTGCCTCAGCCTCCCGAGTAGCTGAGACTACAGGCGGGTGCCACATCCAGCTAATTTTTGTATTTTTAGTAGAGATGGGGTTTCACCATGTTGGCCAGGATGGTCTTGATCTCTTGACCTCATGATCTGCCCACCTTGGCCTCCCACAGTGCTGCGATTACAGGCGTGAGCCACCGCTCCCGGCCAAAAACAAATACTTCTATGGTTCTTCCAGGATTGAATGAAGGTTCCATGAAAGAGAAACATCGAGAATATCCCGTTCTTTTTTCTTAATAGCTAGCAGAGGATAGTACATGTTTGTGTGAGATGGCAGGAAAAATTCATGACATGTTTATACTAACATTGTACAACGTGGGCTACCAAACAGTATACAGTTCTATGTTTTAGACATAATAGATGAAGCTTTGATGATAATTGTCAATACATGCATGAGAATTTCCAATGTCATGGTTTAAGTACCTACTTCACATACGATGGTAAATTAGGTTCTGTGCATTCATAAATGGGGTTAGTGTGACTAGCTTGCCAAGGCCCAGAAGAGATTAAATTTATTAAAGATCACATGAAAAGCTTTGTCCTAGGCATCCGACTAGGAATCTTAATTTTAAATAAGTAATATTGTCTAATTAATGAACTATTAACACAGTAGAAACATTTGTTTTCATTTATTAATGAATGTGAAGATTTTTGTGTGTTTTTTGTTTGAGACAGAGCCTCGCACTGTTGTCCAGGACTGGAGTGCAGTGGCGTGATCTTGGCTCACTGCAACCTCCGCCTCCTGGGTTCAAGCAGTTCTCCTGCTCAGCCTCCTGAGTAGCTGGGACTATAGGCGTGTGCCACCATGCCTAGCTAATTTGTTCGTATTTTTAGTAGAGGTGGGATTTCACCATGTTGGCCTGGATGGTCTTGATCCTGACCTCATGATCCACCGGCCTCGGCCTCCCAAAGTGCTGGAATTACACACCTGAGCCACCGCGCCCGGCCGAGATTTTTTTTTTTAAACGTAAGGATTAATGGCTGTTAATTCAAACTAAACCTGTTTTGTACACTAAAGTATAACATAAACATTGGTAGACTTGCCAATCTGGCTTAAGCACCACTTTTAAAATATGAAGCTAAGTATAGTTTTTTGTTGTTGTTAGGATGCTTTAAACATGATAAAGTCATTTTAGTTTGACCTATAATCAACCTTCTGAGGTATAATGAGAAATCCATTTCAATATGGAAGGCCAGTTTTGTGGGGTATTTAGATTTTTTTTTTTTTTTTGAAACAAAACAAAACAACAAAAAAACTTCCTCTCAGAGTGTGTGCCTGATTGTCTCACGCATTTGATTAGATCAGCTGGCATGGCTCCTTGGCGGCCTGGCTCTGCCTGCCAAGTTTACTCTATGTCCCGTTCCTTGCAGTGCCCTGACCCAGAGACCATCTCTCAGCCGTCCAAGCCCTGCCAATTCTTTGAGGTCCCTGAAGCCTTTCCCGATTCTCCCCTTGCGTGTTCTCACTCTCTGTACCTTACAGCTTTACCATTTCATCGTGGTATCTGTTGTATTTCTTTCATTGTGTCTCACCAACATTGTTGGCTCATAGGAGCTGGTAGCATGATGCTGGCCGCAGAGGCAGTAAATATTGGCATTGTGCTGCGTTCGTTGCTTTTCTCGGATGAATTTAAAAACATTCAGAGAAGCTGGGCATGGCGGCGCATGCCTGTAGTCCCAGCTACGCTGGAGGCTGAGGCAGGAAGATGACTTGAGGCCAGTTCAAGGATGTAGCGCCTGATGGATCACACCGGTGCGTAGCCACTGCACTTCAGCCTGGGCAACACAACAAAATCCCATCTCTAAACAAAATAATAAAAGGAGCAAATCATTGGAAAAAGAATGGGTAGAGTGTTGATTGGTTTGCTTTACTCATAACAGGTTGCTTTTCTAAGCATCTTCTTTTGCAGCATTCATCATCAGGACATCTGGGGAGCAAAGGTATCCATACTGATTTGGGGTTACTCAAGTTTTTCTTTCGTCAGAATCCCTCATTTCATCCATGTTCTCAGTCCCAGATTTAATAATCTTTTAGGACACATTTATGGCTTCTGACGTTAATGCCCCCTTTGTGTCCTATGGCTCTGATGATGATGATGGAACTGTGCATATGAAAGTGGGAATGGAGGCCAGGCACGGTGGCTCACGCCTGTAATCCCAACACTTTGGGAGGCCAAGGCAGTCGGATCACGAGGTCAAGAGATCGAGACCATCCTGGCCAACATGGTGAAACCCCGTCTCTACTAAAAATACAAAAATTAGCTGGGCGTGGCGGCATGCACCTGTAGTCCCAGCTAGTCGGGAGGCTGAAGCAGGAGAATTGCTTGAACCCAGGAGGCGGAGGTTGCAGTGAGCTGAGATCCCGCCACTGCCCTCCAGCCTGGTGACGGAGCGAGACTCTGTCAAAAAAAAAAAAGTGGGAATGGGGCAGAATGTTGTCAGGTGTATCCAGAAGCCCAGCCCTGGAAAAGTACTCACGTGGCACAGAAAGCATCTTTCTGGAAATCCCCTGATCTGATAGTTAAGCTCAGAAGTCACTCCTAAAATCAGTTTAAGCCCACAGTAAATTCACTTGTGATGGATGAAGCCAGTGAAAATTTTAAGACAAAACCAAGATTTATTATCAAATACTGGTCTCTCCAAAAAGTTAACATGGGATCAGAATCAGGTGTGGATGAATAATTTGTTTTTGTAAGTTTTAATAGTCACATGGTATTACTTCTCGAACTCATTTAACTAGTAGAACTAGAGAACCAGAATATAACATGCATTTGTTTTTTTCTATGGTGGAAGAGAAAAGTAAAATTAAAGTGGAAGTTACTAATTGTCTCTATATTCATCGGCTGCTAATGTGTACTGCGTTCTTTTGTGTTTTTCTTTAGGTGATTGAAGACAGTACTGGCGTCCGCCGGGTGGTAGTCACACCCCAGTCTCCTGAGTGTTATCCCCCAAGCTACCCCTCAGCCATGTCTCCAACCCATCATCTCCCTCCCTATCTGACTCATCATCCACATTTTATTCATAACTCACACACGGCTTACTACCCACCTGTTACCGGACCTGGAGACATGCCGCCTCAGTTTTTTCCCCAGCATCATCTTCCCCACACAATATATGGTGAGCAAGGTGAGTAGATTAGTGTTGGCGTCAGGAGCTGTTGAAACTGGTTACAGCATTTCAATAGTTCAAGGCGGCCCTTTGTTTCTTGTGAAATAAGTGTGGTAGAAAAGGATCTAGCTGGTTTGTAAAACTCACGGGGAATTCCTGGCTTCCTTTGTCCTGAAGTACCTTGCAAAAATGACTTTGTGGGTTTAGTTCTTTTTCTTTCTTTCAGTTTTCCCAAATTCGGCCCCAACCCCCACCTCACAAGATCAAGGACATTAGGAAAGTGGCAGTGTGGCATCGTTTCCATGTCCTGAAAGCACGTTTTTATGTGAGAGTGGCCTGGTGCACACCGGTGGCCCATCATTTCTTTGGCTTCCATATGGTCTACTAGTTAAAGGGAAATTTAAAAGTGTTTTGTGCCCCCATTTCCAATGTTTGAAGATTGTGAAGTCTCAACAACCTTTGGGTTTCCTAAAAGGCTCTGTGTTGTGATGTAGGCAGAACTAAAAAATCCCCTGGCTGCTGATGTGGCCTTCCTGAACCTGCTTTTAGTTTAAGACCCCATCAGCGCAGCCACAGTTTCACTGGTTGTTAAGCAAATACTTACCTGGACATGAAAACAGCCTGAGAGCTACCAACATTATATTTTTTTAAAGTTTTGACCTTGGTGTTAGTTTAGTCTGAAGGCTTTCTCTATCAAAATGGATACTAAGAAACCAGATAAGTGAGGGTAAAATTAGACTTTAGCCTCCAGGACTTTGCAAAGTGATTTTCTTCTGAGTCTGACAATGAATGGAAGCATTTTACTGCTTCAGACATTTATTATGTTGGTTTAGATAAATAGTAGAAGAAATGCCTGTTATACCATAGAATTTTTGAGCAAGTTATCACCTTTTAATAATTATGTATGTGTGTGTGTGTGTGTGTGTGTGTGTAATTTTTCCCTGTTCATCTCACATTATAATTATTTTTATTCACAGAAAAAACTTTTTTGACATGGCATTTTAAGTGAAATATATTGTTGTAACTTAGGGATAGAATTTGACTGTATGTGAGTTTTGTATTTGTTTTTTAGTAGTCAGAGAAATTTGGCATAATTCACATTAATCAGGTGCTTTTATAATGGAGTATAAGGGGATGATAGCAAAACATGAAATCAGTACTTTGATTTCATAGCAGCATCAATAACTTCCTATTAATTTGATCTTTTTTTCATGTGATGTAACACCAAGAAAACATCAAGTAGTGAACATATACTATGAGAATCTTTGGATAAAAACTGAAAAAATTTAGTTAGTGGCAATTTTTAAAAAAAGTATTCAGTGCTTTGACACAACATTCATTAAATGATTGAGTGTTTCTCAGAGTTTTCGTTCTGAATCTGAGGTCTGATGACATGAAAGCCTTGATGGCTGACTCATTGATTGCTGGTATATGTCTAACCTGCCTTATTTTAGCAGTCTGTTCACAGGATGCCACATAGTCACTGTTTGGTAAATGCTATCCTTTGCAATTTTAGGCAAGACAACAGTATAATTTAAATCATTTAATTAGAGTTAAGCAAAATTGAAGTCTCATCATTTTATGGTGTATTTGGGTCTAACTCCATTAAAATAACATAGAACAATAATGTATACAAATAAAAATGCCTTCATTGATTTCAAATTAAAGAAAACAAAATCTCTTCCCTTCATAAATAAGCCATTTATATATTTTCTTACCTTAGTTCTTAGTGTACGTACTTAAAAGCAATTTAAATATTAATTTTCTAAATTTCTAAACTACAGGAGTTTTAAAAGTTTTCAACATGCTTGAAAAGATTATTAGTGCCCATGGTGAATATATCATATCTCATGTGTATTGCATCATGGCGTTGAGAACATTTATTATCTTTCTGGTATATTTTGACATCGATTATTTGGATATATACGCTCTGAATAGGATTGTATTTGTTTTGACACATTGTCTAGTACAAACCGGTTCTCTCATGAAGATTTGTTTTTTAACAAAACAACTCTTGTTAAAAAACAAATATTCCGGCCGGACGTGGTGGCTCACGCCTGTAATCCCAGCACTTTGGGAGGCCGAGGCGGGTGGATCACGAGGTCAAGAGATCGAGACCGTCCTGGTCAACATGGTGAAACCTCGTCTCTACTAATAATACAAAACATTAGCTGAGCATGGTGGCGCGTGCCTGTAATCCCAGCTGCTCGGGAGGCTGAGGCAGGAGAATTGCCTGAACCCAGGAGGCGGAGGTTGCGGTGAGCTGAGACCGCGCCATTGCACTCCAGCCTGGGTAACAAGAGCGAAACTCCGTCTCAAAAAAACAAAACAAAACAAAGCAAAACAAAAAACAAATATTCCATTAGCAATGTTAACGGTGAGAAACAGTGGAGCTTCACCATTGAATAACTGAAACAGCAGCTTTGTTAAATTATGTAGGGTAACCATACATTTCTGTTGTGCCTGGGACAGACCTAGTTTAGGTCTCTCGTCTTGAAGAAATTACTGATAGCCCTCTCTTTCACTCTCAGAAGTGTTCATATTTGGATGGCAATTTATATGGTCACTCCATGGATGAGGTGACCCCTTTTTTTTTTCTTATAGAGCTATAAGGACTCAGTCTTTATGTTATGTATTGTTATTTTTACTGATTCCTAAAAATAATTTTGAACTGATTTAAAAATTTAAATTTGGCCGGGCGCGGTGGCTCACGCCTGTAATCCCAGCACTTTGGGAGGCTGAGGCGGGTGGATCACGAGGTCAAGAGATCGAGACCATCCTGGTCAACATGGTGAAACCTCGTCTCTACGAAAAATACAAAAATTAGGCATGGTGGCGCGTGCCTGTAATCCCAGCTACTCAGGAGGCTGAGGCAGGAGAATTGCCTGAACCCAGGAGGCGGAGGTTGCGGTGAGCCGAGATCGCGCCATTGCACTCCAGCCTGGGTAACAAGAGCGAAACTCCGTCTCAAAAAAAAAAAAAAAAAAAATTTAACTTTAACAAAATTTTCTTCTTGAGATCATAAGATTGCTTGCAAGCTTCAGTTTTCTTTTGAGCCACTTTAAAGTGTGCATAGTAAAGTCAGGTGGCATTCTACTTTCGTCTTGCCTTCTATAACTTCAAAAGAGAAGTTTGAGATCACAGCTTATTATGTTTGGCACCGGATTTCAGAGATGGCTTTTCTTTATCCTTACACTTCCTTCTTGAACATTTCCCCTGATTCTGTGAGCTTTGATTATTTTAAATGGAAATGTGTCATCTCATTATCTTAGTTAAATTTGTTCAAATGTTGGCTCTTTTGTATGCCACAAATAACTTATACTTTGATGGCAATATATTTTCCAATGGAAATACTACTCTGTCAACAGGAATAAGTAGACTTTTAAAGTGCTCGATTTTGAGGACATGTTTAAAGGGGATATTTTATTTGTCCTAACTTTTTCATGTATTGCGACTACCGAAAACATATCAAAAGGTAAAAATCAAGCTTAGTTATAAATTCAACTACAATATGAACTCTTTGGGGACAACCTTATCTTTAGTATTCTCCACAATGTGGGAAAATTTCTGAACACACAGTTTGGTTTTTAATGATTGATTATTCCTTGATTGGTTAGAAACAAATAGGAATGCATTAAATGTAAATCATGTATATGGCATTTTCTTAAAAAAACATGTATTATACTCTGGTAACACTTTAGACTTATTTTATGCTTTCGGTTCCTTCAGGAGCCAGATCATTTGACCGTTTAATAATTTGTTATTGAAAATGTAAACTGAGCTTGGGTTTGTCATCATCATCCATTTTAGAAATTATACCACTGTACGGAATGTCAAGCTACATTACCCGGGAAGACCAGTACAGCAAGCCTCCGCACAAAAAACTGAAGGACCGCCAGATCGACCGCCAGAACCGCCTCAACAGCCCTCCTTCTTCCATCTACAAAAGCAGCTGCACCACCGTGTACAATGGCTACGGGAAGGGCCACAGCGGCGGCAGCGGCGGGGGTCCCGGAATTAAGAAAGCAGAGCGGCGAGCAAGAAGCAGCCCGAAGTCGAATGACTCAGACTTGCAAGGTAAGGCTCCAGATGTTTGTTGTAAAGAGTGAATCACCAAGACGGAGACATCTCAAAGGATGTGTCCACATCTTTTACATGAGAGTTTTATTTCCTGGTGGTTTGTTGTTTTGCTAAGAATATTTGAGTAGACCTTCTTTGATCTATTTCTTAGTAAAGAAAGAAGATTGCATTGTTTTTTATTAATAGTTCATGGCAGAAATACTACATTTCGGTCACATACGCCATGCAACTTTCTACTTAGTAGCAAGTATTTGAAAATCTTTTCACGTTAGCCTACTTCTTTTGTTCCACTGTGAATAGACAGATGTGGAAGAAATCCACAGATAATTTTTTCCAAAAGTGTAGGCTACTTTAAATCTCAAAATAATTATACCTTGATTTGGAGGAAGGTTTGCGTGTTTAAATAAAGTTTTGGGGGTAGTTTAGAGAGAACCTGTTTTGATGCCACATTAAGGAAAACCAGTGGCTTGTTATGTAGGCATAGGGAAGAATGACTTACATGAAGCAAAAGCGGTAACATTTTGATAAGGCAGGTGAGTTTATAGATACAAATCACTGGAAAACAAAGACATGAACAACTTTTAGAGATAGGATAAATTATTCAAGTAGATTCCCTTTTTCATTCACAATCACATTCTCACAGACACACTCCCCATTTCTACCTGGCTGAGATACAGTAAGGAATCTGATTAAAACACTCATTGATTATAACACTCATTGAATTTATGGATTCCTTACTGAAAAGTAAGATACGGTGCAATATTTGGGCAGCATAAGAGAGAGGAATAGTAAGATACAATGAAATGTGAATAGATCATGTGTTCTTTTAATTCTTCTTTTCTCTGTTTTCTAAACTCTACGCAAGTATCACGTTATTCTTCTAATTCTTAAACAAAACATAAATAAGTATCATACAAAAGAAACCAAAGAGTCAAGAGGGTTTTACACAACTCTTAAGGGAAGATGCTGGGCCTAATATAATTTTTAGTCAAATGATACTGTAATTTCTAAGTTTGAAATTAGCTGATTCGGAGTGTTACAGCTCAACCATGACTGTACAAGAATTTATACCAAATAATTAGGAATAGGTTTTCCTAAAGAGAATTTTCATCCAAAGAAAAGCGAGGGAGAATATATGAATTGTCTAGCGAGCTTACAAAGTTGGAAGCACTGTAATTACCTGACTCACTCTTTAATAGCTTTCACCTTGCCTTGCACCAGAACTGATCTAAGGCAAATGACATAGACACATGTAGCAGTAGATAAAATAAATGTAAGCATGAAGGAGCCGAAGGATGATAAGGGAAGCAAATTATTAACACGATGAAGGCAGGGTCCCCGTAGAGTTGCTTGACGAGGGCCATGTACTTTGTTTTGAGCCTCTTCGTTGTCAAAGCGAAAAGGCAAACGCGAATCACGTAGAGTAGACAAAGAATAAAGCACTTCTTGTTCATGGCTTCCATAATGTTTCAGTTGTGTCTGCCTCAAAACGTGGTTGTTGGCTCAAAGGATCCCAAAAGGCTATTCCTGCTTTCTCATCGTCCAGTGTATCTCCTGCTGGAGTTTACTGCAGATGACATCTACATCTGTGCCCCAGAAACAGACTTCTTAATGGATTCTTAAATTTACAATGCCACCTAATTAATCTAAAACTATACTTAATGCTAGTATGATAAACCTAATAGGTTCATATGTGGTTTGCACAAGAATAGAATAGATACTTAACCGTGACATGGGACTTGTGGGGTTTTTTTAAATTATTATTACTGTTTTACTTAGGTTAAATTGTCCTCATGGCCAAAAGAGATAAATCTTTTTCCTTTTTTTTCTTTTCCTTTTTTTTTGAAATGGAGTCTTGCCCTGTTGTGCATGCTGGAGTGCAGTGGCACCATCTCGGCTCACTGCAACCTCCGCTGCCCGAGTTCAAGCCATTCTCCTGCCTCAGCCTCCCAAGTAGCTGGGACTGCAGGCACATACCACCACACCTGGCTAATTTTTTTCTTTTAGTGGAGGTTGGGTTTTGCCAGGCTGGACCTCCAGTCATCTGCCCACGTCGGCCTCCTTCGCTTTTTTTGAGACAGAGTCTTGCTGTGTTGCGCAGGTGGAGTGCAGTGGCACGATTTTGGCTCACTGTAACCTCTGCCTCCCAGGTTCAGGTGATTCTCCTACCTCAGTCTCCTGAGTAGCTGGGATTACAGGTACGTGCCACTACGCCCAGCTAATTTTTTTATTTTTAGTAGAAATGGGGTTTCATTGTGTCGGTCAGGCTGGTCTCGAACTCCTGACCTTGTGATCCACCTGCCTCGGCCTCCCAAAGTGTTGGGATTGCAGGCGTGAGCCACCACGCCTGGCCTCCTCCTTTTTACTTTATTTGCTTTTGAGGGAATCTAGTTGAATATTTTACCTTTTCACCACTTGCAGAAAACACATCTTTAAAAAAAGACAAACTTTAAATTTGTGCCTGGTCCGATGATAAAATTAAGCACATGTAAAAGAAGCAAACAACTTATGTTAATATAAATAGATGTATTAGATAGATGGAGATACAATAGTTTCTCTCTTGAGGCCTGAGTCTCTCAGTTAACTGTGCTTCGGAAACTTTAAAACAATAGAGATTCATGGACCGCATTTTAGACCCACTAAATCACAATCTTCACACCAATTTTGACTTCATGTTTGGTTTTTATTTTAAATCAAACCTCCATTGTGAATAATGTATAATCAGCCAGGATAGAAAATTATCATAGTCTCATAATAGTGAGGATGGCTCATCAAGTTGTACACAGTATAGAACAGGGACTTTATCTGTTGTATCCATCATTCTCCCCCTCCTTCCGGTACTATACCTGACACATAGTAGGTACTCAGTAAATATTGTTAACTGAGTCCTGTTTTCTTAATTGCCTTGTTTTCCAGAGCAAGCCTTCTTTTTGAACACACGAAGCTATTGTACCATTTCCTTTTCCTGGAACAAATTGTTGCATTGCTCAAGGAAGCTGCGCTGTGGCCAGCCTCCCCTCTCATTTCCTATTACCCTCAGGAAAACTAGCATGACAGAGCCTCATAGTACTCTCTGGGAAATATGGGGCCTCTGTCTTCCTGCGGTCCCTTGGCACTAGTGATGTGGTGTGAGCTGAGAACAGTTGGGGCTTTGGTATTAGACATGAAGTAATTGGCTTAGAATGGGGCTTTGCTAATTTCTATTTCCTTGTAGTTTTCCCTGAGTCTCCATGTTCACATTGGTAAAATGGGCATTTTAATTTCCATTGTTCAATATTAAAAATACCCTTGCTCAGTTCTTAACACTTTAACGTAATGGCAACCCTTATGACTTGAGTATTCTTGTCTCTCTCATCTTCGGGACTCCTGTGATTATAAGGTCACCTCTCAGCTGAGTTAGCTGCCCCTCAAAATAGGCATCTCTCTCTACTCTCCATCTGGTGTCCTATCCCCTTCCTTCATGCTCCATCCCCCTCACCCCAGCCCCCTACATTTCTTCTCCTTTAAGCCAGAAGTGGCTTCCTTTGCTTAAACCCACCTTACATGTTGAAAGCTAAACCCTGCATTCCTGGACCACTGTCTCTGAAAGTTGCTTCCAGGTTTTTTTGTTTTTTGTTTTTTGTTTTAAAGACAGAGTTTTGCTCTTGTTGCCCAGGCTGGAGTACAATGGCGTGATCTCAGCTCACTGCAACCCCCATTGCCCAGATTCAAGTGATTCTCCTGCCTCAGCCTCCCGAGTAGCTGGGATTACAGGAATACCACCACACCCAGCTAATTTTTGTATTTTTAGTAAAGATAGGGTTTCACCATGTTGGCCAGGCTGGTCCCGAACTCCCGACCTTAGTTGATCCACCCGCCTCGGCCTCCCAAAGTGCTAGGAGTACGGGCATGAGCCACTGCGCCCAGCTACTTCCAGGCTCTTTTAAGAAAGGTTTCCACTGGCTAGAAATGCACCTGATACCCTGGGATCCTGTCTGGTGGAATTGGTGCCAGATCTCACACAGCTCCACCTCCTCCTAGGGTACTTACAGCTCTGGATGAGGGAGCTCTGGTGCATCGCCTGTTGGGGCTTTCTTTCTCATGCATTTCTTACGATTCTCTTCACTCCCTCTGAACCTTAAGAGACCTCCCAGAAGGGCCCCCCTTGTGTTTTAGGACTTGTGATTATTCATTTTCTGCTCCAGCCCATCCTCTGTTGTGGCTGCAGTTAAATAGAATCACCTCCTTGAGAACCTCTGTGGTGCTTTCCACTCTCTAGAGAGTAAAGCCAAAACTGCACGATACGACCCATACTCACCTCTCGCGGCCCTTCTGATTCCCCCACGAGACGCGCTGTGTTCTGCCCCTTTTTGTGAATATGCCTCCTTCTCTTTCCTTGGCCTATCCTTTCAGTTCCTCTGCCTAGCAAACTCCAAGTCAGTCTTCGAAGAGCTAGCTCAGTTATCACCTCCTCTATGAAGCCCGCCTGTCTCTCCAACGTATAATGGTGGCAGATAAGTTAGGGGAAAATATTTCAAGAGTTTTTGCCTTACTTTTCTCTTCCTCTCCAGCATTTGATTTTAGAACAGTGCTTTGGCATCAAGTCCACAGATGTTCAAGGACAGGAATGGAAAAATTTGTTCTTGTGTACAGAATATTATGCAAGAGCTGGGCCTTGAGCCTGTTCTGTGGCCAAAACCCAGTTAAAATAGTCACATTGCCGTTCACTGCAGAAGCTGAAAAAGCATCTGTTGCTCTTCATTGAGTAAGAGGGAAGCTTCATTTCTTCCATTTTATTCTTGATAGAAGCCAAAGCATACAATATTTTAAGGAAGCTATTGCGTGGGATCCAGTGAGTCAGGATCTAGTTTTCTGACTGAAATTTCTCAATTTTCAGCCAGTTACAGCCTCTTTGTCATACATCCTCAGAAGGCAGTTAGGTTATCTACTAGTATCGTTTTAGAAAGAGTGATGTGAATTTAGAGTAAAAAACAAAAGCTTTGATGAGTCTCCACTGTCTAATATTAAAAGACCTAAGTAGTCCCAATAATGTGTGTATGTGTTTGTGTAAGGGCAGATGGTGGAGGGAGAGGACATCAAGAGTACAAAGTCAGAATTTCCAAACTTTTTTTTTTTTTTAAGACAAGAGTCTGGTCTGTCGCCCAGGCTGGAGTGCAGTGGTGCAATTTCCACTCACTGCAACCTCCACCTCACAGGTTAAAGTGATTCTCCTGGATTACAGGCACTTGCCAACATGCCAGACTAATTTTTGTATTTTTAGTGGAGATGGAGTTTTGCCATGTTGGCCAGGCTGGTCTCGAACTCCTGACCTCAGGCGATCCGCCCACTTCAGCCTCCCAAAGTGCTGGGATTACAGGTGTGAGTCCCCCGCGCCCAGCCTCCAGACACTTTTTTATGTATAAAAATGTTCTGTGTGCTGTTGACATTGCTGATCTTCACTTTGTTCCTAGGGCTTGCCCCGAGAGTGAGGATGTCTTTTTTATATATGACTTTTAACATTTTAAAACCATAATGGAATTATAAGATTCTAAATCACTGCTGTCTCAGACTATGTGGCATAGAACATGTCATTTCACTAAGCCTTGGTTTCCCTTTCAGTAAAATGAACTGGTGACTTAGGGTCAGTGATTTTCAAAATCTTATCAGTGAGCAGATTGCCTCTTTTTTCAGACAATCTTGTGTGAATTACCTGTTTTAAATGCAGCATCCCTTCACCCCTACCACATCACACACATGCATATACACATACATGTACACACATGCATTCTGAAAGCAGAGAACACCAGAACTCCAGATTTGACTGGAGGACCTGGGTCCTTGTCACCCTCTACAAGGCTTTCCCATGGATCCAGTGCTTGCCTGGGTCCTGGCTACTCACAGGCTCAGGCCAGCAGTATCAGTACCATCTAGGAGCCAGTGAGACATGTGCCCTTATGACCTGCTCCAGACCTACCGAATACAGGCTGTGTAGGCGGGGCCCACCCATCTGTGTTTCATCAGGCACTCCCGGTAATAATTAGGCACAGTAGCATTTGAGAACTGCTGGCCCTTTGAGTACCAAGCGATTTTTAACCAAGATTTTAAATGGCAGGGGTGGGAAAGCGGCAGGTGGGAGGCATTCAGTTGGAACACTTGGTTTAAGTTGAAGCACGTTTCTTGTGCTACCTGTATAATGATAAATATATACTAGGGCGGGAAGAGTTCCTTTAGTGTGGCTAACATATAGGTAGCAGCTTATGCGAACTGTTCTAGAAGTTACAGTGCCCTATGGGAAAAATTGGAACAACATGGTAAGAATTCCAAATATAGAAGAAAACGAACATACAGCAGCATACTTTTGGCATTTGACCTTTGGAATTGTTAGCAATCCAAAGACTCGGTTGCATTTTAGATCACATTCCACCACGTAGACTCCCAGTTTCTGGTTGTGACACTGAAAGCCAGTGATGAGGGTGTTATTCCTGTGCGTGTCTCTTTCAGAGTTCCCAGACTGCCTTCCGACTCCAGCAGCGTTCCTTATTACCGGTTCTTTGTATTCTGATTCTTTCTCAGGTGGTCCTTCCTGCCATTTTTTCTCTTCCTTTTCCTATATTTTGTGATCATTTCTCAGAAACCAGAATCAGACTACAGCTGTGCTTCCCCTAAAGTGTCATGAAAGTGTATTCACAATAATGGTAATTTTTCGTAATGAGAAGTCGTAGTGCACTAAGGGTTGGGACAGTGTTTTTTCCCTCTGGGGGTCTGAGATCGTGGCCGTTTTTGGGTCCTTGGAGTCTGTCCTCTTGCTGAATAGCTTGAGCTCTGAGTCAGGGCATGGCAGCATCCACCTGCGCAGGGCTGACAGTGGTTTCCTTTGTCTGGAACGACGTGCTTAATAAGGTCTGGAATGTTGGGAGGCAGGACAGATTTTCTTTTGGAATCTCTTTTGGTCTTGGCTCCCTGTGGCAGTAATGTTTGTGCTTTTCTGTTTTCTGATTAAAATAGGATATTGAGTGGGGCTTTTGCACTTCACAAGTGGCAGATTTCCTCTTTCTCTTGTAAGCTTTTTCTGTCTTGTGATCGCATATCCCAGGCATGCTCAGACGAGGTGTTTTGGAAGCCTAGAGTTTGGCGGGGTTCTTCTTTTCCCCCCGAGTGTGTGCTTCCCTTACTACATTTGAACACTGTACTGTTTCCAGATAGAGTTTCAATATTGCTTTCTCTCTCAAGTCTGTAGTTGACGATGAATCCTCTGTGTTTCCACCTGTCCGCAGCTGCGTATAAATTCTGAGTGTGGCCAAAATATCAAGAAAACATGAGAAAAGTTCAAAGTGAGCTCAGGTCAGTGGAATTCATCCATCTGGCTGCCAACTACAGTCTGAAAAGTGAAAATAGTCCAAACAAGCCCAAATAACTTTTATTTTTTAAAAGGGCAGTGGGGACCCCTGGATCAGAATGCAAGAGACATGAGACATTCTTCTTGGCAGGAAACTGGGCAATGAACCATCGCCACTTCCATCGTAAGCATTGGCTGCCAGATCCGTCGCTCAGTCGCAGAGGCCTCTGAGTGACTTTAGTTAGGGGCCAAGCACACTTTAATGCCTTGCAACTGTCTATGTGTGGGATGGAGATAGTTTTGGGGACAGAAGGCTGTTTCATAAGGAGCATGCTGCTCATTAACATGTGCTGCCTCACTTTGACATTATTATCCTGCAGGCCCATGGCTGGAGAAATCAAACTATGATTAACTTATTTTTCTATAAGACCCCTGTATGATGATGTTTGCCTGCCTCACTGGGATGTTGATTTTACTAGTGCAAAGGCAAATTGAGCTCAACAAAGAGGAAGCCATGGTGGCCCAAATTGTTAATTAGTGGAGTATACAGTTGTCTTTGTTAAGCTACATCACTTATCCTGTCTCTCTTGTATTTTTGTTGCAATCTGGAATGTTTTAAAGATGTTAACTACGTGATTCTTTCAACAGAAAAGATGAGACATTTTTGTCATCTCAAGAAGTCTTAACCCATTAAATCACACTTGAAGCTTCACATTTTTCACTTACATATAAAAGACAAACAGCATGCAAAAATAATTATTGAGTTTTCTTTTGAAATGAATGTTCACCAGAAGTTTGAGGTCAGAATTTTGATTAGTTTTTACCATATGTAGTACTGAGCTCTGTAAACCCATGTTATTTTCTCTGCCTTTTTGATTTTTTGGGAACTGATCATAATGGCATTTAGATGACATCAGAACCCGTGTTGGTAAAATAGATGTCATCCCAAAGAACCCTTTAAACAGCAGGTATAAGTGATGATATGGTTTGTTTCTGGTATATTTGTAACCGTCAATTTTATTGAATTGAAACTGTTATATGTTATTTCTCTCATTTAGCTAAGTTGAATTCTGAATTTAACTGGGTTAGAGGTCTTCATCACAAATGTGCCGTACTCAGAAGCAAAATATGTGCTAGTTGGGACCTTGCAGATCTTGGTTTAGTCTCAATTCAGCCACTTGGGAACCATGTGCCCTTGGGCATGATAGTTAATCTTTCAAGGCTTCATTTTCTCCTTGTATGTAGAAAATAGGGTAATTAATGACATCTCTTTCACAGGACTATCACCAGCTCTTAGTACATTTTCAGACACTAAGTGCTTTAAAAATGTAGTGGTATTGGTAAAGAAAGATGATGACATTTTTTCCTTGTGAGAACTGCTTTCTGCGGGTCATGTTAGCAGAACCTCAGCCTGCAGCCATCCCCGACAGAAGGCTGTTGGGCAAGACATCCTTTAGTCTGGGTCAGTGTTAAGTAATAGTGAATGCCAAGGACTTGAGATAGGGGAGAGTTGAGAGGGGCTTCCACTCCCCCCAAAAAGTTCTTGGACTATTGCCAACCCACAAACAACCTGCTGAATGCTGGGCAAGAATAAAATGCAATTCTCTCTCTGTGCCTTTTCTCCGTCTCCTCTCTGGCCTGAATTCTCTGCGTGGACCTATGGAGTGGGGTGCGACAGGCCAGCTTGATTCTGTTTGAACCCCCTCAGCAAATTAGCCACTGTAACTAACTTTGCTAAAAGAGGGGGGTTGCAGGGGACATGAACTGGAGGCGATGGGCAGATAACAACTTCTCCATATTGATTTTTCTCCTACCCACATTCCTTGCATTAGGGCAATTAGTTAAGCGACATGTGGGATAACCCAGATGGATAAGCTAACCGGGTAACCCATTACATTTCCAAGTCTTTCACAGCTTTTCCTTACACCTTGAAACTTGTGTACCATCTCTTCCGCATTCTGTGGGCTGCATAGACCTGCTCTGCTGTGTTGTGGAAGGGGTGAGCACTGGGTGTAAGTAGATCGTGGGGGTGATAGGGCATCGTGGAGGTCACTACTAGGTGTGTCAAGGCAGAAACGCTTTCTGTTAATACCTTATCTGAAAGAGTCTCAGCACTTGGGATGGAATTTTGGCAAATTTCCTGCTGCTGTGGCAACATCGTTTTTGTCGTTGCTTCTCCTTCTCTGGAAAGGAGTTCTCGATCTTTACATAAACCGCGGTAGGAAGAAGCAGGGTGTTGAATTTCTGGTTTCGTGTGATCAGTATTGTCACGTGATAATGAGCGAATATTGCGCATATGCTCATTATAGTTCATGCTTTCTGCCACGGTCAGTTTTGATTTTTATTTTAAATTTAATTAGTTCAACCAAACACCCAGTGTGGCTGACTCTGTTACCCTAGTTCAGTTTTTGGTGCCATAATGAGACTTTGATATTCTAAGAATTGAGTAGCTAACGCAAGTGTGATGTGGGACGGGTCCTTGGGAAACAACAGTAATACTACCAGGCTGATGCACCAGTAATTGCGGTTTTTGCCATGACTTTTCACCCACGGAATAGCTCAGTGCGTGCAATTTACAAAGTAATGAGTGAAATGCTCCCCATAGTTGACTGTAACATTTCCTCATTTTTCTGTGGTGCTGAATTTGCTTTTTAAAAACCTCTTCTCCTTGCCGTTCCCTTCCCCATTCCAGATTGCAACTGCTTCTGTCCAGTTGCGTAGAAGACGGCGGCTTTCCATGTAGGTGTTATGCTCAGTAAAGGGCAGAAGAGACCAGGTCATGGTGGGGATGATGTGTTCCTAGCACAAAAGACAATTGTGATGGTTCAGGAAGACTGGAAAATAGCGAAGGGGGAAAGAAATGAGAAGGGCTTCAGAGGAGTGGCACATTGAAGTAAAAGGAAGTAGAAAGAACAGGAAAAACAGGTGGAATGAAAGGAGCACACACAGTGGGCGGGGATGATTAGACTGTGGAATAAAGATAATTTGGGGGAAAAAACAGGCAGAACATAAGAGAGGTTTCATGGTTCCATGGTTGTAGATTCCATTCTTCCCACTAGATTAACTTTTCCCAGAGGGCGGGGAGGAGAGGGAGCCGGGCTTTTGGCCCTATTGTGGTTCCCGTCCCCTTTTGCTGGCAGATCCACTTGGAACAAATCTCCATGTGAATACATCTCCTGCTCTTTTCCTATTTGGAGTTTCCTGAAGCCTTTGTCTTCCTCTTGTGTTGGGTTAAGGCATCCTTTACCAGCATGCATTAACTTGATAAATTAAAAGGGAAGTCTTAAGTGGAACTTTGAAAAACCCCATAACTCAATGTTGGGTTTTTTGAATATGACTTGAGGTTGTTAAAGTGATGCTTTAGAGTTTTGATGTGCTTAAAAAATGGAAATTGAGATTCTTTTTTTGTTTTTGTTTTTTGAGACAGAGTCTTGCCCTGTCGCTAGGCGCCAGGCGTGTTATCAGCTCACTGCAACCTCCGCCTCCCGGGTTCAAGCAATTCTCCTGCTTGAGCCTCCTGAGTAGCTGGGACTACAGGCGCGCGCCACCACGCCCAGCTACTTTTTGTATTTTTAGTGGAGATGGGGTTTCACCATGTTGGCCACGATGGTCTTGATCTCTTGACCTCATGACCCACCCACCTTGGCCTCCCAAAGTGCTGGGATTACAGGCATGAGCCACTGTGCCTTGTCTGTTTTTTAAGTTAAAAATTAAGCACAAGAAGATAGGTATGGTGGCTCACATCTGTAATCCTAACACTTTGGGAGGCCAAGACAGGAGGATTGCTTGAGTCTAGGAGTTCAAGACCAGCCTGGGCAACATAGCAAGACCCCATCTCTAAAAAAATAAAATAAAATTAGCCAGATGTGGTCAGCATGCCTGTAATCCCAGCTACTCGGGAGGCTGAGATGGATGCATTGTTTGAAGCCAGGAGGTCAAGACTGCAGTGAGTGTTGATGATTCCACTGCACTTTAGCCTAGATGATAGAGTGAGACTCTGCTAAAAAAAAAAAAATAAAATAAAAAGCACAAGAATGTGTGTGGGGGCACCCCTTTTCCTTATTCCTGAGTTAGTGTGTCTTAGTCAAAAGCAGCTTGCTTTGATTGAAGATGTCATGATTATTTCAAGTTCTGTTACAAATGGAGTTTACTCTCATATCCCCTTGGTCTGTTATAAAAAGCAAAATATATAGCATTTTTGTGAAATAATCAAGCCTCGCTTCCTAGACTTATTAGAATTACCTCATGAAAACCACATGAGGAAGTGAGTGGGAAGAGCTAGGCCTACAACAATTAAATTTTTATTTCATAAACACATTTATTAGCACTACTCTTAGTTCACATGGTGAACTTACATTGACCTCTTTTTCCTTTTTTTGAAAAGACACAAATTATTATATGGAACAGGAAGATCTTTCAAACCAGGAGGGATGGAGAAACTGCCATATTTTAGGTTCACCGAGTTCCTCAAAACTATTTAAGTGTTTTGCCAAGCACATTTTTAAAAATTCATATTTAGTCTTTCAGGAAGATTTATCTTTCGTTGGAATGTTGCTTCAAGGAGCCCTATAAGATATCAGCATCTCTTGAAAGCTCTGTTAAAAATGATGTGTTACTTAAATGAAAAATGGTTATGGGTGCGTTAATTATTCAGCTATTAATGTTTTTTTTTTTTCCTAAACACTCTGACAGCATTCATATTATTTGCTACTTACACTGTCATCTGTGGGAAGATGGCCACAATTTAATTGCAGACAGTTTTCCATTTGAAAACTGTCTCTTCATTTCATTGAAGAATTTCACGTCTGGGAAGTCTATTCCCCATAGAGTTTAGTCTCTGGATGTAGTGGTCACAACATTACACAGAGGGCAGAACTATTTAGAGTAAGTTAGGTAAGTTGCTATGGCATTTGCATTTCTCAGAAGAAAGATGATCTTTTAGGTAGTAAACATGCATGCCGGGTAGAATCAGTAGGATTTCCTGATTTGCCTGACTCTGCAGTGGTTCTGTGCTTGTTTTCTGCATCATTTCATTGGTATTATTTTTGGAGACAGGATCTTGCTGTGTTGCCCAGGCTGGAGTACAGTGGTGTTGTCACAGGTCACCGCAGCCTCGAACTTCTTGGCTCAAACTATCCTGTCTCAGCCTTCTGTGTACCTGGAACTACAGATGTGTGCCACCACACCTGGCTCATTTTTAAAAATTTATTCTATTTTTGTAGAGACAGAGTCTCACTTTGTTGCCCAGGCTGGTCTCGAACTCCTTGGGTTCAAGTGATTCTCCCAGTCAGCCTCCCCCAGGGCTGAGATTACAGGTGTGAGCCCCCACCCCCAGTCCTGCATTATTTCTTTTAAATAATGTCAGGGCCATCAGGTTTTATGGCCCTGCTACCCATAATTGGAATGAGAAATACAGTAATCGTCTACATCTTAGCCTTTAGAGTTAAGATTTCAGAACTTCGTTTTCTGAACTGAGTAATCTGGGGTGTTTGTACCCAGAAATTAGGATTCTCATTCATCTCTTTTTCTTCTACTTTATATTTTTATTGTTTGCATTTTTAGATTCTATAAATTCTGTAACCCTCTCTCCTGTTCTGTATATCTCGCTTCTAAAAGTTGCCATATTTATCATCACTAATATGGACTTTTAAAATTCAGCACTTTTTATTCACTCATTTATTGCTGAGGTATTTTTATTTTATCTTGCATTTCGAACTGGGTAAGGAAATAGAAAATGATAAAGATGAATGAGAAGAATGTTCTTAATGCTAGATTATTGTCATAGCTGTCAACCTATTTACTTTTGAAGAAGAACATTTCAATAATTGCTGTTAAGACTGTGTTACGAGCTCATTGAGTGTGTCAGAGGAAAAGGAAGCACTTCAGATGAGCTAACTGCCCTTCTTTAATAAGGGTGCGTGGTCCAGTTGCTATGTTGTCCTTGCCATCTTATTTCCGTTTCCTTCCTGCTCACCCTTTTGTCCATTTTTATCCTTAAAAATCTCAGTAGGCGATCAATAACCCTTGATCAGAGGATAAGGGAGAATAGATCCAAGTGCTGCTTGTCGGTAGATCTGATAAAGACTCCGTTTGTGTGGAAAACCTGAAACTTAAAATGATTCTCAGAAATTATCACTAGGGTTCATTTGTAATATTGGGTAGATTACGTTTTCTATAGATGGAAGATTGCTGGTTCTATGGATCAAAAATAGCTGAATATTAGAAATTGTATGTGGTTCAACTTCATATTCCACACAGCAATATGACTGCTAATTAATAGGTATCCATACAAAGTACACATCTCTGCTCTGTTTCTCAGCGGTTGCTATGCTAGAGTTTGTTTTGTTTTTTGTTTTTACTTTCAGTGGCAAAAAAGACTAAAAGGTTTAGGGAGAGAAAACAGTGAACACCAACGAACACAGGCAATTTGCCCACTGCTAGGATGTTTTTTTGCAAATAGATATTAAAAGTGATCTTTTGGGGGTAGCAGTAGATCAATAATCTGTTTAAGGTGGGGGATACTGGATTTTATAAAAATATGAAGGAATAAAATGAAATAAGATCACAGTGCCCAGGATGTTTACTTGAAATGGTGGCTAGAGTCCTATTGATTAATGCTGGTGACTGAGACGTTAACATTGAAAAGAAGCCATCCCCAGACAATTGGTAATTATAGGTGACAATTATGTTATTATACTTTATTTAGGTAGTAGTTTTGTTCCTAGAAAATGACTTTTATTCAAGTGAAAAATGTGAAGCATTTGAGAACTGGATGTTTTGTGGCAACTTTTGTGTATAATTTTGCAGTTTTATTCAATTTCAGAAGTCTTCAGGGAATATTTTCAGGCCTAGATTTATGGACACTGTTCATAGTGCCTGCTACCGAAAGAACATTCTGCCATCAGGCTTATTGGAAAGCATATTGTCTGTTTTCCTGCTATCCTGTTGTGAGCAGATGTTCCCTCAGCATTTTTGAATGATTTTAACGCACAAGATGGGAAGAATAATAAGTCGAAAGAAAAAGACAGCAATTAATTTTTTGACTTGGTAACTGCACCTGAGTGGGAATAAATGTCAGTATTCTCAATCTTTTTTACCCCTCTGCTAAATTTGAGGTAATACCATGTGGCCACCTAGTCTGTCATCAGACCCTACAAATTCAGCAACAAGTCTCAGTTCTGTATTGGGAGAATGGATTAAAAATAAGTTTGTAGGCCAGGTGCGGTGGCTCACGCCTGTAATCCCAGTACTTTGGGAAGCCGAGTCAGGCAGATCACCTGAGGTCAGGAGTTCAAGACCAGCCTGGTCAACATGGTGAAACCTCATCTCTACTAAATATACAAAAATTAGCTGGGTGTGGTGGCGGGCACCTGTAGTTCCAGCTACTTGGGACGCTGAGGCAGGAGAACTGCTTGAGCCTGGGAGGCAGAGGTTTCAGTGAGCCGAGATTGCACCATTGCTCTCCAACCTGGGCGGGAAGAGCGAAACCTTGTCTCAAAACAACAGCAAAAATAAAAAATAAGTTTGTAGGCTGGGCGCGGTGGCTCACGCCTGTAATCCCAGCACTTTGGGAGGCCGAGGCGGGTGGATCACGAGGTCAAGAGATCGAGACCATCCTGGTCAACATGGTGAAACCCCGTCTCTACTAAAAATACAAAAAATTAGCTGGGCATGGCAGTGCATACCTGTAATCCCAGCGACTCAGGAGGCTGAGGCAGGAGAATTGCCTGAACCCGGGAGGCGGAGGTTGCGGTGAGCCGAGATCGCGCCATTGCACTCCAGCCTGGGTAACAAGAGTGAAACTCTGTCTCAAAAAAAATAAATAAGTTTGTAATAAACTCTAGCACTGTCCTATCACTTGAGCTCAGTTCCTTTAATTTGGAATGAGCTCAATTTCTCTTCACTGTTGTTTTTCTTTTCATATTGTGATGACTGCCATCCACAGAGCAGGTTAGCACGGTGGAGGCATGCTTCTAATGGGCTCTATGTTAGTTTCCTGTGACTAACAAATCGCCACACACAAAGCTGGTGCTTTTTTTTTTTTCTTCTGTAGAGATGAGTCCCTCTCTGTTGCCCAGGCTGACGTCTAAGCCCTGGGTTCACCACATTCTGCCACCTCAGCCTCCTGAGTAGTTTGGACTACAGGCATACACCACCATGCCTGGCAAAGCCAGTGATTTAACCCAACAGAAATGTATTTTGTCACAGTTCTGGAGAGAATGTAGAGAATACAGTGTTAGAGCTCAGAAGTCCGTATTCATTATTGCCTGGGTGAAATCAAGGTATTGGCAGGGCTGAGCTCCCTCTAGAGGCTCTAGGAAGAAATCTGTTCCTCATCTCTCCCAGCCTCAGGTGGATGCCAGCACTGTTTTGCTTGTAGCCACATCACTTCAGCTTCAATACCAGCATCTTCAAATCTCTCTGCTCTTTTCTTCTCCTCTGTTTCCGTTAAGTCTTCCTCTGCTTCCGTTAAGTCTTCCTCTGCCTGTAAGAGTACATGTGATCTCATTTAGCAAGCACCTGGATAACTCAGAATAATCTGCCATCTCCAAACCCTTAACCTAATCACATCTCCAAAGACTTTTCCGCGCAAGACAACATTCACAAGTTCCAGGAATTGGGATGTGGCTCTCCTTTCAGTGGGTCATTTTTTCAGCCCGCCACAGGCTGCTTCTAGCATCCCCGTTCTAGAAACCTGCCCGAGCCATCTCATTTCCTCGCATCCTGGTTAAGGTCTGATTGATACACCCTCACCTTCCTCAATATTTGCTTTTCAGTGAGCTGCAGTTAATTTAATCCAAATGTGCAATAGCAGCACCGAGTATCTGTCTCTACTAACACAGGCCAAGAGTCATTTACAGAGCTACCTCGTCTCTTTAGAGAAGCAGTTTATGTAGGGAAATCTATGCACACACTTTTTTATTTTTATTTTTTTAAGTAGAGTCTCACTCTGTCACCCAGGCTGGAGTGCAGTGGTATGATCTTGGCTCTCTGTAGCCTCGACCTCCCTGGCTCAAGCAGTCCTCCCACCTGAGCCTCCAGAGTAGCTGGTACATAGGGGCATGTGCCACCATGCCTGGCTAATTTTTGTATTTTTTGTAGAGACAGGGTTTTGCCATGTTCCCGAGGCTGGTCTTGAACTCCTAAGCGCAAAGGATCCTCCTGCCTCAGCTTCCCGAAGTGCTGACATTACAGGTGTGAGCCACCATGCCCAGCCTGTGCATGATAAATGAAGCTAGTTTAAGCAGGTCGTAAAGCTGAATGCTGTAACAGCTGTGCTGGAAGTAGAAGTGAGTTGTTCTGTGGATGTGGATGTGTATCCACATGTAAAATGGCAGCCGTGTATTTTCAGAGCATATGCATAGTTAAATATCAGAATCTGTATAATTCCTTTTAAGTGATGACCAGAGCTCATGGCATTTCCCAAGAAAAAGTGAAATGAACCTATTTGATTTGGAACATATAGTCTCTTCAAAAAGTAAATAAGATTGTTTTCACTGAGCATGAGGTAAGATTTATAAAGGTTTAAAAATAATCTTTAGGCCGGGCGCGGTGGCTCACGCCTATAATCTAAGCACTTTGGGAGGCCGAGGCGGGTAGATCACGAGGTCAAGAGATCGAGACCATCCTGGTCAACAAGGTGAAACCTCGTCTCTACTAAAAAAATACAAAAAATTAGCTGGGCATGATGGTGCGTGCCTGTAATCCCAGCTACTTGGGAGGCTGAGGCAGGAGAATTGCTTGAACCCAGGAGGCGGAGGTTGCGGTGAGCCGAGATCGTGCCATTGCACTCCAGTCTGGGCAACAACAGCGAAACTCCGTCTCAAAAAAAATAAAAAATAAAAAATAAAAAAATAAAAAAAATAATCTTTAATGAATCTTATGTCCCTTAAATATTAAATAACCCTCAAGAAAATTCCATGAAGCTGGTACTTGTTGGATATTAGACTGTGTAGCTAATATTACAAAAGATTGATTACATGTGTCTTTTCTCTGATGGCTGTCATGTAGTTGGAGTCTAATAATTGATTTAATTTTGAAGATGAGTTCTGTGGACCCTGAGGTATTATATGCCAAATGGGTGATAAATGCTAAAGCCCTGTTATCTGGCTTCTTGTTTTTTAAATAATTATTGCCCGTTGTAATAAACTTGTGTCTTAGATTTCTTTTTTTACCCTTCAATGGATGTTTTGCCTAAGTTGAAAAGACATAGAAGGTATTAACTACATATGAGGTAGTATTTCAAGTCTGTTAAGATTTTTCCCTCCTCCAAAATGTTTTAATTCTGTCATACTTGTTGAGAAATAATGTATATATCAAAGTCAGGCGTATCTAATTGTAAGTTTAAACATCAGTGCCTCATCAATTGAATGAACAAATTAGTTACAACTCTGTATTTGCGGTGGGTTTCAAAAAGTACCTGGTCAGTAATTATAGAATTATAAAGAGTTCTAAAACAAAAGTTGATGAGAATAATGAAGTTGAACTACAAAGCCCTGATTGTATAAATAGGGCACGAAGAAAGAATACCAAGAATGGGGGGGAAAAAAACACATTTTCGCCAGACATGAGAACTCAGCTGGATCGTGTATCAGCCAAGACAATATGTGACAGAGAACGGCAGATACAAATACCATGGCACTCTGTACATGGGATAGAGAAACGAGGGAGAAAAAGTACAAGTCATACAGATCCCAGCTCTCCCTGTAGCCAGGTTCAAGTTAAGGTAGTTGAGTTGTATAATCAACTTTTGTGGGATCGCTAGGACCATGATAAAGGAGGGGGAAGCTGATGGGAGATCACATCATGTTACGTCTCTGGAATAGTTTTTCCAATATTTCCATGCATTTAAAAATTAGATCTGTCTAATTCAAGCCATTTAGCTCTACCCATGCTCATGAGCCTTTGGTTTTAGCTACTTACGTGTTTTTTCCATAAAAATATCAGTCACTTGTGGCATATACCATGCCCTGCCAGTTCCTTTTGGAATCAATTTAAATGAGAAAAATAAAAGACTTTGGGAAAAACTATTTAAGTGTGCCTGTTAAATTATTTTACTATTTGAGAATAGTTCTGGAGTCTGAAATACATTTTCCATTTAATAGTATTTGGCGCTTTTTTTTTTTTTGAGCCATAACATTCGTGGAAATATGTTGAAATCTTAAGTGGAGAGAATCTGACTTACTGCTTTTGGTATTACTTGCTGTCTAGATTGTTACAGTCTTCACTATAGTATGTTCCTGGTCAGCAGGATGAAAAACAAGGATAACTTCAAAGAAATGGGCATGTTGTGATTCACAGCTTTCTTCCTACTATGGATTCTTCGTTTTTTTTTTTCTTTCCTTTCATTTTCCTTTTTCTTTCCTTTCCTAAGGTCTCTCATTGTCACCCAGGCTGGGATACGGTGGTGTGATCATAGCTCACTGCAGCCTCAGTGCTGAGTCTCAAGCAGTATCTGATCTCAGCCTCCCGAGTAGCTAGGACCATAGGCATGTGCCACCATGTCTGGCTAATTAAAAAAAATTTTTTTTTTCTTTTTTTTGGAGAGACAGTCCTGCTATGTTGCCCAGGCTGGTTTTGAACTCCTGGCCTCAGTGGTCCTCCTTGCCTTGGGCTCCCAGTGTACTCGGGTTACACGTATGAGCTACGGGACCCAAATTGTAGAGCCAACTGTACTACAAATCTGTGCTTTTTTATAGGATGTTTCATCAAATATATATTCTTGGTCACTTGAATGGCAACTCTTCCTAGACATTAATCCTGTATACAAAAAGTTAGGTCTGGAAAGTGACATTGACTCTTGTGAGACAAGTAACACATTTCTGTATATCCAAAACATATTTCATTAAATTTGACTCTTTCCCTAAATTTCCAGTGTTACTGCAGTGCCTGTTTTGTAATAGTGCTCGTGTGTGCACATGTGCACTTTCATAGCGTTTATGTGTAAAATTGAGTGTTACTCTCTTTGCTGGTCTCACTGCTTTAGCTGTGGTTCCCTTACAATTCGTTCTCTGCACAACAGCTGGGCGAGGTTCTTATTCAAACGCCCATGTTGGCCAGGCGCGGTGGCTCATGCCTGTAATCCCAGCACTTTGGGAGGCTGAGGCGGATAGATTGCCTGAGTTCAGGAGTTTGAGACCAGTCTGGGCAACACAGTGAATAAAACCCCATCTCTACTAAAATACAAAAAATTAGCCGGGCGTGGTGGCACTGCCTGTAGTCCCAGCTACCTGGGAGGCTGAGGCAGGAGAATTGCTTGAACCCAGGAGGCAGAGGTTGCCGTGAGCCGAGATCATGCCACTGCACTCCAGCCTGGGCAATAGAGTGAGACGCTGTCTCCAAAAAAAACAAACAAAAAACCAAAAAAACCCATGTTTTTCTTTCAAACTTAACATACAGTGCAAACTCTACCATTGCTGCTGCCCGATGCAGCAACCTAACCGTTTTCCAGCCCTGCTCCCGTTCTCCAGGCCCTTAGCACACGGCTTACTTTCTCCAGTTCTCTAATGTGTGGGGCCCTTCCTGCCGAATGCCTTCACCCTCTCTGTTCTCTCTCTTGGAAAGTTCTTTTGTATTTTGTAGAGTAGACTCCTCCTTATCCTTTCTGGCATAGCCCAGGTGCTTCAGGGTCAGAGAGATCTTGGACTACGTCATCACATCACCCTGCTTTACGTCTTCTTCATGACACCCACCATTAGCTGACTCTGTTCTATTTGTGTGTGTTGTCTGTATTCTCCTACCAGAGTTCACCCTTGACTGTATTGAAACAGATTGGAGTTGGATAAGATAACATGCAGAGCTCACTACGGGACTCCCAGACATCTTTTATAGATACTATGAATTGTTAAATTTGCTTTTCATTTTTAAAAAATTCATTTTATACGACTTGGGTTAAAACACAGAATTCCATTGCAGTTGGCGAGAGTTACCAGATAGTTTATTATGCATGCCTGAATGTCAGTATTGCACGGTGTGGAGCACGGTCGGTGTGAAACACTTTTTTTGAGGAACTGAAACGCTGGGTAAGAATTCTATGCTAAGCCTATTTCAGCCCCACAAATGAAGGCCTTTCTTATAAATGTAGTCTTGCATTTCCTTCCAGCCAGATAAATGCAATAAACTGTCATCACTGCTCTTTCCGTTTTTGGTTAGTAAGAATGAGCCTCTTTAGGTGTTTGCAGAGTTATTTTGGCAGCCTAGTATTGAATTTCCACTATCATTACCTTTTCCCCTTAGGTAGAACCTGGACTTTGTGTTTTCACCTATCCAAATTTCATTACATTTCATGTAATTCATAGAAATTAAAATTTCACTCAGATACTCTTGACTGCATAGCAACAAACATTTTGGAGTATTAAAACAAGGTTTTAATATGGAAACTCTTTCAACCTTCTGTTTTAAACTATTGATTTCCTACATAGTTTGGGGATTTTTTTTTTTTTTTTTTTTAAGATACCAGCTCTCTTCAGTTCTGATAATCTTAGGACTTTTATAAAAGCATCTTTAAAAAATGGTATAATAACTTTTATATTACTCAGCACCTTTTAAAATTTATTTTATTCAGAATGCTTTAGGGTGCTCAAACACCTTTTCTACTCCTACGTTAGGCTACAAGGACTAGAAACCAAGCCAGAAACTACCCTCAGATTAAATACCTTAGGGAAAAAGTAACTAACCTTTGTGGCAGCGTGGGACAGTCACAGCTCTGAAACCCCATCTCTGGTCAGTGACCAGAAATATCTGAGAGCTGATGGGCTGCAGTGGGGGAAAAGGACAGGCTGCTACCGGAGATAAACCTTGTTTCAGACCCCAACTGGAAACGATCTTTTATTTAATATGTTGCTTTTTTACATGTTTTTAGGGAATTTTTAGATTCACGTATCAGGAGACTATTCAGTATTTGAGCCTTTGGGTTTTGCTGAAGAGCATAGAACCCTAAAAACCCGATATGATCTTAGAACTTCCTTAATTTCTTTCTTTCCATTCTTAGTTTCTTTTCTCATTTCCTTTCACTGCTCTGACAATTAACACCTGCTAGGGAAATCAACTTTAGGCTGCTTTCATTGGAAGCCAGTGTCTAAAAATCAATCCTGGCAACTAATGTACAATGAAATTTGGAAGACGTCTTGATTCTCATGGACTTGTGCAAGCTGAAATTATTAAACAGGATTAGGGACCACAGCTGGTGAGCAGATGGAATGCTTATAATTTCACAATCTTAGGTAGCTGTAAACTCAAATCTGCACAAAACTTCTTTGCTTTTTCTCTAGTTTATTTCATTTTATCTTCTTGGGCTATAACCCTGGGCAAATACGATCGTTTAATTGTAGGAGATGATGAGCCTTAATAGGTTCCTCATTTAGTAGATGGCATCATTTAAAATTTGGTCATACAATTTCATACTCAGAATTTCATTTTAGTAACCAATTATTTGATAATGGACTTATTAAAGCACAATAGGTAGGAAATGGTTTTACATTTTGTTCAAAATGTAGAAATATGTTTTCAATTTGAACCACGAAGACCGGTTCACAGTAATTGCAACTAGACAATATAACTACTTGCTTCTTAAAGAAATACTTGACTCCATCAGTTTCTTCAGCTTCTTCTGCGTTCGTTTCTACTAGAAATTCCTGTGTCACAGAATCAAGTCCCCTAGAGCCACCTTCTTCAATGGCTCTGCCACCTAATCACAGGCTCCCCACTCCCTCTCTGTATTCCCTGCACCTGTGGCTACTTCTCTGTTCGTTCTGCCTTATAATAATATAGGGGCCTTATACATGCACAGAGCAACTGTTTGCCTGCTCAGAAACATAACGCCTAGACCACATTTTCTGGGCTGATAGATCAGGGCTTTCTCTACAAAGAAACGTGTGAGACTTTAGCCCTGCGGCTGCGAAGAAGGTCAAATTAGGAACTTTATTCTACAAAGACATTGACTTAAACTTTACGTTAATGGCTGTTACTTGGTTTAAGAACAAAATTAGTGTCCACTATAGTTTAGCTGCTCCTTATCCTTACTGAAAGACTTTAGAGAAATGGCAGCAAAGGTGGAGTTTCTACAAATACAGAAAAACAGCTGGAGCCATAAATAAGTTGAACAGCCTGGACACATTCTGTGCTAGCTGTTTGGGAAGAAAACAACACGCAGATATTTCAGGGGGTGCAGCACCACAAACAGCTGTAGTTTATGGTCTGAGATACTCTCTGTTACTTGGAACCAGCGTGTGCTTTTTCTCTAAAGCCACAGTCAGCTGCAAAAAATACTATTACATGTGTTTTTTTGAAGCACATTTTACTGCATGATACTCAGTGTTCTAACCTCAGAACATCCTGAGCGCGACATTTCTCTCCATGGGGGAGAAGAGGAGATATTACCGATGCTTTGGCATGAAGTAATCTGGAGAATTATTATAGGATCTGTCCTTTCTTGACCAGCTTTTGAAATGACTTTCGGTAGCTTCTCTTTGGATTTCCAAACTGACCTTCTGTAATTGGATGTGGCCTCTTACAGAAGCAGTAGTATAAACATGTTTTAACTTCGAGTAATTATTTTGTCCTGAACCAAGTAGTCTAGCAGTTTCGTCCAGCAGATAGATTTGTTTATCTTAAGTTGATCTCCTTGCCTTACCCTTGTTACCTTTGGACATGGGAGATGACAGGAGAAGAGGCTTTGGATGGCCTCCGAGGAGAAACAGACTTGGACCAGAAATTAGGGGACCTGAGGATTGATACTGGGTTCTTTTAGATTTTGCTGTGCAATCTTGACCAGATTCCTAAAATCTGATTTGCTGAATCTATATCTAGTAAATGGATATAATAATATCTAACATGGGCTGTCGTGGCGGCTCACAGGCTCGCAATGCCCGTAGTCCCAGCATTTTGGGAAGCTGAGGCAGGTGGATCACAAGGTCAGGAGTTCGGGAGCAGCCTGGCCAATATCGTGAAACCCCATCTCTACTGAAAATAAAAAATCAGCTGGACGTGCTGGTGTGCACCTGTAGTCCCAGCTGCTTGGGAGGCTGAGGCAGGAGAATTGCTCGAATCTGGGAGGCAGAGGTTGCAGTGAGCCCAGATCGTGCACTGCACTCCAGCCTGGGCAATAGAGCAACACTCCATCTCATCATAATAATAACATCTAATATGTATTTGCATATGTTTGATATGTGTATTAGTATGTGGTGACTGACATGACAGAATATCGCGGACTGCGTAGCTTATACAGCACAAATTTATCTTCTCACAGTTCTGAATGCCAGAAGTCCGAGACTCAGTGTTGGCAAGGTTAGTTCTGCAGGGCCACAATGGAAGGATCTTTTCTGGGCCTCTCTCTCTGACTTGTAGGTGGCCATCTTCTCCCTCTGTCTTCACATCCTCTTCCCTCTGTATGTGTCTGAATTTCCTCCTCTTCTAAGGACACCTGTCCTATTGAATTAGGACCCACCCTAATGGAGCTGTTTTTAACTTAATTACCTCTTTAAAGGGCCTGTGTCCAAATAGAGTCCATTCTGAGGTGCTGGGGGCCAATCCAGATTTTTTTGGTCATCCATTTTTTTTCTTTTGTGCCGTCTTATCTATTATATTTTCCTCTTGTGCGTTTTTACTTCTCACCCAGTTTGGTCCATGACCTGAATGGCCACTTTTGCTCACAGTGGTCCTGGGGCTCAGTAAGCTCACTGTTGTCTAGGGTTTATAGCCCTCAGCTGTTAGGCAGTGGAGATCAGATGAATATGGTTTATCGCCTGTAGACTGAAATATGGCTGCTAAGTGGTGCCATTACAGAGCTGATTTGGGGTGTAAATCTAGGATTTCAGTTCTTGGACTTTTTAAATGGAATCTTTAAATAGAACACTAGTTTCATTCTGAGAGAGGGGAAGTAATACATGCAAAAACTTTATTAAGGCCTGTGAATGTCAGGTTTTGAACAAGGGCAGCTCATTTGGACAACAGAAATCCACCTGAAGGGCTTAAGAGAATCCTTTATTTTATACAGAAACTGAATAATTTAAGTTCCAAATAATATATGTCATTAAAGACTTAGAATGAGATGGCAGTAACGCATAACTTTGGCATGCAGTTGGTGGGCTCGAAAACAATTCGACTTCTTTTACATTGACCCTGGATTTGTGGGTATGTGCTCTATCGTAATATGTTTTAGAGAATAAAATGGAAAAAACTGTTAATACCAGAGTGCTTCTGCTCCTCAGAGTTCTTCCAATTCTAGAGAACATTTTCCATATAGACATTACTTGCCTGCTGGCCCAATCTTAACTTTTCACTTTAGTTCATTTCTCAGTTCAGTGCATTCAGAAGACAGTGCATTTTTCTTTTCTGGACTGGGGCAGATGGTGCTGTCACTTTTGATTATCTGTTTTTTAAAAGGGAAGTGTTGATTAGGAAGAGCAAGAAATAAAATACGACCAGATTAAATTGAGAGCAGAAATTATACAATCCAAAAAGAGGCAAGTCTGTTCTGTTTTTCTGCTTAGTTTACTACGGTTTATATTTGACTTTCTAGATTTCAAGTTTGATATAATGTTTTTTCTTTTTTCTTTTTTTGTATTTTTAGTAGAGATGGGTTTTCACCATGTTGACCAGGATAATCTCGATCTCTTGATCTTGTGATCCACCCACCTCGGCCTCCCAAAGTGCTGGGATTATAGGCATGAGCCACCGCACCTGGTCAAGTTTGACTTATTTTAAGAGGTCATTTAAGATAGCTTTTGAGTTATGAGTTTGCTTTGTTTCTACTTCCTAGAAGATACAGAAACTAGAAATGTTCAGATGGTTTTCTTTGTCTAGTTAAATGTAAATAAAGTCCTTGGGTAAGAGTAGCTTTTAACAAATCCAGAATGTTTGGAAAATTTCTACTTGATGCCACTGTCTTCTCTCCCTTGCAGCCTAGTAACAAAACTTTGTGTTTTGTGACTCTTTGGCCATCGAATCTTAAATTAGAATACCTAACAGATGTTCCAAAAGAGAAGTCACAAGGAAGTAACACAGGGGCCCAGAAAACAGCTTGAAGAGCCTCCTACTGGCCACATTTAGGGCAAATGTAGTGTCCAAAAAAATAATGATGGTGGTGGAATGGAACAGATTTTAACACATTGAATAAAAAAAGAATCCGAGTTCAAGATACTTTGAAAAGTGGGAGAAAGAACTAATAAACACAGAGGGAATGAACAGAACTAGAAAAATCACAACCTGGCAACGACCAATGTATGATACGTGGCAGAGATCATCAGTGTTCACTGTAATCATCAGGTGAAAGGGGAGAACGTGCTTTGACCACGGAGAAAGGTCTTACACAATACCTTAAGCAAGTGACCAAAATGAGCAACACCAAGTCGTTCAAATAGCACTGTGCATGTTCTTATGTCATAGGATGGGAGGTATATCTGTAAGGAATTCTTGCCAAAAATTCTTAGCCTGTGTCTAAGTATGAGGGAATAGCATTATAGTAGAGGCAGTGATATATTCTATAAGAAAACTGGCCTGGCCACTCCACAAACATCAGCTTTATGAAGACAAAAAGTTTAAGGGATTTCTGCTTTAGATTAAGAGACTAGTAAACACCTGACAACTAATGCGTACGTGGTCCTCGAGTGGATCCTGAATTAGGAGAAACAAAATTACAGACTTTGGGAACAACTGAGAAAATTTAAGCATGGATTTTAATTTGAAATTATTCAATTAATGTTAAATCTGATTGTAGTGATGTGTTTGAGAAGCTCCTTGTCCTCCGGAAAGATGTGCTGAAGTTTTAGGGGTAAAGTGTCATGAGATCAACTTTCTTTCAAATGGTTGTGAAAAAATGTGTATGTGGATATATATAAATAGAGATCAAATGTGAGCACGCAAATACAGCAAAATGTTAATAAGTTGACCGATCTAGGTGTTTTTTCCTTAGCTCAGGTTGCTGTAATGATACCATAAATTGGGTGGCTTAAACAACAAACACTTGTTTCTTACAGTTCTGAAGGCTGGGAAGTCCAAGATCAGGGTGCCAGCATATTTGGTGTCTGGTGAGGTCTGTCTTCCTGTTTTGTAGATGGCACCTTTATGCTGTGTCCTTGTGTAGCTGAGAGGAGAAAGTGCGCTCTCAGTACCCTTATAAGGACATCAGTCTCATTTATGAGGGCTTCATCTTCATGACCTCATCCCTTCCTAATTACCTTCTAATGCCATCACTTTAGTGAGTGGGGTTTTAAGGTACACGAGCTTTGGGAGGACACAGCATTTAGTCCTTATCAGTGTTCATAGTACCCCTCCAGCTTTTCTGTAGACTAAAAACATTTTAAAATATGTATTTTTTATACATGGGGCAGTTTCACATAAAATTTGGCATTTCTAGATTCTCTAGAAAACTGGGAATGTCTGCCTCAGACCCATGATACCCCAAGAATAACTGATTGGCGGCATAGAGGCTGCCCCCCTCAGATAGGACGAAGGCTTTTTTCTTTTTTTTTCCATCGGCAACAAGGCCATTTTATTTCTTGCTTAGGAGGTTTTTGTCTTTTTCCACAGTTCTTACCTTTCCCTTTTGTTTGTTATACCCACCTTCTCTTGATAATACCTGCCTAGTGGCTATAGGCATTTTAGTGTGTACCCACATATGTAAACCCTTGCTAATTTCTTGCGGTGGGGAGAGGTTGTATCATGGATGGTAATGACTGTTTCATATCCTGAAACCCCTGAGCCCTCTGGATTTGATACCTATATCAACTGATGAGCATCACTTGGCTCCTTGGCCGTAGGCTGAGTATCTAGCCTTATTCCCAGGCACTTCAGTCATCTGAGACATAATTAAGAAAATGTGGATGTAAACACTGTCCAAAACTTGCTGGATAGGTGGTATGCATATTAAAATTATCTTTCAGATGCAACATATTAGAAATGGTACCCTGGATCCCGCCTGTCAGTTGGCACAGTCTTGCAAAAAGTATTGAATAAGCAACTTGAAAAAAATTTCATGTGGCATGCCAAGTCTTAATGAAAAAGCGTTTTGTGGAAACGTTTATAGACTCTCACGCAAAAAGTAGTGCATGAACTTTAATTACCTTCGTAAGTCGTTCTATCCTGTGTTTAAGTGACTGCTCTCCTGTTCCACACCCAGGGACGGTACCAGCTCTGCTGGATAATCATGGTCTGGAGCATTCTCAGAAACTATATCTGGCAGAGGTTAGGGCTCAGCTAGCAATGAGCAGTTCAAACCTGCAGAGAGAAGAAGAGGAAGTGACTGGTGCTCGAGTTAATCTTGTCAAGAAACATATCTACCTAATACTTAATCTCTTTTTGTGGGGTTTGCATCCCTGTATAATTTGATGTTCTTAAAAACACTATCAGCTTTTGGCCGGGCGTGGTGGCTCACGCCAGTAATCCCAGCACTTTGGGAGGCTGAGGTGGATGGATCACTTGAGGTCAGGAGTTTGAGACCAGCCTGGTTAACATGGTGAAACCCCGTCTCTACTAAAAATACAAAACTTAGCCAGTCCTGGTGGCATGCGCCTATAATCCCAGATGCTCGAGGGGAGGCTGAGGCAGGAGAATCGCTTGAACACAAGAGGTGGAGGTTGCAGCCAGCAGAGATCGTGCCACTGCACTCCAGCCTGGTCAACAGAGTGAGACTCAGTCTCAAAAACAGACAAAAAACCACGAGTAGCTTTTGTCCAGTTCCATACATACATACGATTTTTACATCGTGAAATGAACACAAAGATTCTTCTTAGGGAATCTGACAAAAATGAGCATAACATCTTACTAGCATTTCAGGTAGAACCCAGTTTAACTGACATCCAAAAACGTGGTTGAGAAGCAAACATTGAGTTGATGTAGGCATCAGAGAGGATATCTGGTACTTTCCCCTCTCGCTCTTTTCGTTGAAGACCTAGACCTGGCACTCAGTGTTGCCCCTCTTATTGCCCGAGGTGTTACACAGCATGTGCCCAGAGGAGCCGTGGACCTGTAAGTGCGTTAATGTCAATGTTTCCTGTAGGGCTGGACTCAAATCTTGGGCCCGGGGGGAAGAGAAATGATCCTGTCCAGTGAATTCCAGAAATAGCAACAAAAGCTCAGAGGAAATTAGCCCCTGTTGTCCCATTTACATTCTCAAGCCATCTCTCCTTTCCAGCTGGGCACGCTGCTTGGAAAAGAAATTCACTTGTGTTTCTCTCTTTTCTCTTAAGGTTTCAGAACCTTTTTGGAACCTAGGCCGCTTTTGAAAATATTTTCCTGGAATGGAAAGCAACTTCATACAACATATGTTTACCTGCCTGCTGCTTTCTTTTTCAGTGTTGAGAGCCTGGTATTCCTTTGGCTACCTTTCAGGATTTCAAACAGTAACCACTTCACCAGCGAAATGGCTAGCAAGATGTTTATCTTTGTATTTTTAGCATCAGGATGATTGATGTCTCAAGATACTTCTGAAATATTTGTTTTTTGAGATTAGATGCATTGTCCTTATATCATGCAAGTTTATTCTTTGTCTTGTGACTTTAGACATCTTTAAAATTTGTATTTAAAACCACAAACTGTGGATCATAGTCACTAAATAGTCTTAGATAATTAATCTTTTGTATGCACTTCCTGATTCCTGTTTTTTTCCAGCATAAGTCATATTTCAAAAATGAAGATCGCCAATTTTGTTTTCTGAGTAGAAAAGCAACTCAACACATATTTGTTGTTATTGTTGTTTTTCTTTGTTTTGAAACAGGGTCTCACTCTGTCGCCCAACCTGGAGTGCCATGGCGCCATCAAAGCTCACTGCAGGCTTCAACTCCTTGGGTTGTAGCAATCCTCCCACCTCAGCCTCCTCACTAGCTGGGACTACAGGCATGCACCACCATGCCCAGCTAATTTTTGTATTTTTTGTAGAGGTGGGGTCTTACTATATTGCCTAGGCTGGTCTCGAACTCCTGGGCTCAAGCCGTCTGCCCGCCTTGACTTCCCAAAGTGCTGGGATTATAGGCAAGAGCTACCATGTCTAGCCATGAACACACATTCTTAATATTGTTTCTTTTGTCCCCATTCATGCTTATCGGCATTAGTAGGCATTGACTGGATATCTAGCTTGTCCTTATTATTGATTAGTCATATTTTTCTTTTTCCCCTAAAATTATTTATTTCTGTTTCTTTTCTGTTTTTATATTGATTGTTTACTGTTGACTTTAGGCTTCTTATCCCAAATATGAGCATGATCAGAAGCCACACATTTTCCACGCCCCTAGTTCATTATTCATGATTTGTTAAAGAGAGTAGCTATGTCAGCTCCTTGGCAGATCTGAGAAAGCATATGATGTTATGACAGGCATATCTACAAATGAGTCTCGTGGATGAGAACTAGACAGACGGTTTAGAGAGAAATAATGTCGATGTCATCCCATTGGAATGATAGAGCTGTTACAACCATAAATACATTCTATAGCTAGTAGCTAAGCGTGTAGCTGTGTTTCTTTTCTAAGAAGGAAAAAATGTGAAATAAACCTTAGAAGCAAATTATGTTTATAAAGGAGGATATTTTAATTAATTTAGGTCTTACCAGTTATTCAAACAGTCTGAACTTCGGTTTCTTTTTGCAGCAAACATGAAAACCATTATTTATGGAAAGTTTAAATTTCACATGACACATCTTCCCTCTATGTGTGTGGGTTTTTTTTCCTTTTTTTTTTTTTTTTAAGAAAAACTCTATTTGCTCTGTTTTTTTTTTTTTTTTTTTTCCTTCCCTTTTTTAAAAATGCTGTATTTCCATGGTGTAGGAGATTTGCTTTTAGAGAAAAGAAGACTTGCATCTCTCAGCTGAGCCCCCGCTTTTCTTTTTTAGCATTTCCAGATAGGCTGGTTCTCAGCGGATTGTGGACATGTTTGAATTAGAGGCTCCCATCTTAACTCCATTTCAAAAACTTTCCTACCATGAAATGGGCCTATATCTGCAAACAAAATGCCCCTTCTCTTTGTGAAACACTAGACAGGAGTGTTCTATTAAATTTTATTTATTTGTTTGTTTTGAGACAGAGTCTCGCTTTGTCACTCAGTCTGGAGTGCAGTGGTGCGATCTCAGCTCACTGCAACCTCCGCCTCCTGGGTTCCAGCGATTTTCCTGCCTCAGCCTCCAGAGTAGCTGGGACTATAGGCGCGCGCCATCACACTCGGCTAATTTTTGTATTTTTTAGTAGAGACGGGTTTCACCATATTCACCATGCTGGTGTCGAACTCCTCGTGATCCGCCTGCCTCACCCTCCCGAAGTGCTGGGATTACAGGCGTGAGCCACCGCGCCTGGCCTATTTTTTTAACTGATGAGCTCGTGTCCACTGCAGGGAAAAGCTGTTCAACTACTAAGAAGGCAGCAACGCAGAAAATGGTTTTTGTGTTCAGCCACCCCAGCCATGGTCACCAGCAAGGTTGAATCAGGTAGAAAATAGTTTCCGTCTGTTTACTTACCTTGTGGCTGCCTCAGTGTGAGGAATCACAAATATAAAGTTTGCTGACATGATTTGTGTCTGAGGTCATTTACTTACTGCAAACCAGAAGGTGAAAATAACCTCAGAGAATGAAGAAGAAACTTGTCCTCTGACCTTGCACCAGAACCTTGCATTTCTGTACTTCTAGGGCAATCTCTTGCTGATACATACCAAGTACCAGATTTTTTTTTTTTTTTTTTTTTTTTGAGACAGAGTTTCACTCTTGTTACCCAGGCTGGAGTGTAATGGCATGATCTCGGCTCACCGCAACCTCCACCTCCTGGGTTCAGGCGATTCTCCTGCCTCAACCTCCTGAGTAGCTGGGACTACAGGCACGCACCACCATGCCCAGCTAATTTTTTGTATTTTTAGTAGAGACGGGGTTTCACCATGTTGACCAGGATGGTCTCGATCTCTTGACCTTGTGATCCACCCGCCTCGGCCTCCTGAGTAGCTGGGATTACAGGCTTGGGCCACTGTGCCTGGCACCAGATTCTTAAGAGGGGAAGAAACAAAAAGAAAAGAAGATGTCCTAAAGGCAGATCAGCAGAATTCTTTTTTGTTTGTTTATTTTTGTGAGGGGATTAGTTACACTTCTTTCCTTCATCATTTGGGTGGTGTGTATCTGAAAGAGACAGCAGGAGGAAAAAAAGAAGCAAGCCACCAAGCAATAGCTTCATCTAAACTCTGACATATACTCTTTGTACAGCTGGGCTCTGAAGCTGTCTTATGGAAAGAATAGTAAGTCAGTCTACTACTTAAATCATGCTTAGTGAGGGAGAGGCCAAGGGTGTAGTTAACTCAGTGATTTAGGTCGTAGAGTTGTGAATTTTGACATTTTCATACCAGACTGTTAGCTTTCATACAAGAGTTTATTTTTCATGTGGTAAGTAACTGTCACTTTAAAACAGATTTTATTTTTACTCTTGTTTGCTGCAAATGGTGTGCCCGGGTTTTATTTACCTTTTCCTTCTTGGTCTGTGGCAGCACAAATGGAAAAGCATTAAACAAATGTGCTGTAAGTGCAGTTTTCTCTCTTTTTTCCCATATTTACAATTAGGAGCTTGAAAGAAGACGGAATTCCATCTGGCTTTGGTACCACGTTTCCCCCAAGATGACGGATCGTGGCCAGACACGACAGGGCGGTGACTGCTTTGTCACCACCATCCCTCCCCATGCCCTGCCATTTTTATTTTTGATCTCAGAATCCTTTATCTGTCTCCATTCAAGGCCCACTTTTTAAATTCTTCCTTTTCTCCTGTATGTCCCCTGCAGATATGTGGCCTGTGCTCTATTCATTTGACAACCTTTTCTAAATTAAAAGCAAACAAGAAAACCAACATAAACCTTGCGATAGGTCAGAGTAGGTCTTTTTTTGCTGCCTTCTCTTTTCCCATCCACCTCGAGGCCAACACCCTGCCAGTGTCAACCCTGTGTTTTCTTCCTCAGTGTCCCCTCCCTCGTGATCCCCAGATCTCTGTAATTCATCATGATAACAGTCAAAGGTTCTACTTGCTTTGGGACCATATATTAGACTTTTGGCCCTGGAGAAATCACATCTACTCTCTGAGCCTCAGTTTCCTCATGTGTTCCTTAACGTCATTCCTCGGCCAACAATGACACCTACAGGTAGTGTGCCGAGCACCAGAGATGAGAACCGTGATGAGCTAAGTAGACATAAATTCCTACCCACCACTGTGAAGAGGAGCAGCGTGTGTCCATCTTGCAGGGGATATCGTAAAAATTAGCAAGGTGATGATGCATAGACCCGCATGTATGTAGGCGCTCGGGAGATGCTAGTTTTTATTACTGTAATCAAAGGCAAACAGACAAGGAAAGTCCTGACCTCTCTTTGGAAGTTGTTTTTATCTCAGGAGGACCTTTCACTTGTGTTTCTGGCTCTTACCTGAAACACATTCTTTTTGATTTTGGACAGATTTTTTTTTTTTTTCCTTTTAATCTAGCCTCTTTCCCTGTTTTTTTCTTTTTTTCTGTTAAAAGCATAACCATTTCTTCTGTCATCTTTATTTGAAAGCAAGGTGCAAGGGGGCTTTCCAGTTTTGTGGGACAAAGCATCCTGTTTTAACTCCCTGTTCTTTATAGTATATTTCTAGTGCATAGTCCTGAGAGTGTTTACTTACAGATCTCTGTAATTCTTCGCTTTTTTCTGTGTTGAGTAGGTGATCGTTCCTGTTCTAGTCTAAACTTTTATTACTCCAAACATAGTGTCTATGTCTGTCTTGTTGCCTTTCTAAGACAATGTAAATGCATTCTTCACAGCAGAAGGAAACAGTTACCTCCTTCAGCTGGTTGTTTGAACATAGCTATGTGAGTGTTCGAAACCATGGGTTCCTTCCAATTCTAGAATAACCAGAAATTGAGAAAATTTTATCTTTAACAACTGAACCAGTTCATTTATTGTGACTATGCTTTTGTTTTAATTTTTTCTTTTAACCAACAGTTAACTTTTGAGATTATATAATATTTTCGGTTGACTTCGCAGGGGCTTCCGGAAAATGTGAGGGCGTGTCCACTTTTGATTTATGGGCACAATTTATATCTTAACATGATGCATAGTTATAAATGAGCTTGTGACATTTGGTTTTTTGAATGTGGATTTTCTTTTAAAAGGCTGCAGTTGTCAAAATCATGATGCTGCTACCAAGCCCATTGCTTTCCTCACTGCAATAAAGGTAGCGTGTCCTACTAAACAGACCGCAACAGGAAAAAAATAAGGAGCAAATTCTTCTAAAGATTGGAGTCGTGCCAGCTAGACGTTTTTGTTATTTTAAATAGACGTCGTTCGTTTACTTAGTCGAGAAGCGAAGCATCTGCTGAACTCTGCGGAAGTAGGGCCTGTGCTGGGTGCTGCGGTAAATGGTGGTGGTGTCCTCAGCAGAGGTCCTTGAACTGTAGCCTCCCTGTAGCCGGCTTTTGTATGGCCCACAAACTAAGACGTTGTTAAAGTTTTAATGCTTTATGAAAACAACAACAACAAAAACCAGGAATATGCGAGAGACCTGTATGTGGCACACAAAGTTCAAACTATTTGATCCTTTAGGAAAAAAAATTTGCCCACTCCAGACCCTGTGGTGTCTCTGTCTTCCTCAATCTTGTGTGTGTTAGTAGGGAAGACCAGAAATAAGCAAGAGAATAAATAAGCCAGGTAATTCTTTTCAGATTTTGATACTTGATGAGAAAATAGGCTATAAGAGTGACAGAAATGAGGCTGTCATTAAGGTCAGTTAAGGAGGGATTTTTTGGAAAGGTGACTTTTCGACCTGAACAATGAGGACAAACAGGTCTGTGCAGAGCTGGGCGTATTAACCCATCCCTCACTCCCTAGGTCCACATCCCCCTTCCCCTCTAAGCGCCTGCTAATTGCACCCAGGGCTCAGCTAAATGCTGGTCCCTGGAAAACCTTCTCGAACGCCCTCTTTTGGGTTACCTTTATTGTAGCATCCATCACAAAGCACTGAGATTAACTGTTTGGTTTCATTCTCCCTACCTCCCCTCCAGGAGACTGGAAATATCTTGGGGGCAGGGACATACGTCTTGGTAATCATATCTCGCTAGCATTTAGCTCATAAACTATGTTAAATGGAATCTACCCTAAACTCAAAATTCGAGTCCATCAAGCCCACTGTGAAAATCAAGCAAATTGCAGATTCTTGGGTTCTATCACTTACCTTTTTTTCTGCCCATCCTTCTCACCTCATACTCTCTTCTCCAGGCACCATTCTCCTTTCCTTTCTAAAACCTAATTATTGCCCCACCCCAAAAACATGCCCATGTCCCTCATCTTCTTAAAAGGCACCATCATCCATCCAATTGAGCAAGCCAAAAACCAGGAATTATCCTTCTGCCACGGTTCCTCACCCTTACCCATCACATTTAGTCCTTCAGCACCCATACCTCCAAAACCAGTCCTGTCTCACCATCTCTACTCTCAGCTCAGGCCCAGGCCAGCTCTGATTTATCCTTTGCCACGGCCATTGTAGCAACCCACTGACTGACCTTTCTGTTCCTTTTTTACCTTCCTTATGTCCATTGTTCACACAGAAGACAAGCAGATCTCTTCAAGCTCAAAAGAAGACCCTATCAGTCCCTTCTCTTAAACACTCCAGTGGCTGCCCATCGAACTTAAACGTTTGAACTTAAGTAAAGAAGTAAATAAACAAATAAAAATACAACTTAAAAATGTGAGCTCACAGCCCTGAACGGACTAACCATTGTCTCTTCAACCTCACCTTATTACTCTATTTCCAGCTACGTTGTTCCCTCCACTTTAGGACCCTTTATTCTCTATTGCCTGTTAAATTATTCAATGTAAAATGGAACCCTGTGATAATCTTGTTAATATTGTGAACACTTAAAACTATACAGGAGCAAGTCGGCGAACCACAGTGAAACTCCATTCCCCAAAGACATCCTCATTCCTGATTTTCCCAGTAACATTTGTAATACCAAAAATTCATGATAACAGGCAACTGATTTAATGATAGATAGCTCTAGTTGAAAGGCCTTGGGGAAGGAACTTGACAGCCTTACTGCCTTCTAATAATATTGTTTTTTTCTTTTTTCTTTTTTTGCAACACAGAATATGAGTTGGAAGTAAAGAGGGTGCAAGACATTCTTTCGGGAATAGAGAAACCACAGGTATGTCTTAAGCATAAATGACACTTTTTAAAGTACTTCAAATGTGCTTTTTTTCCCACCACACAGTAGGTAAGCAAAAGGGCTCCTTCCCTTTGCAGATTATTTATCAACTATGAAATAGTGTTCAGTTCAGTTATTAATGGAGCATGAGACATAGAACAGTGGCCTTCTGTGTTTAGTCATAATCCACTGAAATGTCTTCTTTATGTAGGTATTCTAAATGCAATTAGATTTTCTTTCCAAAGATTCTTTTTTTCTCTCTCTTTTCAGTCTACGGAACAAGTTTTCTTTTGGTAGTTTTTTTTTTTTTTTAAACCTGTATTAATGTAATAATAATTTTTGAAAACCTCGGTAATTTCAGGTATTTTTCCAAGTAAACTTCCAAAGATATTTAAATATTAATTGTGAAAAATAAGTTCAGAACATTGGGTGCAATGGAAAGAAAAAAGAATTGTAAGAGTGGTGAGGTTTTGATTTTGCCAGGTGCTTTGAAATTCGAGTGAAAAATTCAGAATGTTGATTCAGCCTTTCATCTGAGATTAGAGAGCCAAAGTTCTTTTGAGCATTTTCTAGCTGAATTGGAAAACCTTGATTCTGCATGTGTTTCAAATACTGAGGCTTTTAAACAAAAGAGTCCAAACATGCCTCGGGGTACATAGTTGAGTTTGACAACCTATAAGCATGAGGTGTGTTGAAGGACAGGCATAATGGGGCACTTGTAGAGGAATGGGGTGTTGCTGCTGGCGGGGAGTCTGTGCTTTGGTGGGGAGCAGGCTGCCACTGGGGATTTTTTAGCTAAGAAGTTACGTAATCAAGGCTGCATTTTCGGAGTGATAAACAGTTTGGCAGATGAGTTGGAGTGAGAAGAGGGTAGATGCTGGGAGAGAAGTGTTAGAATCTACTACTGTAGTCCTGGTGAAAGGCTGTGGGAGTCAGAATTAGGGTGGTGACATCTGTGTGGCAGGGAGCAGGGGACAGATACAAGAGCCGTCATAGACATAGAATATGGCACTGTAACCTATTATAATAGATATCAAATGTTGAGGATAACTGGACTTTCAGGTTTAGATGCCTCTTCTCAGGAATTGCTTCCTCTAAGACACCTCCCTGATGACTGTCCATGCCCATCAAGTGGGAGGCTGCTTGTAGAGCTTACTTAGTACCGCTGGTCCTGTTAGATACAGTGAGCTCCAAGTTTGTCTTCAAAGAATCGGTATGTCAGTATGTTCAGCTCTTGTATTTGTTAATTCTCCATTTTAAAGTTTAACTTCCTGGTTCTCTTCACCCCTTGCCTCTAGTTTCAGTAAACATTTTCCCGCCAGTTCTAGTCAGTAGTTCACATTTGTTCCCCTGATCACCTGCTCTGGCCTGTTCTGTAACAATCCTTTCCACCAAACTACCCCACCCCGCCACTCCGGCTCATACCCCTGTTCTCAAATAGCCAATCAGAATTAGCTTAGACTGTGCAGTCTAACCCTGGCCAATAGGGAAACAACACAGCAGTAGGGGCTACCTGCATCAGGAATGAGAATCCCTCCTTCCCCTCCCTTGTCCAGGTGTGTGCTCACCATTGCTCCATCTGTGAGACACACCCTTCTATGGAAGTAAATTGCCTTGCTGAGAAAATTTATATTCAAGTGCTACTTCTTTTGTGGCACCGAAAATTTACATATAACAGTACTACTACTACCCCCAGCTTTGCTGTGCTCTTCATGGACTTCTGCTATCATATTTAATACACTGTACTGCATTTACTTGTTCCTGTGTCTTTCCCAATAATCTCTAGAACAGGTTCACGTCTTTGTCTTTTTTATATCTTCAGTGCCATTCTTGGACATGCAAGGTTGTTTCACTGTCAGGGAATCTGTAGATACAGCAGACAGTCACAGATGTCTGGTAGGTCAATGCTGAGGAGAAAGGAGGAACAAGTTATAAGACAGGGAAATCACATGCATAGGAATGATACTTGACGTTGTGGGATTGGATTATAGCTTCGCAGACAGGGGTGGAATATAAGGGAGAGATCGGAAAAGGTGTGAGGGTGGGATCATGGAAAAAGCTTATGTTTATAGTGTAGTAGAAAGAAGAAAAATCCGTGAGAAAAACAAAGGAGTCATAATCAGAGAGAGAGGGCCAAGCAACGGGTTAACTCATGGTCCCAAATGTAAGTTTCAGAACTTGATAGTCGTTTCTTAATCATGTTTATGCACACAGTGCTTTTCCTCAGATATGCCTAGTCACTGCTTTCCTGAAGAAGTGACAGTATCTTTGTTTCTTGAGGGTGATATGGCTGTAGCAAGATAAAAGCCATATTTAGATTCATTGGTCGTTTTTTTTTCATTCAGTATTTATTAGGCATTTAATCTTTAGAGGCTTTAGGGCAGGGTAATAGGCTTTTCGTAAGCAGCTGCGTTGTAAAATATAATAGGGTAAGAGGGTCATCTGAGAACTTTTGTCTGTATCATTTGGAAATAAGGATTACTTGGCTACAGAAACACACAGATGTTGGCTCTACCCATGACAGCCTGGCCAGGCCGTTCGTACCCCTCATAGAGAGCGGGCTTCGCAGAGCCTTGTGCCTTTAGGCCCTTGAATCATGTACATAACTCCCCTTGTTTTCATTCGATGTCCACTTAGTAGCCTTTTGAGAGTTTGACTTCCTTGTTGCCCATCGAGAAAAAGTATGTGAGGCAGGATGGCAGTACTGTCTAATCTACCAGATACTTCCGTTTCTCATTGTGAATCAATGAACCGGCAATCTGATTGTGTATATTTGATTCCATGAGTCTTATAGTTTGACATGCAAGTCTGACTCTGGAATACCTGCCAGATTGTCTGAGTGGCTGGGCAGCGGCCCGGACCTGGCGAATTCACTCAGGTACAGCCTGTCTGCAAGGCCAGCCAGCTTGACTGGACTCCATCCTGTCTCATTACCCTCCTCCAAAGCTTTGAAGTGGCTCATGGGTGAGAAATTCAGCCAAAAGATAACATTTCTGTATCAGCATGGCATCGATGGGTACAGACACAGTCAGAGCAGCCCAAGAGTTTCCTTAGTTCTATGAAGCTGGAGTTGTTAATTCTGCAGCGTAAGCAGCACATTATCTTTCTAGGTTTGGAAAAGGCAGGTTGAAAAACCTTCTGGAGGTGAGTAGAAACAAAGCCTTGGATAGTTAACACACTCTAGAGTCATTAAAGATCTGTAGATCAGCATTTATTTATATTTCATGCTCTTTTTTTTTGGATGGAGTTTTGCTCTTGTTACCCAGGCTGGAGCGCAATGGCGCGATCCCGGTTCACCGCACCCTCCGCCTCCTGGGTTCAGGCAATTCTCCTGCCTCAGCCTCCTGAGTAGCTGGGACGACAGGCGCGCATCACCATGCCCAGCTAATTTTTTGTATTTTTAATAGAGACGGGGTTTCACCATGTTGACCAGGATGGTCTCGATCTCTTGACCTCGTGATCCACCCACCTCAGCCTCCCAAAGTGCTGGGATTATAGGCGTGAGCCACCTCATGCTCTTTTTAGCAGCAAGACCTGAACTTGCCAAAATACTACACCCTACCTTTTAAGCAGTTTGATGAAAATCACCTGATGGGAAGTGGGTGTCTCTGGACACAGTTGCTTTGCCAGCATGTGGGTGGTGGTTGGTGCTAGCCACCCTCCATGTCTGGTTCTCTCGATGGCACTGTGAGTATATCCAGGTTGCCTGGGTGGAAGGCACACCAGGCAAGGGGAGTTGGTATAATGAGTGTCATGCTTGTTCACGCCCCCTGCTTTTGCGCATGACTAAAATAACTTCTCTCCACCTATGTGTATCCTATTGCTACTGTAACAATTTACCCAAATTGAACAGTACAGATTTATCGTCATAAAGGTCTAGAGGCCAGAAAGCCCAAAATGTCTCGGGCTAGGCTGTCACCCAGGTGTTGGCAGGGCTGCATTTCTTTCTGGAGGCTTTGGGACCTGACGTGTTTTCTTGCCTTTTCCAGTTCCTAAAGGCAGCCTGCATCCCTTGGCTCTGTCTTCCAAGTCAGCAGTCATATTCCTCCAGCTTCTGCTTCCATTGTTACTTGCCTGTCTCTGACTGTCCTGCTTCCCTCTTTCAGTTATAAGGACCCGCCCATCCAGATAATCCAAGTTAACTTTCCCCTTCGTGAGAGCCTTAACTTAGCTACATCTTCAAAGTCCCTTTTGCCATGTAAGCTGATATATCCATAAGTTCCAAGGACTAGGATGTGGACATCTTTGGGGGGCCTCCATACTCCCCTCTCGATCCTTATAAATGTTTTTGTCTGACGCAGTCCACTGTTTCCTCCCCACCCAATTAGTTGTTAATGCAATTTCTCTCTCTCCTCTTTGTACCCTTTTTCTTTCTGAAGTTCTTGTTTGTGATTGTGTGCTATTTAACTTTTTGCTCCTAATACCTAGCACTGTCCCTGTCACATCGCAAACACTTAACAGTTGCTTACTGAAGAGCTGTGTGGCTGTAGCTGAGTTCTGGCAGGTAGGATAAACGCTTGGTGCCTGGCCAGTCTCAGGATGCACCTCCTCCGGAGTACAAGGCAGAGGGAAGACCTGTGCTTTGCAATCTGGCACTCGGGGTTGACACTTGGCATGGCTATTAGCTGTCTTTGTGACCTTGGGTAAGTTACATCATTTCCTTGTACCTCAGTTTCCTCATCTTTGAAAGGTAGGATAAGAAATGCTACCTGGGACTACCTGAGAGTAAAGTATGTACTATTGATGAAATACTTGGAATGCGGTACTTACAATTTGTAGCATATCACTAAGCAAAAGTTTCTATACTCTGCGTGGGAAGGAGAGGTATCAGGCCATCTGACAGAGAAACAAGCAGAACCATGGAAAGTTGGGCACCCAGTTGCAAAAAGGATTGTTTAATTTCTTGTTCCTTTCAGCCACAAGTGGTAGCACCTCTAAATAAAAGACGTAATGTTTTTCTTTGAGATTTTGCAGTTGATTTTATTTAGGTGCAGAACAATACATAATACTTGTAGATTCTAGTCATCTTTCTAGATCTTTGGGCACCCTGAATGGAGCAAGTCTTTTTTTTTTTTGAGACTGAGTCTCACTCTGTCGCCAGGCTGGAGTTCAGTGGTGCGATCTCAGCTCACTGCAACCTCTGCCTCCAGGTTCAAGCAATTTTCCTGCCTCAGCCTCCCCAATAGCTGGGACTATAGGCATGTGCCACCACGCCCAGCTAATTTTTGAGTTTAGAGAGACGGAGTTTCACCATGTTGGCCAGGCTGGTTTCGAACTTCTGACCTCAAGTGATCCGCTCACCTCGTCCTCCCAAAGTGCTGGAATTTACGCGGCTGGCCAAGCAAGTCTTTGACTCTTCAGAGACCCAGCTACTATAAAGATCCAAATACTTACCTTCATTTTATTAAAGTGATATACAAATATACTAGGTGTTTATGTTGGGACTGGAACAGTTAGATGCCATGGGGACTTCACTGGTATAGCTTCTACCATAACAGAGCAATAAGCCCGATATTACTCTGAGTGGCTTAAGAATTATTAGTCAGTCATCTCGAGCCTAATGTGGTGTGACCTTCTCTGGTGGTGGTGCTAGATGTACTGTCCCATAGACTGGTGGGCTGTTTATCTTCAGGATATAAATAATGTAACTTGGAATTGTGGTTCTGCATTGTTTCCATCCGCAAATGTTTAGCTTGTTGAAACAATTGATTTGTCGGTTCCAGAAGTGAGTAAACTGACCTGCGAGGAACACTTCCCCTGTAAGAAGCAATCCCTTGAAAGATAAACAGCAGTGCATCTGGGAGCAGATAGGCAGCTCTTAGCACTTAGGGAATCATAAAAACAGATGACTCTGAAATTCTTAGATTTGAGTATTCTTTTTCTTTGACGTTTTCCTTTTTCATTTATTTTCCTTTGCGGTGGTGTTTCTCATGATGATACTTTAGAAGTGAAGCCAGTATTTGTGTGGTAATATTTCCTTACTGTACTCTTTAATTAGATCAGTAGGCCTCCCACATAGTTAAATCCAAAGGCCAGACCAAATTTAGAAGCTACCAATGTACAAGGAAATATTTTCGAACATGAGAGAAAGGATTTAGTAACTATGAGAATAAATGGTGTTTCTAATCCAAGTACTGCCATTTGCATAATAATAAAATATGAGCATAAAAATGGAAAATTTTATAGAATAGTATTAAAATATTGGGATGAGCAGGAGAGAAGGTACAAGGAGAAAGAAAGCTATGGATTACATATCAAATAACTACAGGATAATGCAGTTTATTTCCTTATATGCACACATACAGAACAACTGCTTTTAAGTTGGAATCTACACTTAATAAACAGACAGGAATGATTTCTAATCAGAATGTGACCATTTAGAAGTAGGAAGTAATTTTAGGAGTCCTTCCATGTGCTCAAAAGCAGTTTAGTTTAAATAATTTATATGCAGACTTACACTGGTAACCTATACAACAGACCCTTTTATACCACTAGTGCAGAAACAAATGTCGGATTGCACCTTGTCCAGTAATTTTATAACTAGAAATTGCCACTTTTCATCACTATTACAATGGAGATCACCTTTTTTTTTTTTTTTTTTGGGAGGCAGAATCTTGCTCTGTCACAAGGCTGGAGTGCAGTGGGGTGATCTTGGCTCACTGCATACTCTGTCTCCCAGGTTCAGCGGTTCCCCTGCCTTAGCCTCCCAAGTCGCTGGTACTCCCCCTGAGTCGCTGGTACTACAGGCTGTGCCACCACACCTGGCTGATTTTTTGTATTTTAGAGTAGTGACGGGGTTTCACCATGTTGGCCAGGGTGGTCTCGATCTCCTGGCCTCGTGATCTACCTGCCTTGGCCTCCCAAAGTGTTGGGATTACAGGCGTGAGCCACCACACCGGGCCTCGGAGATTGACTTTCTAGTTACAGTAGGTTAACTAAACGTCAGGAAGTCGGTTAATTTTATGGCTTCCAAACTTTTTTGAGAAGTGAGGGGAGCAACAGCCATGGTGATCACTGTGACGATCAGATTAGCCATGGCCTAGTTAATTTCGGTCACCGCTGGCAAGAAAGTTTCAGCACACAGAAGGAGACTTGCAATGTGAAGGTTATTTATGACCCTTTTTGCTCTGAAATAGGCATGAACCCAGATAGAGTTCCTAGAATTCCAGATCTCTCATTAAGGCATTACCTCCCAGGACACTTGGAGTAAGTATGTCTAGTGCTGAGAATTCACCTTCAAGTGACATCCTCTTGAAAGACAGCGTGTCATTTTCTGGAATCCACCTTACGTGGAAACAAGTTCCAAGTCCTCATGGAGACCAAGTGCTCTTTTTCTGCTGATTCCGTTGCCTAAACAAGGGAAACCTCAGGCTAAAAGTCAGAGAAAGGGAGAGAGCAGGAGCACAGGAGGGACTAGCCGCAGAACATCATCACCATCTGGGTGTCAGGCTGCTTAGCTCAAGGAGAGAATTCAGGGAAACCGCTGTCCTTTGAGAATGATGCTGAGTTCTCAAGCTCCCTTTCTGACAGGATGGCATATTGGAAGAATGCGTTTCCACCAACACCTGCATTGCATGCCGGTGACAGTGTGCATCCTGAAGGCTTGCTTGGGGACTCTGGGGAAAAAGTGAATGTTATTTTAGTTGATGCTTCAACTAAAATATACCTCTGTTCGGTTAAATAATAATTTCACCAAGTCCTAAGGGAAAAAAGGAAAGTTGTAATAGCTGACATAAAAGGTAGAGTATAAAGGGATGTGTCTTTATGGATATTTGTTTGGTATCTGGAATGTTGGCATTTGAGCTATTTTGAAACATGGTACTATTTCACACCACCATTCATAGAATCAGTGTTACTATATTCTGTTTTCTTGGGTGCAAAGCAGCCACTTATCACCTTGGCTCAGTGTTTTCCGGTACCTAATGAGCCTCCTTTTTTTCCAGAAACCAAACCCTTTGTAACAAAATATGTCCCATATTAAAAATCAGATATAATACCCAATACCTCAGGATTACTCGTTAACCGTAAGTGAAGAAATTCAGCAGATACACTGTTGCATGTTAGAAATGCTGTCTTTAAATCTAGGCAGGGAAACAGCACACAGATAGCCAAGTAATGCTTGGTGTAATGTAAGAAGCACCAAATGCAGGGACGGAAAATACAAAGAAGAGTGACTGAGTCTGACAGGGCAGACAGCACAGAAACCTGTCCAGAATCAGTCTCAGGACACTTAAGAGTCCCTCTGTGTTTAGTATATCTGCCATGAGGCCCCTCATGTACCTGACTCTTTTCAACAGGTTGGGGCTCCATGAGGCCAAAGATCATACATTAATCATCTTTGTGTCCACAGCCCCTCACAGGGTGAGGTATGACCATTAAATGAATAAACAAAGAGGCAGCATTTGAACTGGGTCAGAAAGAAGTTGCTTAAAGCCAAGGAAGTAGGAGAGTCAAAAACAAAGTCACAGAGGTGTAACAGAGGCCAGCACCCTGGAGGGGCAGTCACAGCGTTGTGGGACAGATAGGTCAGAGGGGTGCAGAAGAGGAGCCGCTAGTCTGGGGCCACAGCAAGAAGGGTGGAGTTTGAGTCTGTAGCAGTCTTCTAAGATGTTTTCAAGAGATGCGTAAATACAAGCCTGCCATCTTCTGTGTTGCCTGTGTCAGAAACTCAACTATATTATTTCCTTTTATTTTTTATTCAACAAGCATATACTAAGCAACCACTGATCACAGTTGAATATGACTTGGATTCTGTCCTGAGGGAGTCTCAAGGTCCAAGGACGGTAGACAAAGGCCATAACATGATTAGCAATTATGGCAATATTCACAACGTTCTGTAGAACACGGAGGAGCTGATAATTTAGAGATAATTTAGAGAAGCCTACTGGGAGGTAGTGAGGCCAGGCTGGGGCCTTGAAGGACGGGCAGGAATCTGACTAAACAATTGGCTCAATATATCATGATGTTCTATTTATATGGAACAAATAGTGTGGAGTGATGTCTACTGAAAATGCAGTGAAGGACAGATAAAGAGAGACTCTATATTCATTTTCCATCTTTATTATTTGTATTTCAAGTATTTAATAATTCTAATAACCTTTATATAGATCAGATAGTGACAAAAATAGAAGAAGGAAAAAAAAAGGGACTGAACAGTTCACCGGTCTGCATCTAAGGCCTATTCATCTACAGCTATAAAGTCTTTGTGAACATTAAGCTTTAGCACCTGTATTAAGCCTTGTTTGTGTTTAATATGCTGTCAGATAGCAATAGAAGAGCCTTTAGAAAGTTACAACATTAAAGTTTTGTCCTTAGATTTACTTTAAATCATTAGATCATATTTTAGGTTGGGTTTCTCCAGAAAAGGACTCTAAAACAAAGATTGGAGTGCAAAGAGTTAGTGGGGATGTGACCCAGGAAGCCCTGGGTGGAGACAAGGGAACTGGGACAGAGAAGGGAAGAGTATTAGCCTGTTTTCACATTACTATAAAGAACTACTTGAGATTGGGTAATTTATAAAGAAAAGAGATGTAATTGACTCATACTTCTGCAGGCTGTACAGGAAGCATGGCTGGGAAGGCCTCAGGAAACTTACAATCATGGTGGAAGAAAAGGGGAAGCAGGCATGTCTTTCATTGCCTGAAAAGGAGAAAGAGAAGGGGGAAGTGCCAGTGCCACACACTTTTAAACAACTAGATCTGACAAGGGGAAGTCCACCCCAATGATGCAGTCACCTCCCACCAGGCCCCTCCTCCAGTACTGGGGATTACAATTCCACATGCGATTTGGGCGGGGACACAAATCCAAACCATAACAGGAAGGAAGCCCATACAGGGTCTATCAATAAACAGTTTACAGCTGTGGCCAGCCAGGGCTTAGTCTTCGTAAAGACCTCTCGAAGATGGTATAGATTTTGTAGAACATGCTTCAGAGTAGTATTTTAGGAAGATTCTGGCTATTTTAAGTCCCAGAGTCTTCGGTTCAAATGATGTCTGAAGCAGAAGCTAAACCAAAAGTATAAAAGCAGAGCTTAGAGGGGTGAGACATCTCCACTTCTACACAGATTTCAATCCCACATCAGCCTGGGCCTTTGTTCCAGTTCTCCACCCATTGGCTTCTCCTGGGAATCTGCAGGACTTCAAGGGCTGTCGTTTGAAAGGTATTAGTTTTGAAGAATGATTTGACACCATGCAGGACTTGAAACCAGATCAAAGTACCTATGGGTATGACTTCTTGCACATAATGTAGAAATCTTACATTCAGCTTTTTACTTAATTTAAAACAAATTTCCTTGCATGACATTACTTCATGGAGGACAGAATGCAAATTGCACTGGATTTGGGTGAAGGTTGGCATTTTAAGGACAGTTGTTGCAAGAACCATATTCGGGACACCAAGACTTTGCAAGAGAGCACCATATAAGATGTCTTTCATTGTAATTAAACTCATTTACCTTGTAACTGTGAGCCAGTTTTATGCCACTACTAATAATTATGAAAATGTAAAATGGATTTGAATACTCTTGCCCCCTGTTTTTCTTCCTCAGGTTTCTAATATTCAGGCGAGAGCAGTTGTGTTGTCCTGGGCTCCCCCTGTTGGACTTTCCTGTGGACCCCACAGTGGTCTCTCCTTCCCCTACAGTTACGAGGTTGCCTTATCAGACAAAGGACGAGATGGAAAATACAAGATAATTTACAGGTTGTGTATGTTTCTGTTGTTTTTCTTTGCTGCTTAACTATAAAATTGGAGTTGTTAAGGAAAATAGAAAACAAAGGAAAACTGTATAGGCTTGGCAAATTTGCTTTTCATTTATTCTAAGATTTAGTAATAATTATAATGCTGAGAATTCGTTGTGTCCAGAGCAATTCTTTTTTGGAAATGAGCAGCGTAGAGCTATTTGGTATGGGTGAAATACATCACTTGGTTGCATTTGCTGTCTGTAATTAATGAAAACTTTCTGTTAATGTCTACTGGCAAAAGGCGATTATGACTTTGAGTTTTTGCATACATCAGGCAATTAAAAGGTTACCTCTTATGTTTTACAGCCAGACCATTTTGTAGCCGGTTAAAGTTCTACAATACATGTTTTCCTTCTGTTTACCCTCCTTCTTCTCTTGCACAATAGTTTTCTAGCCTGTAATAAAAGACGACTTTAAAACATTTCATCTCATTTTGGGCCAGGTGCCTTAAATGGTCAAAAGTTTAGCTCACGGAGAAGGGATTAGCCCTTCTCCCCTGTGGACTCCAGGTACTGACCATTGGAACCATGTGTAACTGTGTTCCGAATGTGAGAAAAAGTTTAGGGCCATGTCTTTCTTCTTTGTAATTACTGAGCACTGCTCAGGTTTGCAGAGCAGGAAATCAGAAAGTCACTGCTCGTTTGGCCTCCCTGTGAGTGGACCCTGCAGTGACTGCCCACGCCCAGGGTAATGTGGTCACACAGGCCTCACTTTTTCTGCCAGAGCTGTTTGTTTTCTCTCCTATTTCCCTGCTGCATCAGTGGCACAGACCCCTCTGTCCCCTTTCCTGTTTCTAATTCTTGCTCCACAGACAGCCTTCTTCCTGGAGAGGAAAGAGGGACAGAGGTAAGGACGGAAGCCCCGTGGCTGCTGTGGCCTCCTCTTGCTGCCCAGGAGGCCTCCACTGTCTTTTCCCTGGACGCCCTCCGGACTCTCCTGGGGGTCTTCCCCCTCCAGTCTTGCTCTCCTGCAGCCTTGCCTACTTAGTGTAGAAATAAGAGTCAGGCCAGATCACTGCCCCTCTGAACACACTCCAGGGATTCCCCACCGTATTTAGGATATTCCTAACTGTGGCCCACCACCATTTTATTCTAGTCTGAAAAATCAGAATTAGTAGCAGCTTTAAAGAAACAGAATGTCATCTCCCCCGTGCCCCGCAAGGAACAGATACAACTGACCCTTAAACAACGCAGCTCTGAACTGCATGGATCCACGTGCACACGGATTCCTTGTCAACCACATGCAGATCAGAACAATATTCACAGGATACAAAACCTGCGGATATGGAGGGCCAACTTGACTGTGGGCATATGCTGTGTGGGGGTGGGGTCCTGGTACTGATCCCCTTGTGTATGCTGAGGGACAACTGTGGTTAGAGTCTTTCCATGCAAGATGAACATGGTGGCAGGAGCCCCAAGTGTTCAGACAGGCTCGGCAGGTAACACGCACGAGCAGAGTGGAAAGCTGAAAATGCGGTCAGTGGAAATGCCCTGTTGCCATCGAAAGGAAGCAGCCACCACGCAGCCGCGGACGGTTGTTGCCCAAATTTGCTGACTCTTTGGATTTTTTTGTTTCCAAACGATGCTGAAAGTCTGAATTATTGTGTAAACTTGCCTGTTATTAAACTAATGGAGCAAATCCAAGATATTTTAAAGATACACTACAGGCCAAACGACAGCTTCAGGCAAGGTCTGGACACAGCTTCCAGTTCACAGGTTAAAAAAAAAAACCAGCCTTTTATTTGGAATAATTTCAAGCTCATAAGGTGTCATAAAAATAGAGAAATCAAGGAATACATGTATACTTCGTACCCAGATTCACTTGCTATTAACTTGACACTCTGCGTTATCATTTGAACTCCTTCCTCTCTTTCTGTCCTCAATCCATATTTTTTTTGATAAGTTTTATATGTAACAGTCCCTTCCGGCAGAACATTTCAGTATGTTTTCTATAAATAAGATTTTTTTTTTTGAGACAGAGTCTCGCTCTGTCGTCAGGTGCCAGGCTGGAGTGCAGTGGCGCAATCTTGGCTCAGTGTAGCCTCCGCCTCCCGGGTTCAAGCAAATCTCCTGCCTCAACCTCCCAAGTAGCTGGGACTACAGGCATGCACCACCACGCCCAGCTAATTTTTGTATTTTTTAGTGGAGACGGAGTTTCACCGTGTTGGCCAGGATGGTCTCGATCTCTTGACCTCATGATCCACCCCCCTCGGCCTCCCAAAGTGCTGGGATTACAGGCGTGAGTCACAGTGCCCGGCCAAATAAGATTTTTTTAAAAGAACCGTAGTGTAATTATCAGCTTCATAAACTTACATTGATATAATACTTTCATCTGTTGTCTATATTCCAGCTTTGTCACTTGGTCTAACTAATGCCTGTTATTTTGAAAAATTGAGCAGTTTTCATCCCCTCCTGTGCAGAATCTAGTCCAGGGTCAGACAGTGCCTTTCATTGTCATGTCTCTTTAGCCTTCTTTAATTCAGAACACCTCCGTGGTATTTCTTTCACTTTCATGACACTGATATTTTTGAAGAATACAAAATAAGTCACACACGTATATACACCTCTCACCTGTTTAAGAATTTTCAATGGAACATTCCTCATTTTGTGTTTGTTGCACCCTCATTGTTTAAGTTGAGGTTCATTTGCAACTTTTGAGGATATAAACGGTTTTATTTTATATGAGAGCTATTTATTGGTTGCATTGGTAAGTGAGGAAGTGGGATTGTGATTTTGTCAAGACAGTCTAGAGTTGATATAGTTGAGGTTCCTGCCAACTTAAGTGTGGAAAGTACCTTCTGTTAACAGCTGGTATGGTAATTTTTATTCATTTGTTCATTCGTTCATTTGCTTACTTAGTTATTCTTATGTATTTACTTGTAAGAAGTGAAAAGTTCTTTTAGAATTTTATTAGTAAGTTAACCATGCCATTTTCCAGATCTAAGATGGCTTCATTAACAGGAGCCTAATTTTCTAGTCCCAAACAAATAATAATATCAAATAAGAAGTTTATTTCTGGTTTACGGTGGGATCTGACATAATTGTCAGTACATTACTAAAGACCCGAATTCCAAATCTCATTTGCTTTTGAAACTGGTATTAGCAACTAATGAATGCTTTTTCTTTACAGTGGTGAAGAATTAGAATGTAACCTGAAAGATCTTAGACCAGCAACGGATTATCATGTGAGGTGAGCTGGGATATAAAAGCCGAACTGTATTGGGGAATCCAGGTGGCAAAGTGAAACAGGTTCCCCCTTTGAAGTTTTTGCTGAATGTTGCTTACTTGCTGAAGGTTTAAGTACCGTGAGTCTCAAAAGCATAGTGACTGGAAGACAAGTGCTTTCGTGAATAGAAAAGTAGATGTTAAACACTGAAAATCATTTTAAACATTTTAAAAGTAATTTTACATGGTCTTCCCAGGTCTGTTGCACTGTGGTGTAACATTTTCTTTCTATGAAACAAATGAATTTTTTTTTTTATCATGGGCATATCAGTGTTTTGCATAGACCATCATATAAATTGTATATTCAGACCAAATGACTGAAGAAGCCTTTTGCATGTTGCAAGTACAATGTTAGACCTTAAAAGCCAGTAGATTTTGAAAAAGGCAAGGAATATAAGCATCAGATGATCTCTGACAAGAATTAACTCAATTTGGCAAAACAGTTAACCCCCGTGGTATGATACATAGTCTGAGGTCTCTACTGTGATCTTCTGGAATCCCTACTGCGACTACTCTGGAAGGTAGGGCCAGCTTATTTTAGGAAGAATCCCAGCCAACCACAGATCTGTAAGGAGGAAAGTGTTATCTGAATTTTTAGAGAGACCATCTGATTATTTAAAGATATCTGAGTATTTAAAGATGCTTATTGGCAAAGAAGCAGGTCTGAATATGACCCTAACATTTAAAAAATTTTTTTAGTCTTCGTTTTATTTAAGTTCCCCAGAAAGTGTAATTTTATTTAACTGGATGTATAACAACAGAGTCTTCTACTTTTTTCAGTTATGTCTGTGTACATAAAGATTGCAGAATAAAACTGTAATCATGAAATATACATCTATTATTATATTTTCCAAAGGTTAATTCACATCAAGAGTTAAAGATTTTGGGATGGGGCTGGAGGCAAGGTAGTCAAGTAGGAGGAGCATATATTAATTATCAGGACGCTTGAGTGTGAGTCAGATTCTGCCATGAACTGGCTGCTTTACCTTTGGTCACGTCACGTAGAACACTGTGCTGTAATTTTCTCAGTACAAAAAGGTAGTAAAGCAAGGATGTGTGTTGAGGATGTAATATCTTATTAGCTGCATAAGTTCTTAAAAAAAGTTTAAAGCATTGCATGTAAGAGCAAGTTGTTTCGTATGGAGGCATAGAGCGCACGTCTGCTTAGCTGTCATATTGTTTAGATGAACACCATTGCCACCGTCTCCTCCTGTTTAAATCAAAACTTTGGATTTTGAGTCAATTAGCTTCTGCCCAAACATATTGAACTTTTCACACACTGTGTACAAAAAGATCTATGTAATTTTGAAGCTAAGATAATAATAGAAATAGTTTAACCATTTTCAAAATGGTCAATTTAACAGCAAAGCAGAAAACGTAAAAGTCATGTAAATGTTATTATTCATTGTTAACATACATTTCTTTCTGCTCCGTGCTTTAAGTTTATTGCTTCTGTGGTTACTAAATGTATATTTTGTTAATTTCCTGCTCATTCATGAGCTTACAATATCTTTTTTAAAAAACTTAAATGTCGTGAAGAGCCTTCCCTTTATTTAACATCCTGTCTGTTGTTCCATTCATTTTTTTTTTTAACTCTAATTACAAAGGGTAAATTTGAGAACATTTGCTCATCAGCTATTTTTACCGCAAGATCTAAGAGCATCTTGAACTTCTGGGCAGATAGAATAGTTAATGGATTCTCCAAAAGGAACAGGATAGTAGCCACGAGGTGGTGACCATCTGGAGGACATGGGTCTAGACTTTCTCCTGACACATTTCGGACTCCTTGCTTTCGGCATTTGACACACATGTGACACCACACATGTACAACCTAGTGTGCCACCAACTATTATTGGTCCTACCTCTCTGCTTTCCAGAAAGGTAGGAAGTTCTCTCTCCTTGTTGATGGCCAATTTTAGTATGTTTTCAACGTCCTTTCTCTCCTCATAAAAGTATCTATAGTCCAGATTTAGTCTTTGTGCACTGCCTAATGCCCAGTCCATATAGATCATACATTCTTTTCTCTTTTACAGTCTTTTTTAAGCTAGAGAAGAATCTTAACACTTGCAACACTTATTTAGATGTAGCTTCCTCTGCCTTGAATTGCTGGGATGAGGCAGCGCTGTGCATAGTGGACATGGCTTATGACATGGAGTTCATGGCTCTGTCATTTACTAAGGGCGTGTGCTTAAGCAAGCCATTGAAACTTCTTTGGCCTTCCTTTGTCATTTATAAAATGAGAATGATAATGATACCAGCCTCAGGAAGATAGTATGAGAGCAAACGTGTGCATGTCTATTTTAGACCTGTAAAGCCATGTATAAGTGTTACGTTTTGGTTTTCCCAAACTCGTTGTAGTTTTTCCATGCTCTGAAAATAAAATAGGACTTAATGATGCAAGTTCTTTGAACCTGTCTGTAGTTTGATCGTATCATTCACGTTTTTATTGACATGAAGATGTGTTTTGTTTGACACGGAAAACAAGGAGCAAATTCTTTTTTTTTACAGTATAATTAACATTCTGAGTCTCAGTTCTGGGAATGTAAGCTTTTATCATGTGGAGTGGCCTCAAATATTTTAAATGTGATAGTCACCTGTAAGGCCTCAAAAAGCTGTGTAGAAATAGTTTCTTCACTATATTCATTACAGCAACTACAGAAGAATTTCTTTACTGACAGCTGGAAAATGAATACTTAGGTTGGGTGCAGTGGCTCACGCCTGTAACATCAGCATTTTGAGAGATCAAGGCAAGAGGATCACTTGAGCCCAGGAGTGCAAGACCAGTCCGGGCAACATAGTGAGACCCTACTCTACAAAAAATAAAAAATCAGCTGGGTGTGGTGATGTATGCTTGTAGTCCCAGCTGCTCGGGAGGCTGAGGTGAGAGGATCACTTGAGCCAGGGAGCTTGAGGCTGTAGTGAGCCCTGATCCTGGCCGCGGCACGCCAGCCTGGGCGACAGAGCGAGATCTTGTCTCTAAATAAATAAAAAATGAATTAATTAATTCATTGCCATTTTGTTTGTGCATTGCCAACGTAGAAAGAGATGGAAGTCTGTAAAGCCAGCTATGAAAACTGAGATATTTCTTTTAGCAGCACAAAGCAAGGTACATTTTTTTCTTCCAGTTCTTAATACTGCACATTTTTATTAAGATCTGCAGTAGTCCCTGGTCAAATTGCTCTGTAGTAGAGTGTAAGACTTCTTTCTTAAATTATGTATTGAAGTCTCATCTAGACTTCTGTTCTTATATTTCTTGTCACTTTTTATTTTGCCACTGAGTCTATCTTATTCACATTGATAGCTTGCTATCTTCATGTAATGTTTTTTTCTCATTTATAACTCCTTCCGCCCCTCCACCGCGCCCATATTAGTAGTATTGCATGAGTTCACCGATCAGATGCACAGACCTTTTTTTTTTTTTTTTTCAATGACAGTCTCAGTCGTGGAGTCCTGTCATTTAACTGCCTGGTACTTGGCTTCAGTTACTAGGCCAGAACAGCTCTTGTCACCAATGCACTGGTACTAGGAATTTGTTGAGAATAGTGACATCGTTTGTACAGTACTGTGTAGCTCACATGCCTGTGGCTGCTTCAGTTAGCATCTGTCATGCCATTTGAGCCAGATTCCACATGGAAAATTATATTCCAAGACACTTCAGGTTTAAAGATGTTTCTTCTTTCCCACTTTTTACTGTGAGTTTTTGTGTGTCATTCTTACACTTCTGTTCAGTCAGTATTATTTTTTTCTCCTAAACTCCTAGTGATCGAGGAAGATGGTACTCCTCTATGATATATACATATTTGTTATCCTATTCTTTTTTTTTTTTTTTTTGCAAAGGGGTCTCACTCTGTCGCCAGGCTAGACTGCAGTGGCACAATCTTGGCTCACTGCAATCTCCGCCTCCCAGGTTCAAGCGATTCTCATGCCTCAGCCTCCTGAATAGCCAGGACTACAGGTGTGCACCACCTCGCACGGCTTTTTTTTTGGAGTTTAGTAGAGACAGGGTTTCACCATGTTGCCAGGATGGTCTGAATCTTCTGACCTCGTGATCTGCCCGCCTCGGCCTCCCAAAGTACTGGGATTACAGGCATGAGCCATCATGCCCGGCCTTGTTACCCTATTTTTTAACACAAATTAATTTTTTTGGTTTAATGTCATATAATATTTCAAAGGAATCCATTTGTAATTGTCAAGGTTATTCAGTGCTTCTGTAAAGGGCATTGTGTTATGTATTGTATAAAGCCACTAATAGAAAATCTCAATCAATCTCTCTCTGTGTGTGTGTGTGTGTGTGTGTGTGTGTGTGAGTGAGAGAGAGAGAGAGAGAGAGAGAGACAGAGAGAGACAGAGAGAAAGAGACAGAGAGAGACAGAGAGAAAGACAGAGGCAGGCAGAGACAGAGAGATTGTGTACTGGGGAAGAGGGAGAAATGAGAAAAATCCAATATGTATAAATTACATTATATTTTAAATACTTATGTATAAAAATATGTAACTTTACAAACGTGAACATTTATACATATATACATTTATCTGTACAAATAAATATACATACACAAATGTATGCTGTGTATGCATTTGTCAGAAAAGTATATCCGTCTTTTAATTGGTAGTTCTAAATTTATAATGGCATTAAGATGACCATTTTACTGCTGGAGTCAATAATATATATTTTTATCAGTGTTAGAATAATCAGGAATTGAGTGATGGAATGGATAGCAATTTCATGACAATTTTGAAGCAGTTTTCTAGTCATCCGCCTAAACAATTTGGCAAACAGGTTGCCCAGAGATGATATCATATAATGACATTTCCCAGAAAAGTTATGCAATGAAACATTTCCAAAAATATGGTTGACAAGCACAGTGAAGGATTATGAAATGCATGTTATTGACCAGAAATTGTGCTCCTAGTATGTTACGACGTGCTAGGAAAAGTTGGCGGCATATTTCTGAAATTCTTGGAGCACCTGTTTCCTAAGCGTTCAGCCAGTATTTAAGCTGAAACAAATGTGAAAACAATATTAATTATATTGTTAGAAAAATGTTTTCTTTTCTTGGGATAAATGCAACAAAAACTGAGCTCTTTGCTGACTTATTTAACCCAAGAAACTGACCGTACTCTATAGATTCTCCTTTTACATGATGATATTTATGGAAAACTCATTGCAGTATGATGATATTTATGGAAAAAAATATTGCCGTATTCTTTAAAATGTAGCATCATTTGCAGAGATATTTCTTTTCTGTAAAAGTTACTGGTAAAAGTGTTGCTAGTCACAATTACAGTAAGTTGCTGTCCATTTACTGAACTACTATAATTGACGGATGTAATCATGGGATACTTAAGTATGGTGCCAAACTTTTTGTACTATATGCAGCGTATGTATATTGCCGTATAAAATAGATCTTTTTTTTTCCTTGCTGACAAAATTTTACGTGTGAAAAGCATTGACCCTTAATTTAACATAACGTTGTTTAAGATTAAAGGCAAGAAAAATAACTAACTCCCTCTGGCCCAAACAACTATCCGTTGTCAACTACCTCAGATTTCTAAGCTGCATCAGGTTCTTTTACTTCATCCCCACTGCCATCCTCCCAGCCACCAGGAGTCTTCATCACTGATGACTCTCCAGCCTAGGAGGTATGGATTGCTGACTCCCAAGAATCCCACTAAAAATGAACAAAGAGCTTTACTAAGATGAATGTACCTCTCCCCAGACAACTGACTGCGCCCTGCTAGTACTTTACAGGCTGTTTGCCTGCCTCCCTCCCTCTGCTCTGTTATCCAGATGGGTTTTTGGTGGCACTGTTTTTGTGAACATCCAGAACCTGATCTGCCTGAGTATAATTCTGCATTTGTAGGCAAATGCACAGTCATTGCAAACTGAGATACTTACTTGGTGGAGGCAGAGAACCAAACCTAAACAGCTAAAGTGGACTGGGTAAGGGTCAGCTGCAAAGCAGCCTTAGTGCTGAGAAGACAGTAAGAATGGTGGGGACTCCAGTGAACTCTTCAGCACCTGCACCATCGAAAGCAGGGAGCTGCTCTCAGATTTAATTCATTATTACTACTCAGGAAAGAGGGCTGAGTGAGGCTGCGTGCAGTGGCTCACGCCTGTGGTCTCAGCACTTTCGGAGGCCGAGGTGGGTGGAACAAGGAGTTCAAGACCAGCCTGGCCAACATGGTGAAACCCCATCTCTACAAAAATATAAAAATCAGCTGGGCATGACAGCAGGTTCCTGTAATCCCAGCTACTCTGGAGGCTGAGGCAGGAGAATCACTTGAACCTGGGACGTGGAGGTTGCAGTGAGCCGAGATTGTGCCATTGCACTCCAGCCTAGGTGACAGAGCGAGACTCCATCTCAAAAAAAAATAAAAAAAGGTCCAAGTGTTGCTAAAACTTCTAGTTTTAAAGAGAAGCCAGAAGTTTGGTTTTTAAAATGAGAGAACTCCAGATATTTTTCAGTGTAGGCTTAATTTTTTAGATTTTTATTTCAGAACATGTTTTATATAGTCAGAAGTATATAGTTAGTGAAGTCTCATCACCCCACTTCTTATTACCTCAATGTCCTCACTTACCCCTCCCCTGCCTTGATGATTTTCAAGGTGCAGACATTATATTGTTTCACCTATAAACCGTATTACCATCATCACACACACCTGAAATGTCTTCACAATCCAGGGACTATTCCCGTTTCCTCAGTTCTAAAAATGAAAACTTTTGTGTGTTTGGTTTGTTGTAATTGAAATTCAAACATGATCTGAATATGTGGTTTGGCTGATATGTCTTAAATTTATTTCAGTCCATTCATTTTTCCCTTGATCTTCTCTCTCCTGCAACTTATCTCTTGGATTAATTTGTTTGTCCCGTAGAGTCTTCCTCTAGTATGAATTTGGCTGATGGCGTCTGTGTCGTGTTGCTTACTATTGTTTTCCTGTCCTCTGTGTTTGCTGTAAAGCGATGAAGAGGTTTAATCAGATACAGGTTCAGTTTTAATGCCAAGACAGTTGTATAGGTGGTGACATAGTCCTTTATTAGGAATGCATAGGGTCTGGTTGTCTCTTTGTGATGATCATTGCCTTTATCCTTTAATTCATAGGTGGCTGTAATATTTCAAAACATTCTGTTTTTGCACACTGCACACACACACACACGTCTTGGGCCAGATGCAGCCCATGAGTCACCTGTTGTAGAATTCTGTGTGTCAAAGTTCAGGCTTGAGCCCTGCCCGTGCCTGGAACATTTTGCGATTCATTTAAAGTAACTTACTCCCAGCGAGCCCATCCTGACACACAGAAATGATCTTGCCACATCTACTATTTCGTTTTATATTATCACGTGCCTACATACGGTGCATGCAAAAAGGAGCATTTCCTTCACTGGTGGTTGGGTGGAGGGCATCTTAATGATAAGCATCATTTGTTTGGATTGAATTTCATGCTTTTCCTCCCACAAGGCAAATAAGTGAAATGTGTAACATGGATGTATTTTTATCTTTGGGGTAGAAAGTAGACACAACTGTTAGCGCTTTTGACCTGTATGGCCTCTATGATTTTTTCATGATGGACTTTGTAGAGAAATGACTTTGGAGATCACACACACAATTGGGAACTATCTTCCATAATGTTATTATCTTTAGCTGTTGTTTGTGTTCATTGGGAAGAGTGAAGGGAAGTGGATTGTGGTGTTTAGAGAAATATGAACAGGGGATTAGGCAGTACCGTATATGGGTCAGACTTCCAAGGCTGAATACCACCGATGCAAATTTCTAGCTGTGTGGCCTTGGGAAATTTACTTCATCTCTGTTTCCTTCTGTCTGAAATGGGTAAGAAGATTTCCTACCTCAGAGAGGGTGGCTGTAAGAATTAAGGGTTCAATATCTATTTACCAACTCTGTGAATAGTTTAATCCTTCCGTCTGTTTTAGGCAGCACAGGTTTCTTTGTTGTTGTTGTTTTTAAGAGCACATTTTCAATTTTGAAAAAGTAAATTCCCAATAGAGAGGAAGGTGATAAAAATCAAGTCATATTTTAAGCTATTTGAAGAGTATGGTATTATAATAGCATGTTACATGCTTTTTCTTCATGGTGTCTCTGGAGAAATCAGGCACATATGTTTTAGTGTTGAGCCAAACATTTTCGTGTACAGAATGAACATCTTTAATCTTGGCTCCATGTATAAGAGTTAAATATTTGCGGCCAGGCGCATTGGCTCACGCCTGTAATCCCAGCACTTTAGGAGGCCGAGGTGGGCGGATCACCTGAGGTCAGGAGTTCAAGACCAGCCTGGTCAACGTGATGAAACCCCGTCTCTACTAAAAATACAAAAGTTAGCCGGGCATGGTGGTGCATGCCTGTAGTCCCAGCTACTCGGGAATCGCTTGAACCCAGGAGGCAGAGGTTGCAGAGCTAAGATCACGCCACTGCACTCCAGCCCGGACGACAGAGTGAGACCCCATCTCCAAAAAAAAAAAAAAAAAGAGTTAAATATTTCACATGCATAAAACTCTACCCGAACATCGTTTTTGTTGAATTAGAGAAAGTCACACTTGGTAGCATACATGCTTCTATGGGAAACATCTATAGTTTTACCTAAATATGTACAGCATTAAACATAGTTCAAAGATGATATCTACCCTGTTTGTACTTTTATGCTCTCTCCAATCTGTGGACTCTCATTGCTGATTGTTTTACCTTTTTATCCAGCTCTTACCTCTTCTTTTAGCCTTTTTTCCAGATAAAGTCAACCAGAGAGCAGCTTGTTAGTTTTTAGAACGTGTATTTGGAGACCGTTCTGAGACTTAGGGTTTATATTCTTACTTAGAATAATCTCTTCTAGTGAGTAGATGCTGCCTGTCTTGATACGGAGCTGGGTGGCATGCGCTGAGGCTGACACCTATGGGGACGACGGTCCCCTGTTAATGCTAACCAAAGGTCAGGACAAGACCAATAGATAGGAGCGCGAGCGTGGTACTCCCTCTGTAGGAAATTCTGTTCATCTGTAGAAAGCCTTAGGCTAAAGCAAAGATAAGAATCCTGGTCTTCTGTGATGAGTCACTGCCACTGACTGTGTCTGTTTTGTTTTCAGGGTGTATGCCATGTACAATTCCGTAAAGGGATCCTGCTCCGAGCCTGTCAGCTTCACCACCCACAGCTGTGCGCCCGAGTGTCCTTTCCCTCCTAAGCTGGTACACAGGAGCAAAAGTTCCCTAACCCTGCAGTGGAAGGTGGGTAGCTCAAAGCATCAAGAATAGTCTCAGTTTAAAAATTAGCCAGGTGTGGTGACATGTGTTTCTAGTCCCAGCGACCTGGGGAGCTGCGGAGGTGGGATCACTTGTACCCAGGAGTTTGAAGGCTGCAGTGAGCCATGATCGCACCACGGCTCTCCAGCCTGGGCAACAGAGCAAGAGTCTTGAGTTAATATGTCAGTCTCTAGCCATTTGAAATATTTTGTAGCACGATTCCGGTTTTGTGATGTGTTTGGTTTTCTGCATGGTAAGTATGTGCAACCAATTGTTATATCAAAAGTTGTCATTCTTGGAAGCGTTGGGCAAAGGGGTGGGAGGAGGGAACTGCAAAATCCACCATTAGCTTCTTTTGCAGCAGTATTTTCTAAATGTTTTAATGTCATAAGCAATATGTATAAGTGATAATAGGTATTTAAAATACCTATATTTTATCACTTTCTAACAGTTTAGTTCCTTTCAACAAACATTTGAGGACATTAGCAAAAAGCTCTTATCAAGAAAAATTCAGAGATAAAGTAGTTTTATGGCCCTTTTGGCTTCTTTCATTGGTGATACTGAAATGTTTAATATTTAAAACAACCTAAAATGTTTAGTGATCTGAACTATATTAATACTTCATTAATTTTCACCAATTGGGCCATACATCAGTCAGGATTACTAATTCTCTATTAAAAAAGAGACCGAATTATATATTTTAATGAAATACAATTCATTGGCTAAAAATAACTGTCACCAAAGAGAGATCATACTGCCCCTTCCTCAAGGGACACCACTGGTTTGTTAATCATAGTTACGTGTTTTTAAGAAAACAGCACCTTGTTATCAGTATCTATAGCAGTTATTTCTATACATCAGTATTTTAAACTGTAATTTAAAATGTAAACTATATGGAAGTAGAGATAAAGATTTGTGGTTTAGGGGGAGAATGGTAATGTGTGAAAGAACAAAATGGCTACAAAGATCCATTATTAGTGAAGAAATATTTTATCTTTTTATTTCTAGCCCAGAGAGTCAGGTTTATCTAGGGAGCTGATGAACGCAGTTGAGAGTAGCGGTTAGCGGCAAAGCATGGGCCTCTGTGGGTCCCTCTCAGGTGGGCAGCTGCATTCTGATAGCCAGTGGCCAGCATTGAGCGTGTTACTTGGACAGAAGCAAAGTTTAAACTGGCTTAGAATCTGAACTATTTTATTTTCCTTCCTGGCTTCCAGGGATAATCCAGGTCAGTGATTCCCCACCTTTTCAGAGTTTTAACACCCAACTGGCATCATTGTTTAATTCCTTGGAGTATACACATCCATTTAAAAAATGTGCTCTCTCTATATACATATGCATATGTAAATATATCTTCATAAGGAAAGAACTAAAATCCATTTTGTTTCGAAAATATAAGAACTCATCTTTAGATTACCTGAGGGACCCCGGGGTCTGAGGAACCTAAGTTGGGAATCACTGATGCTTACTCTGCTTAAAACCTGGATGCATTTCAGGTCTCAGGCAGACCAGTTACTTCAGGAAAGAATTTTCTTATTAGGAAAAAAATGTTTCAGGTTTTCTTTCTCCCTTTCCTCAATTGTAGATCAGAAACATACTCTTGTTCCATTCAGTCATGTACAAACTTGAAAGTTCTGGATTCAGTTCAGTTTTCATTTAAATGTCCTTAAAACAGATTCCCTGATCAAAGTGCTCCAGGTGGGGGCACAAGGACAGGGGAACATTCTCTGGCTGCCAGTCTGTGCTTGAATCCACAGAGATGCTGAAAGCACTAAAGATCTGACATCTTTTTGTTCGTCAGCAACAGCTATTGCTTACACAGTGGATAAAGCAAAACAAAAACCTAAGTCATGGTACCCGCCCTCAGGGAATTAAGGGACTAGTAATGGGGTAGGATATTATCAAAGAAACTACCAAAGACTAGGTTTTTTTAGAGTTCTCATCTTAGAGGTGGGTTCTCATTTAAAGCTTTGATTTTGTCAGTTATTTATAACTTTAAATGCATCACTATCCTTTCCTCCAAATTGAGTCACAAGAGCCTAAAATAACACTTTACGACTTAGAGCACTCACCTGAGATCTGAGTTCTGGGACTCAAAAGAGAGAAGGAAGAGAAGGAGAGGGAGAAGAATTTTATTATTAATTTAACTAACATTTACTGGGCCCCTGATGTTTTATTACTTACCATAACAGAGTAATAACAACTGTTTACAGAGTGCTTCCTATAAAACTGGGTAGTTTAGGAGGTGATTTACATATTCTCCCAATTACGCACCACACCTGTCTATTCTTGGAACTGAAATTCATTGTTGGTACTGATATTAAACAGCTAGCACCAGACCTCCTACGCCAAACAACGGAAGGGGGATTCAGATACATCTCTGGGGAAGCTGAGCTGCCTTTTGCCAGGGGCAAGGCACCATGCTGTTTGTTGGGCTCCTGCTCTCTCTTGGGGGAGAGTCAGCCTGGCAGGTCTTTGACGTGGAAGACATGATCCAACTCCTCTTTCTGGTTACCTCCTCAGTGTTGTAGTTCCGCTGTCTCTAGATCTTACTGCCCTAATGCTCCGAGAGACCCTACTTGTAGCTCTTGGAATTCTGAAAAGTATTCTTTTCTCCAGAGTTCTTTATTTCCCTTCTCACTGTTAAAAACCTGCTTTCTCAGTGAAGCAGATCTCAGCATGGCTTTTAAGAGGAAAGCAAATGATGAAACTTCTCTTTGCCAACATATGAAGGGCGAATAGCCTCTAATCATCCATCCAGAGGATCTCACGTTTTACAAAGAGGTGGAAGCTTAATGTCACTGATGGCTTTCTAATCTTAAGTACTTTTAAAAAATTAAAAAGTTGTATGTGGGATGTTACAAAAAGAAAAGTCCGACTGCGCCCCACCAGACCTTTCTCAGCTGCCTGTTCTCACTCTGCACTTGAAAGTCACTCTTAAAAGTTCTATCCCCAGAGGAAGTAGCACCCCAAGAGGGTGTGTAAAGGGAGAGAAGGTGGTGGTGGCAGGCAGGCTTGGCTATTTGTAGGGCATGATTTATTAACAGTGGGGACTCTCTGCAGTTGAGGTATATCAAAGTTAGTGTATGATGGCAATTGACCAAGGAATGCAGGAACCATCAGCTTTATCCCCCTGAGGGGAGAGCACAGGACTGTTAGAAATATTGTACATGAGCCAGATGGGTAGCACTTAAGTCCTGTCTGTGAACAACTTTCTCTAATCTCATGTTGTTGTTTTTTTTAGGCACCAATTGATAATGGTTCAAAAATCACCAGCTACCTTTTAGAGTGGGATGAGGTAAGCTTATTTTCATATTCATCCATCTAAAACACCATTTCAAAATCAAAACTGCTGAACAAATACCATCTTCTTGTTTTATAAGGCATGCTGAACACAGAAAAAAAGGAATGCTAGTAGAGAAATCGAAATCAATAGTTATTGACTAGGGAAAATGAAGTTAGATCGCAGCAGTGTTATGAACTGTGTTTTAAGATATATGTACCTGGCTTATTTCCAAGCACTGATGCACTGATGCTGAAAGAAAAAAAAATGAGGTCTTAACTATTTCGGATCTCCAGTGTCTAGCCAGACAATAGTTTGTATTAAAAATGGACTGGTTTGTCCTCTTGACTGCTTAGATGGTTTTGATAAGGTAAAGCGCGCTGCAGCTTGGAAAGCATAATTTGCTTTTCCTGTTTGAATGCCACGTGTGTACTCTGGTGTTGCATTGTTGAGTGGCCTCTGAGAGCAGAGCAGTGCATAGAAGTCACGCTCTACCAGTCCGTGAGTGCCCTGTGGGTTGCACATCCTGTATCAGGTGACCTCCTTGCTGTTCATGTCACCAGAGGCCGTTGGATGGTGGAGTGTCCTTATTCTCAAAGCCAGTGTGTGCCAACGGGTGACCCAGTGCATTTCTGGCCTAGCTAACTCTACACACAGACCCTCAGGCAGGAAACACTTGATGTAGAAGCCTTTCATTTCCTCATTCACTTGCCCCCACTTTATTCTTTCTTTCTGTGGTTGAGAAATTGGCTAAGGATTTTCAGAATAAGAAATGTGGAATTTGGGGAGAAATGCAAGTTAACTAGTCTTTGTGACTTAAATTTGGAGGGATTGAAAGATTTCGAACTTAGACTTAGGCAAAAAGTGACTTGGCAAGTGTGGAAAAATATTTTAACCAAACGTGCAATGAAAACTGGATGGAGTTCTCATGATGAAATTTTGATGTGAAAGAGAGGTCCTTCATCACTTTCTGCAGAAGCATATTTTCCCATCTGGGTTGCATCTGAGCAGCTAGAGTTCCAAGCCACCAAAAACAACCGTCTATTGTTCTTAGGATCTTTTGGAATAGCTTGTACATGCAGGTTGGTGAAATCTCAGCCTTAACCCGTACGCTCTACAGATAGGTGGATTTCATCTTAAGGTGGTTTAATTAGAAAGTGAAACCACCTCTGTAGCCCTCAGAGGTTTTTGTAGGCAGTCAGGAATGTTGGAAAGGAACTCGGATGACCTGTGAGCATACAGTAACATCTTCCCATCTCTCGCGCTTTGTAAGGACAGGTGACCATTTAATGAAAGTCTCTCTTTATGTGTTGATTTGTTGCACTCACCTTATGTTTTTTTCTCACGTCTTGAGGTTTTATATTGAGACAGAATTCACCAGCAAAGAAAAGGCATCTTTTTTTTTTTCAGATGTCTTCTTAGGGCACTGTGTGTAGATGCGCGTGCACACTTGTGAGTGTATATGCATCTGTGTTTTTTGCTGCTTCTATGCCTGGGACCATGAGCTCCTAAGTTAAGGAAGTCCAGAGAAATTGAATAAATACCTCAGTGGGAAACCCCCAAAGAAAACTTGGGTGCTGCAGGAAATGGTAACGGTGGCTCAGTTGCTGGTCCTTTCCCTTAAAATTTGAAATGAGAGTGTCCTGGCTGATGATCCCGAGAGGAGGGATTTCACAGCCTCCGCTGAAAAGGGACAGGCCACGTCCGATGACTTTTTATGTTCAGCACGGTCCGTTACAGGCTAGCGGTCAAAAAGTGTTCAAAGGCTGGGTTTTGCCCTCTGCCTTTCTCTTGCTTGATCTCCTTCCAGTTTTTCCTCTTGTCTTTCTTAATTCTCTGCCCTCTTCTTTCTGCTTTTTCTCTCCCACCTTCAAATTCCTGCTGGCTTTGCTGAAGATTCCAGGTTAATTGACTGTCCTCCACCATGGGTCTCTTGCCAACACAGGAATCCTTTTACATTCTGTGGCTTACTGTCCATTTTCTAGCCATCCCCTGCACCCTCAATTCTGAGGAGCTCCCTTGCCTTTGGGTGCAGTGAGCTCCCCGGCAGAAGAGGACAATTGAGAGAACATGGAGATTAGGAAAAACGGGTTCTGTTCTGAGGTTTATGCTGACAGCTTGACCTCTCTGCTCCTTAGCGTTTTTCCACCTGTGAAAGGGTGAATAGATGAGCCCACCAGCTTCTGTGCATTTATATTGTTTATGCTCTCACAAAACACAGTATTTAGGATTGTTTCATCTGACAACAGAATATTTGGAATCATTTTCACTGTTGTTTGGCCTGCTTGTTAATTATGCCAGCATTGATGCAGCACACTCCTCAGTGCTCCGCGTTGCACCTTGTCCCGTGAGGGACCTGTGACATACGTGCTGAAGGTAACTGTGGTAACCACAACAGCTGGAAAAGCAAACATACGCCTAAAGAAAGCACACTTTGCCATATGCTTCTCAAATTGTTCTGGCCAGTAGCTCCTTTGCTTTGTATGATACCCCTCTCATTTCCCATCCCCTTAAAAAGATGAAAAAAGGGTGCTGTCGGGTTTCCTGGCAATGAGAATTCAAGCAGTGGTGACCAGTTCATTCCTGAAGTTACTGATGGAACAGTCTGGCAGTCTGTGTTTCTAAATTTGGAGCCAAGTTGAGGATCGGTAGCCCTCCTGAGAGTAGCTTTCTCGGGTTGATCTTTGGGTTCCACGTTCCTATGCTATATAGGCCGTAGCTTCAAGAAGGAAAATAAAATATACAACCAGGAGAAGCACGTCGGGTCTGCAGGAAGTACGGACGCGTGGGGCCCCGGACGGCCTTCTGAAACCTTGTGCTGGTAGTTTCTGCAGCTTCTGCAGGTGCCAGGACGATTTCCAGACTCTGCCTTAACGGAAGGCGGTGAGGCAGGCGAATGGGAAGTGGATGCGTTGCTGGAATGACCCCTTCCCCACCCCTCCCCTCTCTAACAGCAGCAGCCCTCCCCTCGAAGGATATCTGCTCCAGCCACACACCCGTAAGCCTGTCTGTCAGCAGCGGGCTGCAGAAACAAACTTAGATTGCAGAACGTTTGTGAGGTGTGCAGAGACACACATCACTGCTTGAGACTGAGACAGTGCCGCTCAGACTTGTGAGCAGAAGCCTGTGTTCAGGCGTAGCCCTTGTCCCTGTCTCTGCTCTGGTGCCTGGGCTGAGAATCATGACTTTGTGAGGTTGCCTCATCTCCGGGTATGTGACCACTATTGTCTGGGTGTCCCGGAAGCCCCGTATTTTTATTACAGTATAACCGCATGGATTCGAGTTCCAGAATACTTCAGTCTTTTGTTGTTTGTAGTCACCATTCCAATAAAATGACTCGAGTAAAATTTTGAAAGTGTTGGTAAATCAAGAAGACAGGCATCAAGCACAGCTTTCAAGCCTCTTAAAAAAAGACTTTCATGCCGGGCACAGTGGCTCACGCCTGTAATCCTAGCACTTTGGGAGGCTGAGGTGGGTGGATCACCTGAGGTCAGGAGTTTAAGACCAGCCTGGCCATCATGGTGAAAGCCCATCTTTAAAGGAAAAAAAAAAAAAAAAAAAAAAAAAAGACTTATGGATAAAGAGCAGCAGCCCTTATTTCTGCTGAGACTGGGAATGCTGTGCTGAGCTGACCTTGGGAAGATCCACTTTAATCAGTAGCTAACTATATGCTGGGCTTTGAAGTACAAGGGCAGGAGTCCTAATGGGGAACAGAAAACAGAAACGTGTTACAGTACAGGGGACATCTGATACACCGTTTCTCGCCTCTTAAATTTATTGTCATTAATTTTATATCACCGTTGCATAGAATTGACTTGGAAATTACTCATTAATAGTTCTATACTAGGGTTAACTGCCTGTTACCTCTCCATTAATAACTAATAGCACCTTAATTTTTAAATCAATACTCTGACTATGAGATGGGCAACAGCAACTAAAAATGGAATTTACAGGCGTCATTGGCTTTTCAGCTGTGGGCTTCAGTTTCGATTTTCACCCGAAACCTGTCAGTTTTTATTACTGGAGAAGGCGTGGCCATTCCTTGCCAAGTTCCCTTGTGGTGACTTATGAGATTTAGTGTTTAGAACCATGGGGTTTGAGAACTGTCCCCTAATTTTTGTAGATTTTTTTTTTTGCCACTTTTTCTCTGTCCCATTATGAGCAGAAAGGCAGAAGATCATTTTCAAGTTTTTTTCACTTGAACGTTAGATGAGTCATATCACATTTTTATTTTACATATTTTATTTTATTTACTTCACCCCCATGTTTACATTTAACCTACAAGCATTTGTCATTCTGATGGGTAGCAAAAGCAGGTCAGAAGCTCCTAAAAAGGAGCTTGATTAACAGCAAAACATTGGCTAGTTGTTAGATTTTTCATGGTATAGTTTCTTTCCACGATGGAGAATCCCTGAGGGGGGCAAGGTGGACATCATGCTTGAGACACTCCACCTGTTGGCCACACCCACGCTAATCCCTTTGACTACCTGTCTTCTTGATGGGCACCCTTCCAAGATACATTGACCCTGCATTGCTTCTTTCCTGTTTTGTTTTGTTTTGTTTTTTGAGATGCAGTTTCACTCTTGTTGCCCAGGCTAGAGTGCAATGGCATGATCTTGGCTCACTTCAACCTCTGTCTCCCTGTCCAAGCTATTCTCCTGCCTCAGCCTCCCAAGTAGCTGAGATTACAGGTGCCCGCCACCAGCCTTGGCTAATGTTTTTGTATTTTTGGTAGAGACGGGGTTTCACCATGTTGGCCAGGCTGCTCCTGACCTCAGGTGATCCGGCTCCCTCTCCCAAAGTGCTGGGATTACAGGCATGAGCCACTGCACTCAGGCCCTGCTGCTCTTCTTGATGACATACTACTATCTAGGGAGGTGGAAGTTTTTCTCTAAAAGAAGCTAATGGGAGAAAGATTGAGGATATAGTGGGCTCTAGATAGGGAAGGGCTTTTAAGAAAAAAAACCTAGAAACCTCTTTCCAGTCTTTCTTAAGGTTTCTAAATAGATCATGATCTGGCCTTTTCCTTGAAAACTGGAGTGAAAGGGTGAATTTTAGGGTCAAATAAGAACTTTTTATTTTAGAAAAAATTAGTTCTATAAAGGAAGTATTTATGCAAGCTTGGCTTGTTTTAAGTTCTGCCTTAAGATATTCTTTTATTTTGAGCCATATAGACTGTAACTGGGGCTGTTACAACCGTCAGAACAAATACAAATCTCCTAAGATCTTGCTTTGAATATGTGGCGTGGATTCATACTGATGGTATCTTTCAATGTTATGATGTTTATCTAAAGAAACCTGAGTTAGTAGTCTCAGCTTTGTGTCTGTCTTCGTCCATTTTGTGGTGCTATAACAGAATACCTGAGACTGATTGCATTATAAAGAACAGAGATTTATTTCTTACAATTCTGGAGGCTCGGAAGTTCAAGGTTGAGTTGCATCTGGCAAGGGCCTTCTTGCTGTGTCATCCCACAGACAGGAGGGCAAGACAGCGCACGTGTGACAGAAGGAAGGGGGGGACCAAACTCACCCTTTTATCAGGAACCCACTCCCATGATAACAGACTCTCTCCTGTGGTAATGGCCTTAATGCATCCCTGAGGATAGAGCCTTTGTGACCCAATCACCTTTTCAAGAAAAAAATAAATGACCACCTCTTAACATGTTGCATTGGGGATTAATTTTCTAACACATGAACATAGGGGACACATGCAAACCATAACAGTTTCTAGTTACTCATGGTACCCCAAGCAGATAATTTAATGCATTAGCCTCAGCCTGTCCACTTGAAAAACAATGTGAGTTTTCTCACAGGTACGTTAAGATTGAAGGAGTTCACTTGGGCAATAGCTGATTCAATGTAGTGATTGTTCTGTATTGTTGGTGTAAGTTTACCTAAGCGATGCTAAGATCTGAGGTAGGGAAAGTCAACAATTAGAACCATCCTGTGTAAGGCTATGACATTCTTCTGTCAGGAACTTAAACAAGAGCCCTGAGGTTTATGTCACTTGTTTGAACTAAATAAAAGCGGATGTCAATGCTGCTGATGGTTGTTAGTTTGCTCTTAGCCTAAGTGACATGCAGGGGATATGCAGAATAACCCGAAAAAGAGCTTTGTGGGAATGTGACTGTTGGAGTTCCCAAAAACCTTCCTCGCTTGTGACTCAGCTAGCTCAAAAGGAAGTTCACATCTGGTTTCCCTGGTGACTGTTGGACCAACACAGCTGTGAAACACAGTGGACTGAGAATGAAACAAATGCCACAGAAATCAGGGGAAGCATACTTAGAAGCTGAGAGAGGAGAAAAGACCAGCAGCAGGTAGAGCCCATGCCCCTGGGGAGACATTAGCAGGTCAGGGCAGGCCAGGCGGCCCACAGTCCTGTCACAGAAACCTCCCGAAGCAGGTGGCCAGCCCCAGATTGCAGCTTCTTGGACATCTGTGTCACTCAGGAGGAGCATTTGGGGATTCAGTTGGCCCCGTAGAAGATACTCAGTAAGAGATTAATTAATCAGACTCCGGCTTAGCTCAAGTGTTGAGTAGTTCGTATGGATGGTCTCTTGTAGTGCTTCTGAGTGAACCTGCACAAACCTTTTCTGGTTAGATATCAACTGTTCTGAGAATGGAGGGGATGGAGCAGCCACAAGCACAGAAGTTGCTGGCTCCTACAGCGTGGATGAAGAGAGCTCCCTGAGAATTTGGTTGGCCCTGGCTCTGTAAGGTACCACCTGCCTTACGTTGGACGATGTGTTGGTTGGTTCAATGACAGACACCAGGAATGTCAGCTTTCGTTCCCGTGCCCAGGCCCACATGCACTGTGGCCATTCTTGGTGACTGTGGGGATTGGAAAGCGGAGTCCTAGGTTCATTTTGGCTCTGTCCATCAGAGACCATCTTTCACATGAGTGCCTTGAGCCAATTCCGTGGCCTGGCAGAGTGGCGGTGTTTCACTGCCACGTCTTGCGGTGTTTTTAGAAAACCAAGAGAATTGCTGCCCCACTGTAGCTGCTATTGAAGGAAACTAAGCCAGGAAGGATTTAATAGCTCAGAGGTGTCTTAGGTGCCACTTCATGGTTAAAAGCAACCGCCCTTGAGAAGGTCAAATATTTGAAAAAATAAACAAATAAAAAATAAGTAATTTAAAAAAGGAGCCCCCCTTTTTAGGGACCTCAGTCTCAGACATCCACACTCCTACAGCAGATTCTCTGCCTTCTTTTTTTACCATTTCTCCCATGTGTACGTGATGGGGTCGTGTGTTTGAGACGCTAACTTGATGCCGAGCTTCTCGCTGAGGCTAAATTATAAATCCCGTCTTGGTTCCTGACACCCGATTTCTCAACTCACCTTTGTCACAGCTCCTCATCGCCAGCTGAAAGAAGACTACCTTGAGCCTTGACTAGGTGAATGGACCAAGCACATCCATCCCTTGGTTCATCTGTAAATTATACTAACAGCCTGATCTGAAATCAAGCCCTCCTTCCTCCCCGCTCCCTGAGACAGTCTTAACAAATCAGTCTTCTTGATGACAGATGAACCTCAATGTTTGGAGAAATAGATAGGAAAGTTTTCTTTTTTTTTTTTTTTTTTGAGATAGAGTCTTGCTCTGTTGCCAGAGCTGGAGTACAGTGGCGCAATCTTGGCTCACTGCAACCTCTGCCTCCCAGGTTCAAGTGATTCTCCTACCTCAGCCTCCCGAGTAGCTGGGACTACAGGCATGCACCACCACACCCAGCTAATTTTTTTTTTTTTTTTTTTTTTTTGTATTTTAATAGAGACAGGGTTTCACTGTGTTGTTCAGGATGGTCTCGATCTCCTGACCTTGTGATCCAACTGCCTTGGCCTCCCAAAGTGCTGGGATTACAGGCGTGAGCCACTGCACCCGGCTGGAAAGTTTTCTTTGTGTGTTTGTTTACACCAGAAGACCTAGTGATCACCATTGGCCATTTGAGACAACCAAGCCTTCCCCTCACAGAAAAACTGGTGTGCCGAGGGGTAAAGTGCCTCCCTGTTGATTTGGTAACATAGAACCACAAACCATCCCACCCCCTCCCTTACCTTCGAAACATCCTCTGTGCAATAAAATAAAAGAGGGGTCCCGGGGGGAACAGTGGGGTTTGGCACGAGCGACTCCTGAGTCCACCCACACGGGGAGTGTCCCTCCCTCCCTGTTGGGGCCTTTTATATATGGTTATGCCGGACACATACATGCTCTTTTATTTCTGAAGCCAACATTTATCTTTGATGCTGCCTAGGGTCAGTCGGTGCTGGAACAACTTCTAAATATAGACGCTCTAGCAGACTAAATCTTAGAGCCTGGCCGTAGTTCAGTTGGCCAGTGCAACCTTATTTTTTATGTATCATTACTGTTTCTGACAGGTTGAACTGTACTGTTAACAGAGAATGGCCAGCCCAGGATCCTTCAGCCCATGTCTGGATTTTCAGCAGCCGTGGGTCACAAGCACATGACAACTGATAACCAAATTCATGGAATTTATTTAGCAGACAGTTATCAAGCCTGGTAAGAGCCGCTCAGGAAGGCAGCAGGCATGGCTGTGAAGGAATCTGAAAGAGGCCGGGTATGATAGCCCACGCCTGTAATCTCAGCACTTTGGGAGGTCGAGGCGGGTAGACCACCTGAGGTCAGGAGTTAGAGACCAGTCTGACCAACATGGCAAAACCCTGTCTCTGCTAAAAATACAAAAAGTAGCCAGATATGGTGGCGCATGCCTGTAATCTCAGCTGCTCAGGAGACTGAGGCAGGAGAAGCGTTTGAACCTGGGAGGTGGAGGTTGCAGTGAGGCACGATCACACCACTGCACTCCAGCCTGGGCAACAGGGTGAGACTCTGTCCTCCTCCTACAAAAAATAATAAGAATAATAAATAAATCTGGAACAGAAGGGGGACGGTGGAAAGAGAGCACATATCAAGAAAACATCAGGAAGAGACCAAAGGGAGCAAGTTCACCATGAATCCCAGCATGCTTGGTTGGCCATTCTTAATCTTGTGCCAGGAATAAAGTAGCTATAATGAGGAACAGGAAGTATCGTTTCCAATTTATTAATTTAAAGGCAGTTGAAAATATCAGCCAACTTCATCTATTAGTGCCAGTAGTGTTGGAAATCCCCACTTCCAGTGTTGTTAGTGCCAGGGTAATTAGCAGTCTTAGCCAGAGCAGCCACAGCCCCTACTGTCTGCAGAATTACACTGGCAGAAAAACACTGAAGCCTGAATTAATTGGGATGTGTGTGAGTTACATGTATAGAATCGGCCATGGATTGTGTTCCTTGATGGGAAGCCAACCCATTTTGAGGATTCATTCATCTTCCCAAATACAGAAGAAAGCTTTATGGGGATACTAAGTAAAGAACAAAAATTGACTTGAAAAGTTCTTTCGTTGCTGTTTTCAATCTTTCGGCTATACACTCTTACAAATCAACACAACAAATACATTTGTAAACCTACTTAAACTTTAAAAATGAGTTGCATTTTACAAACCTCATCAAATACTTTTTATATACTTAGCTGCCAGTTTTCAGGTAGGTAGACCATCTGTAAATTTGTTCCTCTACTGGAACTCTATTGCATTATGTGTTTGTAAACAGATGTCCAGAGAGAGAGGTGGAAAGCTGGTTTCCTGAGGAAGTCCTTCGATGTGTTATTTTATTTGTTGACTCCTGTGGTTTTAGGCTATGCCATACCTAAACTGTCCCCAAAAGACCATTGCGTGTCTGTATTTAAAAATCTCCCCAGAGTGCTCTAAATTTGGGATAGCAATATTAAAAGCCTCATTTCCATCTAAAACGTGATTCTGTAAGATGAAGTAACTGTATAGCTGTTGATTGGCAATTTTGGTTGATCTTTATCATCTAGGAGTCTGGTTCTATTTTTAGCCTGTGCAAAAAGAACTTTTAAAATTATTCAAAAAGGCCCTGACTTTGGTGGATGGCTTTGAAAAGAAAGGCATGTATGAAGTGCATGTAAAAAATAGGACCCATCATATGTTAGACAATTATTTTGGTTTGGGTTTTTGTTTGCTTGTTTGTTTTTGAGACAGACTCTTGACCAGACAGGCTCTTTCTCTGTTGCCCAGGCTGGAGTGCAGTGGCATAATCTCTGCTCACTGCAGCCTCCGCCTCCCAGGTTCAAGCAGTTCTCCTACCTCAGCCTCCCAAGTAGCTGGGATTACAGGCATGTGCCACCACACCTAGCTAATTTGTGTATTATGATTATTATTATTTTTAGTGGAGACAGGGTTTTACCATGTTGGCCAGGCTGGTCTCAAACTCCTGACCTCAGGCGATCTGCCCACCTCAGCCTCCCAAAGTGCTGGGATTACCAGTGTGAGCCACCGTGCCCAGCCAGACATCCTGGCTGTTTACAGTGTAGGAGGAATTTATAAAAGTGTGCAGAAATTCAGAGGGGTAAAAGTTTATGCTATAAACATATACAGACATTAAATAGCTAAGTGTAATATTGCATAACAGATTACCCCAAAACCTAGAGGCTGGAAACAACCACTTTCTTGTGCTTGTGGATTCTGATCGGGAGTTGAATAGGGCGGTGGGGAGTGGCTTCTCTGTTGTCTGCCATGTCTGGAGTTTCAGTGGCAAGGGCTCATTGGCTGGGGGACTGGGATCTTCTGGCAGTGTCTTCACTCACAAGTGTGGCATCCATGCTCACTTTGGACTGGACCTATTTGGGGCTCTTCACGTGGCCTGGGGCTCCCACACAGCGTGGCAGTTTCAGGGTAGCCACATTCGAAAATCGAGTGTCCCAGCAAAAGTCAGAAGCTGTAAAACCTTTCCAGACCCAGCCGTGGTTTCATTTCTACTCCACTCTTTTGGTTACAAGAGAGTCACAAGACTACCCACATTCAAGGGAAAGAAGGGGATGTAGACTTTCTCAATGGATAGGGAATCGGAGAATTTTTAGTCATGTTTAAAATAACCACTTGTGATGGAAGGCTTCTCTTGACTCTGTTTGGTCCTGAGTAACTATTAAAAATATTTTTTTCTTTCTCTTTGTATAGCACATAACGGTATTTTAGGTATAGCGTAAGACTGTTAGATATAAGGCCACATAGTTTAAAAGTACAACATAACTCTTTTTCCTATCCCTGATTCTCTTCTGAGTGTTCTCCAGACAGGGAGAGGGGGGAAAATGTGTACCCAGAAATGCAACAGGATGGACCTCAGACCCCATAGCCAGTGCTACTGAGCCAGCCAGTGGGTCATGCCTCAAAGGCTCTGAAATACCAACCTTCTCAGCAGATGGAGGAAGAGATCATTCTCTCTGCCCCTTTAGTGATAAGGACAGGGAACCCCAACAGACTATCTCCAGTGCATATCTCTGCCTCAGTTGTACTTGAAAAGCAGGATCATGTGTTCTCTTCCCTCAGATGACTCACAATAGCGCAGCAAAGTGTTTTGCTTTTTATTTTTTTCAGGGAATATAAATAAATATATCTAAAACCTTTGGCTAGGCACAGTGGCTCACACCTGTAATCCTAGCACTTGGGAGGTCAAGGTGGGCAGATTACCTGAGGTCAGGAGTTCAAGAGCAGCCTGGCCAACATGGTGAAACCCTGTCTCTACTAAAATATATATAGCCAGGCCTATAATGGTGGCATGTGCCTGTAATCCCAGCTACTCGGGAGGCTGAGGCAAGAGAATTGCTTGAACCTGGGAGGCGGCATTTACAGTGAACCGAGATTGTGCCATTGCACTCCAGCTTGGGCAACAAGAGGAAAACTCTGTCTTTAAAAAAATGATAAGAAAAATGAAAATAAAATCTTTAACAGTTAGTTTTCATTTTTAAACTACAAATTAGAAATGGAAAAATATTCCAGAAGTTGGTAGGAAGGGGGTAAAAGAAAAAATAAAAATGTTCCTTAAAATATTTAAAAGCTTTTCTGTTTATAATTTATCCCCTAATTTCATTTTAAAGAATGGCAGAACAGGACATGGTACCTCATGCCTGTGGTCCCAGCACTTTGGGAAGCCTGGGTGGCCTGAAAGGATAGCTTGCGGCCAGGGGTTTCGATCAGCGTGGGCAACACAGACCCCATCTCTACCAAAAAGAACAAAATTGAAAATTTAGCCAGGTGTGGTGGTGCATGCCTGTAATCCTAGCTACTCAGGAGGCTGAGACAAGAGAATCCCTTGAGCCCTGTAGTTTGAGGCTACGGCGAGTTATGGTCTGTTTGTGTCACTATACTCTACCCTGAATGACAGAGTGAGACACCTTGACTCCAAAAAAAAAAGAAAAAAAGTAGAATATTTGCGAAGAATATGTCTCACATCTTGGAAATGTTTCCAGGGGTGGATCATTCTCTGCTGTGCGGCCGCATGGCGCTGTTTACATACTGCCGAAGCTGCCTTCTCTTGCCTCTGTTTTTCTGTGATTGGGACCTTTCGTAGTCGGGCGGGAAGTTGGAGGTTATTGCCATTCTTCAGAATCGAGCAGGACCCTGTAGGAACAAAAACAACATCTAGACTCCCCTTATTATTAGGACTTGAAACCAAAAGTGCATGACCGTTCTAAAAAGTGAGTGAGGCTGAGGATGAGGCGCAGGGCAGGCAGACACTGATAGAGTGTATAGTGTCCTAAGCATTGTTAGGCTGGGACTTCCCCCTAGGATGATAACTCCCTTTAGTATGTGAACCTAGAAGTGAAAGAGGCACTTGCCCAGGTTCAGATAAATGAGGTGTCCGGCTTCAGGCAGGTGAGCTCTGTGGTAAGTATGAGTTACGATGACATCAGGGGACAGGGCTGCCCAGGGCACACTGGACAGAACAAGAGAGTAAGCCGATCCAGTGGTGTCTGGAATGTGGATAATACACAATGTATTTTTGTTCAATGATGAGAAAGGAGAAAGGCAAAGCTGGGAGCCCATGCCTGGGAAGCACTGATCTGATGCGTGCTGTGAATATGAGTTGGAGCCAGGTCCTTTCCTGGAGAGCAGGTTTGACCAGAAGTGGTTGACAAACACCCTGGTCCCTGGTTGGAAAACATTTCCCCAGGGTGATGACTTGGTGCTCTCAGCCCAGGTCTGGGTGTGGAAGGAAGATAAGCAAGAACTGTGAATTAGGTTGAGCGCAAAGAGGAACACTCAGCTTGGGAAAGGAAACACCCCAGGCTTGTAATGTGTCACCCTGTGCCAAATTGAGCACCTCGAGGTTTATCTGCACACAGTTGGTCTGTACTCCAAGATTTCTTCACGTTCTAGTAAAGATTAACTTTGCCCTTGAATGAACTCGGTTGGAGCTGCAGAAACAGGCATCTGGGCATGCCCAAGATTGCAAAATGGAAAGAAACCAGTGAACCCTGAAAATCTGCCCTTTTTTGGCTCACAAACACGGGCAGTAGAAAGCTAGGCCAGAACATGGCTGGGGTTATATTGGTTCATGTCAAATGAGGTCAGTAGCCCAGTGGCTAGGTCTATTCCAGAATGACCAGCGGTGTGGACCCTGACCAGTTTCTCTAATTCGGGCAAAGTGTCTTTTCCGTCCTCCACCGAGAGTAGGAACTCCAGCCTCATCGTGGAGACTCTGATCCTGACTGCTCAGGTGCTGTGAACCTGACCCACCAATGCGCAGAGAAATGGAGTGCTGCTAGGAATCTCTTCCCCCAGCCCTCGCCTATGGACCAGCTGACTCCAAGGCCTTGGCAGCCCCTTTGCAAGCTCTGACTCTCCTCCGTGTGACACACTGCAAGTGGCCTATTGGGCCTGGGCCATGGCTGTCCCTGCTGCCTGCATTTGACCAGATCATTGATGACAACAGGCCTGAAAAGTGTCAGGATGTGACTCGTTTCTATTAGAGCCATCTTTTACTGGGGACCTTGGAACAAGGCTGAATTTAAATGATTAAAAACTAAGTTTCCAAAGCCAAGTCAGCATATCTCCATAATCCTGTGTGGTCTAAATTAGATTTTTTTTTTTTTTTTTTTTGGGACGGAGTTTCGCTCTTGTTACCCAGGCTGGAGTGCAATGGCGCGATCTCGGCTCACCGCAACCTCCGCCTCCTGGGTTCAGGCAATTCTCCTGCCTCAGCCTCCTGAGTAGCTGGGATTACAGGCACACGCCACCATGCCCAGCTAATTTTTTGTATTTTTAGTAGAGACGAGGTTTCACCGTGTTGACCAGGATGGTCTCGATCTCTTGACCTCGTGATCCACCCGCCTCGGCCTCCCAAAGTGCTGGGATTACAGGCTTGAGCCACCGCGCCTGGCCTTAAATTAGATTTTTTAAAAGAGGGAACGTGCCATTGATTATAATCTCTCAAAATCTCTTGGAGCTAAACAACCTGTAAGATAGGAAAGTTGTCATTTACCATCTCTAAAGCTTCACTGACAGTCATGGTTTGGATATATTTAACTTCTGGTAAACAATAATAAACATTCACTTTATCACTCCTGTCAGTTTGTAGGAATCTTTCAATCTTCTAAAGCATTACACCACCCCCCCTTTTATTGAAACTCATTTCTGTCAACAAGAACAGGAAAATATTTTGTTTATAAACACTGTTTGCAACCTGGGGCCTGTTTTGTTTTATGAACAGATTCTCCAAATCTTCTATGCCTTCGAACATGGACTAACTCTAATGCTTAAGTCCCAGAGCCATCTGAGAGCCTGGTGCAATAGACAGGGCAGCCTTCAGAGCACAGGAGCCAATGCGTTCTGCAGTTCACGCGTTAGCCTCTCAGCTGTAGACCTCTTTGGTACTGCAGTGACCTTTGTGAACATTAATTTTTTTGTTTCCAGATACCCATATTAATGTTATGTTATGTTATGAGACAGAGTCTCACTCTGTCACTCAGGCTGGAGTTCAGTGGCATCATCTCGGCTCACTGCAATCTCTGCCTTCCGGGTTCAAGCAAAACTCCTGCCTCAGCCTCCCAAGTAGCTGAGATTACAGGCATCTGCCACCGCGCCTGGCTAATTTTTTGGTATTTTTAGTAGAGTTGGGGTTTCACCAAGTTGGCCAGGCTAGTTTTGAACTCCTGACCTCAGGTGATTGACCCACTTCGGCCTCCCAGAGTTCTGGGATTACAGGAGTGAGCCACTGTGCCCGGCCAGATTTCTTAATGTGATTACTACTAGTTCACATTTTCTTACATTACTTGCTCATGTTTTTACTTCTTTCATAAGTAGAAATTTTTTTAAATGTTGCAATATAGGAACATGTCTGAAAGGTCACACAGTGTCCCTTCTCCTAACTCTTTAGTGAGCCTGGGTGCTGTGGCTCTCTTAAAAGTCTGCTTCTCCCCTTTGAAGCTTCCCCGCTCTTTTTCTCATTTGAGCCACAAACAGTCTGGTTTCTACTGTACTGCTTTAACCTAGTAAGAAACAGACGGACTTTTTTTTACTGGCTGTAGTTCGAAGCACAAGGAAAAGGGAAAGGACACCAAATAAAGGAATGGGAAAATAAGACACTGAAAGGGAGCCCGCTGGGGATTTGGAAGGGATGAGGGCCTCCGCCGTGGCAGGATGTGCCTTTCTTGCACTGTTTACTCTGAGTTCAGAAATAGAGGAAAGAAGGTAGCTCATGCTACAGCCTGAAATGGATGTGACACATACCAGGGCTCCCATAGAGTGTAATCGGACGCTGGGTGTCATTATGCAAGTGTATGCATATGAATAAATCATCGTCCTCAACCTCACACTCAAGGTTGAAGTAAGCGTGGGGCGTGTCGTGCCAGCCACACAGGGAGCGACTGAGGAACGTTAGGCTTGACTCGCCGGACTCCCCCAGCTCCGCCGCCGGCTTGCATCTGAATGCGCTTTGAGCCCGTGATAAAATGAACCTTCAGTCTTAAAGACCGTTAGAACTTCTGCTCCCTTCCATTGGGAAAGGCGCTACCTGGCTTAAAGAGGTGGGTGGGGAAGGAGTTCGTCTGAGGAGGATGACGTGGTGTGGTTGTTTTTAAGATGTTCATCCTAGTGACATTCAAGCTAGTGGTGTGTTCATTTTATTTTTATGAAAACTTCACCTAGAATGTGTTTTAGTGGTATTTGGACGCCTGCTTAAAGGAAGGCGATAACTTAAGTTTGCTTGCGTGAAAAATGTGTTTGTTTTTTATAAAATAGAGAACTTCAGACTGATTGCTTAAGGCCCCGAGCCCCTCCGGTTAGAATGCTAAGATCCACTCAGTGTTAGCATATGGTTTTCTTTTGCATGAACATGGATAAGATAGGAGATAATGTGGATGATGGGTAGGAAATGTTCTAGCAAGCTGCTGATATGCCTCTGAGTATGGCCATCAGGCTTTATTCTTACTTGTGGGCCAATTACGAGACCCCATTAGAGTGTTTTATTTGTACTTCAAGGAATCGGAAGTATCATGTAAGGTTAGGAAGGCATTCAGAATATATTTCCAGCCTGACAAGAAACTTAGAGTGACTGTAATATACCTAGATTAATTCAACCAATGTTCCAAGTGCTCATCAGACGTTCACTTCAACTCTGCAAGCCTCGATTGAGTTCCCAGTTTGTCCAAAGCACTGTAAGGGGGAAAGCAGATGTGGACAGGATGATTCGAAGGTTTGTGACTAGTATCGGTGATCAGCGAAGAACCAGCTCACCATCGCTAGAATGTACTCTTGATGGTGTTAGAGGCTACTGCCTGGCAGGAGGGATACAGCTGGAGAGAAGGCTTTGTATGGCACGTTCAGCTGCGTAAACAGGTCTTCAGGTGCTCAGGAGTTTACTGGGAAAGGCTGTGTATTTTCAGAGCCGGGGACCCCTGTGTGGATGCAGTCAGACTTCTGCTTGATCACACCGGGCAGCTTGGGCCAATCCAGTTAAGGAAGAGGATCTTAGAAATTGTCATATTTAACTGGAGCATCGTCTTGTGCCTGAAAGGACCCTATTTTATTTTGTTAACCAAAAAACCACTTTATATATACCGCAGGTATAGTAAATTACCTGTCTCAATGACAGAGTTTTCCGTAGTGCCTTTATGTCAGAGATGAGATTTCATTGCAGAGTACTTTATTTGCAACACGGACACTTCCCTATAAGTTTCTGTTGTTTTTGTTCATTCAAACTATTACTCGTTAAACAATTATTCAAGGTGTTCTTGGTGCTCCTTTGTTTGTTTAGGGTTATCTGGTTTTTTTAAAAAGTTTGTACATGGTTTCACTGTTTACTTTTAGGGAAAAAGAAACAGTGGTTTCAGACAGTGCTTCTTTGGGAGCCAGAAACACTGCAAGTTGACAAAGCTTTGTCCGGCAATGGGGTACACGTTCAGGCTGGCCGCTCGAAACGACATTGGCACCAGGTATGACACTTCCTTGCCCTCCTGCCCTTCAGCCTTTGGATGGCGACTCTGAGCCTTCTTGTATGTCACTGGAAGGCATGAGGACGCCCACCGCCTCCACATGAAATCAACTTGAGGTTTTCTAGGAGGTAGTCCTAATCTGAGGGGTGAAGGCCTGGCCCCCTCTAAGCTGGTGAATGTCACTGTGGTCTCTGCAGTCTTGTAAGGTGTTTTGCAAAGACCCCACCAGGCCTCTAAGAATCAAGGTAAAGGTAGCAGTAAGGAATTGAAAGGAATTCCTCTTGGGGCTTTATTTTTTTAGATCACATGCCTTTGTCTCTTTATCACTTTGGCAAGCCCTTCATTCAGTTGTGCTTTTTCAATTATGTGAGAGTTTCCTGGTACAAAGAAATTGCTGCTGGGCCGGCCATTGTTGCTAAGCCCAGGGCGGATACAGAATTGGGGAAAACCTGGACTGTCTTGGAGGCCTCTGCAGGCCTCTAGGCTGTATGAGAAAGGCAAGGACCGGGTGTACTGTAAGGTATCAATTGATTAAAGAGGCTTTGAAAAGGCCACGTTTCAATTGCACTTGCAGGTGACTCTTGATTAAGGGAAAAATCTTTTTCTTTCATCACTGCTTGTTGAAATCTTCTTAAAGGTTTTGCACATCAGTGGTCCCCAACCTTCTTTCCAACCTAAAGAGCCTCTTTTTAACATCACAAAGTTTTACAGACCTGCCTCCGCCACCATGGTAGCCATTGTAATTTTAGAGTTCACTGGTTAAAAAAGTCATACTGATAAAGCCTTCTGTGGTTCAAGATTTTTTAAATGAATTGGAAGCATCCGCAAACTTTCGAAAAACAGCACTTGTATATATTGGTAAAACATTTATGTCATCAACAAATATTTGTTGCTCACATTGATTTGAAGACCCCTTGACCCATAAATTGATAAACATTGCATTATGCTATGCCTTCTGTCCAGTGCTTTTCAGAAGAGGCGGGGGGAGGAATTAATTCTTTTTACTTTTTCTTTTTTGAGACAGAATCACACACTGTCACCCAGGCTGGAGTGCAGTGCCGTGATCTCAGCTCACCACAACCTCTGTCTCCAGGGTTCAAGCGATTCTCCTGCCTCAGCCTCCCAAGTAGCTGGGACTACTGGTGCGCACCACCACACCCAGCTACTTTTTTGTATTTTTAGTAGAGACGGGTTTCACTGTGTTAGCCAGGATGGTCTCCATCTCCTGACCTCGTGATCTGCCCACCTCAGCCTTCCAAACTGCTGGGTGGGGGGGAAATGAATTCTTAAGTACAGTTGTCTTTCAGTTTCCACAGGGGATTGGTTTCAGGACTTCCCTCACTTCCCTGACATGGATACCAAAATCTATGGATGCCCAAGTTCCTGATACAAAATGGCATAGTAGCTGGGTGCAGTGGCTCACGCCTGTAATCCCAGCACTTTGGGAGGCTGAGGCGGGCAGATCACAAGGTCAAGAGATCGAGACCAGCCTGGCCAACATGGTGAAACCCCATCTCTACTAAAAATACAAAAATTAGCTGGGCATGGTGGCGTGCGCCTGTAATCCCAACTACTCAGGAGGCTGAGGCAGAATTGCTTGAACCCGGGAGGCAGAGGTTGCAGTGAGCCGAGATTGCACCACTGCACTCCAGCCTGGCACCTGGCGACAGAGCAAGACTCTGTCTCAAAAAAAAAAAAAAAAAAAAAAAGGCATACTATTTTATAGTAACCTGCACACATCCTTCCCTCCTTAAATCTTCTCTAACTTGCTCATAAAATCCAATATAATGCCTACACATCACTTCATTCACGTGGACTCAAGATGTGGAACCCAAGGATGCAGAGGGCCAACTGTGTATTGTCCAGTGACTTTATGTGTGCATCTAGAAGATCGTCGGTGAGGGGATAGGGAAGCTGAAGGTGGTTACAGGGAATACCACAGAGAGGATCCTTGCCCGGCTTCGCCTACTCCGCCTGCTAGACTAAGTTGGACAGTGTGCTTGCTGAGTCTTCCTCTATTAAAACGCCAAGCCTCTTCACATGCTTCTAACTGTGTGCCTCACTTTCTTTCTCTGCAGTGGTTACAGCCAAGAGGTGGTATGCTACACATTAGGAAACATCCCTCAGATGCCTTCTGCGCCAAGGCTGGTCCGAGCTGGCATCACATGGGTCACATTGCAGTGGAGTAAGCCAGAGGGCTGTTCACCCGAGGAGGTGATCACCTACACCTTGGAAATTCAGGAGGATGAAAATGTGAGTTTTGCAGATTTTATACTTCTCTGTGTTTTGTAGAAATCAGCATTGTTATAGCTGCAGGGCACCGTGAAATTAGACTCGCTGCAGAAGTTCAATACCAGACTCTTAATTTCAGTCACTGTCACCACCACGACCAACAGCAGCCTCTCTCTCCCATCTCTGTAAAAGACATTTCTTTCCTTTCAGCTGGGGAAGCAAAAGCTCTTGGAGCCATCCTTGACCCCATGTATAATCAGACAGAAAAATCCTTTCGAATCTTCCTTAGAAATTATTTAGAAATTAACCATTTTTTATCATCTCCACAGCTACGACCCTCTTAGGAGCCACCTTCATCCCACCCCTGGATTGTTGCAATAATACAACATTATTATTGGATTATTGCCTCTTAATATTCTTTACCCTTACTAGGGTTAAAATCTTCACCCTTACTAGGCTACAGTCTGTTCTCCACACACAGCCTGGGTGGGGAACATCATCCTGTAAAATACCAACAGATCGCGTCGGCGCCCTGCTCCAAATCCTTTCCTCCTCCTTCAGAGGGAAATCCCTAGAGCTCTCACAGTGGCCACAGGGCCCTGTGTGATTGCGTTCTCCCTTACTGTCCTCCTTCCTTCCACTGCAGTCTTGTCAGCCTCTAGTCTGTTCTTGAAACACACCAGGTGTCCTGTGGCCTCAAGGTCTTTGCAGTTCCTGCCTTCTGGCCAGAATGCCCTTCCAGATGTCTTTGCCTGCCTTCCCTCATTTCCTCCCGGTCTCCTCTCAAATGTCATCTCTTTGGACGGTCCTTTTCTGATCGCCCTGTAGAACAGCACCGTCCAATAGAACTTTCTGCAGTGATGGAAATGTTTTAGAATTTGTGCCGTGCAGTATGATGGCACCTGTACACCTGTGACTCTCAAGCCTCTGACATACGGCTTGTTGGCCCTATAGTACTGAGTTTTTAATTGTCATAAATTTACATTCAAAGAGCCACATGTGGCTACCGTATTTACCTCCAGCAGCTGTAGAAAGCCGTCACTAGTTCCACCACCATATCCTCTTACCTAGTTTTAGTTTCTGTCATAGCACTTAACGCCGTGTGACATATGTCGGGGCTTTTCTGTGTTGTCTTTTCTCGCTGGAATGAAAGCCGCTTGTGGGCAAGGCCTTTTGTAAAAGTTCTTGGGCAGTGCTGAATCCTTAGAGCCTGAAGGTCAGCCCAACGCAGAGAAGGGGCTGAGTAGTATTTTGATGAGTGAATGATCGAATAATAGAGATAGAACTATTGAATGAGTTTCCTGAATTCAACTTTGGGTGGGATGCTTGCCCTGCTAAAGGATTCTGCCCTTCCCCATCTAAGCTGTCCTTTCTCTCTTGGCCAGAAGAGGGCACTATGCGGTCAGGAAGCTCAGCCACGCTTTATTGTGTAGCACATGGCAGCTTGATAGTCAAGACCTCAGTCCAAAGGGCTTTTTTCATGACAACGTTAAATGTTAAATGTATTTTCAAAAAGTGCTTGACTCCTTTGTCACAATAAATTTGACTGGACCCAGGAGAAATTACAGTGTGCTGGAGATGAATTTTTATTTGAAGTGCAAGTGCTGTCCACAATACTCTGGGCTTCTGATTTTTCTCTTTTGCCGTAGCTGACAGACCTCTGGCCTGTTGCTGATGACGACAGGGAAAGACAGGATAAAAATCCCACATTCAAAGGAAGGTGTTTAATGCCCAGAACTTTTGAGACTGATGTTTCTTCCTGGCTTTGCCTTTTCAGGATAACCTTTTCCACCCAAAATACACTGGAGAGGATTTAACCTGTACTGTGAAAAATCTCAAAAGAAGCACACAGTATAAATTCAGGGTGAGTCAGTCATTTCACTACCTGAACCGCTGAAAAATGAAACTGTTTTATATTTCACCGTTTACCATGTCACATTGACTCTACGGGTTAAAAAATGCACTTTACATTTTGAAAGTAACATTTATAAAGTGCACAGGGTGCTTTAGTCTTAAAACCAACTTTTGAGCACAAAAGTCATCATAATGTGCGGTCGTAAATTGCATGTACAGCATGGCCACGTGCCCTCACCTGGGAAGACGTACACCGGGTTCTGGAGTGCACCTGTCGCTCACCTGCGCTCCATACCTTTCTCCTTCTAATCAGACTTCTCTTTGCTCTTTGTTTTCCTTTGCTCTTCTGCCATTTATTTTTCCTCACTTGTTTCTAATTTTCTCTTTATTACCCACCCCCTTCCCACCTGGGTGGTCTTTGGTCATTAACAACCACCATTAATGTTCCTGTAGGTCTGTGTGTGGCCAAGTAAGTGAATACGGCTAGGGTCACAAAGAGATCAGAACAATATGCTGTAGCTCCGTATCTCCTAATATGACAAGTGTGCATCTTGGAAGATATGATTGTTTTCTGATTCCACATGTTCTCTAATTGGGGGACCAAATGGTGTTACTTGGCACATAGCAATCACCCAATAAATAGTTGCCAAATTATAAGTGCGGTATGTGACTATTTGAAGGAAATGATAATTTTTAACATTTTTTTTTTGAGACGGAGTTTCGCTCTTGTTACCCAGGCTGGAGTGCAATGGCGCGATCTCGGCTCACCGCAACCTCCGCCTCCTGGGTTCAGGCAATTCTCCTGCCTCAGCCTCCTGAGTAGCTGGGACTACAGGCACGCGCCACCATGCCCAGCTAATTTTTTGTAGTTTTAGTAGAGACGGGGTTTCACCATGTTGACCAGGATGGTCTTGATCTCTTGACCTTGTGATCCACCAGCCTCGGCCTCCCAAAGTGCTGGGATTACAGGCTTGAGCCACCGCGCCCGGCCTTTAAAACCCTTATTCTTGAAGCTGACTATGAGAACATAGCTATACTGCTAACGTTTCTCCACAAGGTGGCATTACCCTACTCTTTAAAAAGTGGAGCAATTTTTTATTTTTTATTTATTTATTTATTTATTTTAGATTGAGCCTCGCTGTTTAACCAGGCTGGAGTGCAGTGGTGCAAACTCGGCTCACTGCAACCTCCAACTCCCTGATGCAGGCTATTCTCCTGCCTCAGCCTCCCGAGTAGCTGGGATTACAGGCACATGCAACCACGCCCACCTAAGTTTTGTATTTTTAGTAGAGATGGGGTTTCACCATGTGGCCAGGATGGTCTTCATCTGTTGACCTTGTGATCCGCCTGCCTCTGTCTCCCAAAGTGCTGGGATTACAGGCGTGAGCCACCGTGCCCAGCCAAAGTGGGGCTATTTTTATGGATTTCCCCCACCACCATATTTCCTTCGACAAAACCATACAAACTAGGTGATGACATACTCGTTTTATGATGTCTTTTTGAAAGGGTAAAAATGTCTTTAGCTGAAACCCACCTTATGGTTTTGTTTTTAATTGTTGATAACCAACTATACAGTAAATGATTTCTAGAATAAATACTGTTAAATCAGTACTTGAGTTTAAAGAGAAAAAAATGTGTGTCTGTCTGAGTTTACGGATACCTTCATCTCACCATGTTAGAAAGCGACCGTTAATTGAGTAATCCCTGATAACTAAAGCATGCTAATGTCTCCTTGGTTGTGTTCTAGCTGACTGCTTCTAACATGGAAGGAAAAAGCTGTCCAAGCGAAGTCCTTGTTTGTACGACGAGCCCTGACAGGCCTGGACCTCCCACCAGACCGCTCGTCAAAGGCCCAGTTACATCTCAGGGCTTTACCGTCAAATGGGGTACGTTTCGCTGCTGCTGCTGTTTTTCTTCCTTTAGGCAGATTTTTTTTTTAATGATTAATTTTAGTAGTGACTAGCCAAGAAAATTATAAATGACATTATTTGCAGAAGTTTTCTGCCTTCAGAATATACGTGTGAAAAACATCCTGGGAACTCTACAAATTGGAATGGACAATTTCATTAAAATGTAATGGTATGGAAAATTAAATTTTAGTGGAAATGAAAATGGATGATTTTTAAGAGTATCTCATGGACTTTCTGATTTTCCTGGATTACATATTTTTTCTCCTATGTTTTTAAGGCACTGATTTGAATGTAGTAATCTCTGCATGCATCATTCATTTCTTCAGTTCAACCTTAAAAAATTAGCAATATTTAATAGAACATTTGGATTTATAAAGTTAATATTATAAATAAATTTCAGAACTTAGATTTGTTAGATAAATTTTGGCACGGACAATGTTTAAGTTGCAATGAATTAGGGATATTTTTGTTTTCGTTGCTGTCTGTTGTATAGCCAGAGTCTTGAACTTCAGGAAATTTTAATATTAAAGTTGATAAGGGGTGTGTTATGCATACCATTTTTACTAATGTCATATAATAATATTAACTAATAGGCAAAAAAAAAAAAGATGAAGTCTAAAATAAAGATTTTGTTTTGCAGCCAAGTAACGTAAGGGGAATTTAAAATATTATTACACCAACCACTGAGACATACAACAGTTTCAAGTTATCTAATAATTGTGAGATAGAATTATTAGAATTTCTGTTTCCCTGGAAGATGGATATAATTCTCAGAAATGATAAAAATCTAGATGTGCTTTTTGCCAGACTGTAGAGCTTTTTTCTCAAAGAATCCTAGAAAGTTCTGTCAACACTATTTACTTTCATTAGCTATATGCGATAATATTTAAGTTTATAATTATTATTGTAATTATCTACTACTGAAGTGTGTGTGTGTGTGTGTGTGTGTGTGTGTGTGTGTATATAAATGGAAATACCAGGTGAAAGGAGAGGTGAAGTGAATGTTCTAAATCTACATATAAGTAAGCTTAAGGTTTTTTAGAGAAATGTTCTCTTATGTTTTCTAAGAATATAGAGGTGGCCGACTGATAGTAGACATTCTTTATCGTTTTGCAAAATTAGACTGCAAGGAATGTGTTTTTCTGCTCAGAAAATAAAATTTTTGCAGGCACAGAGTTATGGGTAGACTGTAGACTGTATACACAGGGTGCCCAGGGCTCTGGTAATAAGCCAGAACCTTCTTCCTCAGACTGTCTGCTGGTGCACAGCTTCTCATTGATCTACACCTCTGGTTTCACACCACATTCACCTGGGATGTAAAGTTTGCTTGGTAGGAAACTGTGCTAGAGTGGACTTAGTCCATTTGGATATTTTATTTATTTTGTCAATAAATTTTGTACTTCTCGTTTTGTTCCTTTCCATCACTCAAAAGAACCTGGTCACTGATACAATAAGTGAAATAAAAAGAATAAAATAAGAAAAATAAGAAATATGAATGTGTCATCTTATATTAAAAATCCTCAAATATACTAAAGAGCACCTTCAAGTAAATTCAGCAGCTCGATCAGTTTGTACTGAGTTTTGTTCATGTTTCACTGCGTGAATGCTCTTTGACATTTCCAGGTCTAAGAACTTTGAATAATTTGATAGTATGAAAAGATTCCTGGTTTGTTTGTTTCTTTTTTTCAACAAAGGAGTTGGTGAAATAAATTATTTTGCCTTTTGGTCAAACCTAGAATTAAGACAGTATAGTGCTTTGTGATTTTATGAGTCCTGATGATGTTTACTGATAAAAATCAGTATCCTTTTATTACTAATAAGGCATTTGGTTATTTTTCAGATCCTCCTAAGGACAATGGCGGTTCAGAAATCCTCAAGTACTTGCTAGAGATTACTGATGGAAATTCCGAAGGTGAAGTTTCTGGCAATTGTTTTATTCAAATCCAGTAGCCAGCTCTATTTTCTAATATAGTAAACATCTTTATAGTTACAGTGAAAAACCATTCTGAAGATAGAACTATTGTGACAGTAAACAGACTTTAATCACATATTGGCAGTTTTTCTATTTCAAACACAGCACCAGAGATCAGAGTCTGCTTGAAGTTAACATCAGTGCTATTTAAAAGTTTTCCTGTGTCTTTTATTTGTTGGTGTTCTGTTTAGTTTTAGTTTTTGCTTCTTTGGTTTGTTTTTGTGTTTTGAGACATGGTCTCACTCTGTCACCCAGGCTGGAGGGCAGGGGCCCAGACACGGCCCACTCCAGTCTCAAAGTCCGGGGCTCAAGTGATTCTTCTGCCTCCGAAGATGAGACAGGATACATTTTTCGTAGTGATGGGGTCTCACTGTGTTGTCTAGGCTGGTCTCAAACTCCTGGCCTCAAGCAGTCCTCCCAGCTTGGCCCCCCAAAGTGCTGGGATTATAGGCATGAATCACCACACTCTGTCTCTATGTCTTTTATTGAACTAGAGTTCCTAACTAGTCAGATAAATTTAGTGTTTTCATCTCCTAACTTGCCACTTTTTCTGGAAATTCTCATAAGCCAAGGGAGTATCAGAAGCAATCAGCAAGGAAGGGTGAGGTGAGACAGGGAAGTGGAGGTGAGTTCAGTAATCTACAAATTCCCATGCATAATACAAACAATATATGGTATTGTGGGCTAGTGACAAGAATCACACCTTTATAACAGGTTTAGAAAATGTCTTTCTGACTTCATGGTCATTTGTGTCAGGTTATTTATTACTATTCATTCTGGGTGGATTAAAGTGGGACAAATGTTAGAAGTAAAATTCCTTAGTGTCTTTTTTAAAATTCTAAGGTTTTCTTTCTAATAAAATTTATTAAACTTTAGTAGAGAAAAGTATAGTCTTTTTACTTTTTACATGGCATGTCATCTCACCACTGTAGTAATCCCTCAGTTATTAATTTTTTGAATTTTTTAGAATTTATTTTGAGGCTGAGTTTTGCTGGTTACCCAGGCTGGAGTGCAATGGTGCGATCTTGGCTCACCGCAACCTCCACCTCCCAGGTTCAAGTGATTCTCCTGCCTCAGCCTCCTGAGTAGCTGGGATTACCGGCATGCGCCATCACACCTAGCTGATTTTGTATATTTAGTAGCAATGGGCTTCTCCATGCTGGTCAGGCTGGTGTTGAACTCCCAACCTCAGATGATCCGCCCGCCTCGGCTTCTCAAAGTGCTGGGATTACAGGCGTGAGCCACGGCGCCCGGCCCGTTAAGTTATTTAAAAAGAGGCACATGTTTATGCCAAAAAAAGAGCACATTGCTGTAACTTTTACAAGCAAGCAGTGCTGATTGCTTTTATTCTGTACAATGAGAACCACCCGGAATTTTTTTGTTTTTAAGTCTGTTGGGTCCTATTATAACCTGAAAACATGAGAATTCTTTTGAGATGAGCATAGCTGTTCTAAACATAAAATCCTACTTTGTGCTAAAAACCTGGTTTAGGTTTTCTGCATGAGAAAACCCCATCTAGGATAGAAGTCATGTATACGCCAAGGGCCCATCGTGACTGTTTAACAATGGTTTGAATTATCATGGCTCCCTTCGGCTGCCGATGACAAATCAAAATAGGGCCCATTCTGGACTTAACAGGCAACAACTTTGCCACTGCATGGCTGAGTGAGTGAGTCTTTTCATCCTTGCGCCCATGTGCCTTATAATTACAGACTTTTTTGGCCCCTAATATCAGGATAATTGCCTTTACTGTTCCCTTTTTTCCTATGGCCTTAGCGCATATGACTTTGTTGTGAATCTAAACTAATAAGCTGTTGGGAGAATTTGTGGAAGTTACTCTGGTTAAAATACCAGGAAATAGTGTAAAAGCATTTCCCCTAAAACAGCTTCATGTAGTAAAAGGCTTTTTGTAAAGTGGTCAGCCAGAAACACAGCATGAGTGGGAACAAGACAGAGGAGTGAAGAGCATCCCAGCGGCCCGGATTCGGGAGTCAGGCAGGCAGCCAGCGCCAGCCCTGGGTGCCCTTGGTTCCGACAGCATCAGCCTCGGGGGGTGCCCATACTCCTGGCGATCCTGTTTCTCTCTTCAGTTCCGAAAAGTGGTCGGATCGCTTGGGTCATGCCGAGCGTTTGGTCTTTGTGAGTTCCCCGGGCATTTTTGTCTTTTTTTTTTTTTTTTTTTTTTTTGGTGAGACAGAGTCTCACTCCGTCACCAGGTGCCAAGCTGGAGTTCAGTGGTGCGATCTTGGCTCACTGCAGCCTCCGCCTCCAGGTTCAAGCAATTCTCCTGCCTTAGCCTCCCGAGTAGCTGGGATTACAGGCATGCGCCACCATGCCCAGCTAATTTTTTTGTATTTTTAGTAGAAACGGGGTTTCACCATGTTGGCCTGGATGGTCTCGATCTCTTGACCTCATGATCCGCCCGCCTCGGCCTCCCAAAGTGCTGGGATTACAGGTGTGAGCCACTGCGCCCGACCGCATTTTTGTCTTTTAAGGGAGCCTCCTTGAAGACAGTCAAAGCCCCAGTCTTTCCAAGGGGATTTCACTTCCTTTGAGCTCAGGCAGATCGGAACAGAGAGACACTCTTGCTTACTACCCCTGACTTGCCAGAAGCCTCGTGGCCAAGAAGTAGCCTCGTGCCTGGCTCCCCTGAGGCCTCCTCACACCAGGAGCCTTTCATAGCTTGTTCCTCTCTGTCCTTTGTCTGCTACCCCTCCTCCCGTGCCAACTGCACGTTTCATATGGTTTCCCACGTCCAAGCCTTATAGCAAATGTAATTGTGGTGATAATAAGTAGTCTACCCAGCAACACTAAGTATTAAATATGACCCCATGTTATTTTGGTATTTAACTTTGTTAAAACAACAACAACAGCAACAACAACAACAAAAAAAAAAAAAACAGAGCTTTCTATTTAAAAAGAAAAAGAAGATGTTGATTTTCCTGGAAACATAGAGCTTTTTCTTGCCCGTAATGGTTGATACACTACATTTTCACAAGCAGCGTAAACTCATGCACATCTCGTTTTACAGCGAATCAGTGGGAAGTGTCGTACAGTGGGTCGGCTACCGAATATACCTTCACCCACTTGAAACCAGGCACTTTGTACAAACTCCGAGCATGCTGTATCAGCACTGGCGGACACAGTCAGGTCGGTTTTGTTTCCATGTAAAAGTAAACCTCTTTGATCACATTCACACGAGCTGTCTGTAACGTCGGAATAAAATTGCAGTTTAAACAGTGTATCTCGGTAATGCAACCTCATAGTATCACCTCAGGAAATGAAAAATACAGCTTTCCGAATTGCTCTTTAGAGGTATAAAAGACAGGTCTAAATGATTCCCTACTGAACTGTGCTATTTTCAGGTACATTTGTCACTTATTTCTCGGAAGGCTTTGACACAATCACCTGTGACTGTTGAAAACTGACTAGAATTTGCATTGACTAAATAAAAGAGGCCTTGGTTATTGCATTGGTTAAAAAATATAGAATTTAGAGTAAAAAAGGTAAGACCTGCACAGCTCTGCTGTTAGCACATCTGTCAATTTTAAGAATTTGAGACATACCTTCCTCAAGGTGCTTTACTGCCACCTGCTGGAAAGTTGTTGTAAAAGCAATGTAAATCCTTGATGACTGAGCTGAACGGCACCTCCCGAAGTTGTGTGGTACCCAGCGTACACATCTGTAGGCAACAGCCATTCCCTTGTTTCTGCTATTGATATGACCCTAGACCAGTCAGCATCTCAGGAGCCTTAGTTTCAACCACATAGTACGCTCATAGGCTCAAAACAACCTAATAAATACACACGGAGTACTCTAGAGATGAGGTAATTGTTACCTAAAAGGTTTTAACTTTCATTCGGAAAACATGATGCCAAATGATATTTTCACTGTGGAGATGTTTAATGTTATGATTTGAAACCACTAATATTTAGAATGGAAGAGAAGGAGAGATGGGGCTGACAGCCCTGCACTGGGTTGACTTTTCAAAAGAATACCTGCCATTTGAAGGCCCGATTTTTCAGTCAACCCACTTGCAACATCAGTTTTTGTGTTGACTTTGTTTTTGCCCCAAGGATGGTAGCAGGACATCTAGATTGCCCGTAGATGTTCCCTGTGAGAAGACGGTCCAGCTTGACCCTCTCTGTCCAGTGCTAAAGCTGTCTGGACCCCAAGGATGGTAGCAGGACATCTAGATTGCCCGTAGACGCTCCCTGTGAGAAGACGGTCCAGCTCAACCCTCTCTGTCCAGTGCTAAAGCTGTCTGGAATGCCTCCCAGGGTGGAGTAAATCCAAATCAAAGCTGAGATGATCAGCAGTACTTCCTGTGTGTGTGGCGCTGCACAAGGTAGCATTGAGGCTGAACTGCTCAGATGCGTAGAGTTCACTTGCTCTGTGCCACTCCTCAGGAGGAAAACTGAATGTGGCTGAGCTGTATAGCTCTACCTGATTTTCTCCCATCCCGAGAAGTCAGTCAGCTTCCCTACCAGTAGCCTTACACAACCAGATCCTGCAAAATAAAGGCCTACTTATTTTAGCATTAACAGAACCTGCTGGTTAACGTCGGCATCGGTTGATTAATATTGAGTTTATTTGCTTTTCTGCGGTGTGTGTGAATGGGTGGCCATTTACGGTACCATTTGAAAATGTCATCCAGCTGTCGTCTTGTGTTCTCTTCTGTCCTCATGAAGGGTGTTTCTAATTTTGATTTAAAGGAAAAGAATTGTGTGCTTAGGGTATACGGTACTCGTGTCTGCTAATCTAACTTCAAAAATAATCATTCTTGTTTTTTCCCAGTGCCATATGCAGTCTATGTCCACCCTTAAAACACGTGCACATAGATGTATATAAATATCTCAATGGCATTAAAAGCCTACCATAATGTGTACACATTTAGCGTGTACACTAACCCCTTTTCGATGACATTTACAGTTATGGGGTGGAATTGCCTGGTACGTAGAGGTCTGACTGAGAGATGGCTCTCTCTGGTGTCTCTCCTGCAGTGTTCTGAAAGTCTCCCTGTTCGCACACTAAGCATCGCGCCGGGTCAGTGTCGACCTCCGAGGGTGCTGGGTAGACCGAAGCACAAAGAAGTCCACTTAGAGTGGGGTGAGTGAGCACACCTTCACGTTGGCATTGACAGTTTGGACAATTGGCGATGGAGACTTAGGCTTTGTAGTTAAGTTTCAAAGCTGCTTCTAAAGACCACATAAGTTTTTGTCTGTTGGAAATGTCCGTGTTTCTTTTGAAGTATGTTGACCCAGCTTTTCTGTGTGTACGGTGTCCCCCATCCACACCCCCACACGGCCCCTCACCCTGCTTTTCCTGATGCTGCCACACGCATTGTCATCCTCCACGCTTCAGGGGACACTTTTCTAGGGACTATTTCAAGAACACCCAGTCTTTGTTAAGAAGTTTTCAACTTTATTATTGGAAAAAAGATTTTTGTGCTGAATTTAGAAATTAAACCAAAGAATGGTTTCTAAGATAACATCAAATTCTTCCTCGTCTTTGTGTGTATCACCTCTGCTGCGTTGTCCTGTGTGGGTCCCGATGTTTTTACGATATTGACTTAAGCCGTATTAGCGTTTCTTGTACCAGCAGTTACAAACATGTGAAATTGTAAGCACAGCGAGTTCTGTACAGAACTCTCTAGCAAACTATTTTTCCCACCACTTTTATGTCTAAAACATAATAAATTGTGCCAATTTGGGGTGCTGTCTTTTGATTCAGTATGACCTTTGGTTTCAAGTTAAAGAGATTTTTTGTCCCTCTTTTTCTTCCACTTACCTAACTTCAGAATATAAAGGAATATATCTAATGTTCTGTTATTTGGGGGTTATTTTATCAGTGTAATTAAATAAATGAACTTGCTTTGGAGAGTGTGGATAACATCATTCAGAAACTCTTGTTTTTATCTCTCTCTTTTTCTTTGGTGGGCAGGGATTCTTTTGTAAGGGAAATAGAGGACAGGCCGCCTATGTGATATTTTGCACATTTTGTGTGAAATCTGGTGCAATTTGGTCAGTTGAAACCCCCAAAGTGTTCTAAGATGAAAAAAATTCTTCATTCCCAGATGTTCCTGCATCTGAGAGTGGCTGTGAGGTCTCAGAGTACAGCGTGGAGATGACGGAGAGTGTGGATAACATCATTCAGAAACTCTTGTTTTTATCTCTCTCTTTTTCTTTGGTGGGCAGGGATTCTTTTGTAAGGGAAATAGAGGACAGGCCGCCTATGTGATATTTTGCATATTTTGTGTGAAATCTGGTGCAATTTGGTCAGTTGGAACCCCCAAAGTGTTCTAAGATGAAAAAAATTCTTCATTCCCAGATGTTCCTGCATCTGAGAGTGGCTGTGAGGTCTCAGAGTACAGCGTGGAGATGACGGAGAGTGTGGATAACATCATTCAGAAACTCTTGTTTTTATCTCTCTCTTTTTCTTTGGTGGGCAGGGATTCTTTTGTAAGGGAAATAGAGGACAGGCCGCCTATGTGATATTTTGCATATTTTGTGTGAAATCTGGTGCAATTTGGTCAGTTGGAACCCCCAAAGTGTTCTAAGATGAAAAAAATTCTTCATTCCCAGATGTTCCTGCATCTGAGAGTGGCTGTGAGGTCTCAGAGTACAGCGTGGAGATGACGGAGCCTGAAGACGTGGCCTCGGAGGTGTACCACGGCCCAGAGCTGGAGTGCACGGTCGGCAACCTGCTTCCCGGAACCGTGTATCGCTTCAGGGTGAGGGCTCTGAATGACGGAGGGGTGAGTATGAGCCTATCCACTGGGACCAGAATCAGAATGCATAGCCAGAGCCCAAGGTGCCAGTGCATCTCTCCACCTTCCTGAAATTTTTGGCAGTATTGATGCAACCTTGACAACCGTTGATGGAGTGTCTGTAAATCCTAAATCTGAGTTGATACTGTTGTGGTTTCATATACACCCAGCATTAGAAGTTTTCCGTTTCTTTTGTCCTCATATCATTCTCTTAAGATCACATTCAAGGTTAACAAGGATATCACCCGGTAGATAGTGTCGATCATTTTTAGAAAATGTCCTCTTCTCCTGTTGACTGTATCAGTTAAGGGAAGTTAGGACTAGATAGTAGTTCTAATGAAAGTTTTATACCGTTCATCTAAATGAGCCAGCAACATCTTAGGTCAGTTTCTACAGCTAGAGAGGGTAGTGGCTGGGGACGTCAGCTCACTGGATTTTGTTTTGTTTCAAGTGAAAACTGTAGGACTCCGGCCTTTCCTCTGCCCCATCTGGAGATGTCAAGTGGGGCTATCGGACATTGAGAATGTATTTGTCTATACTATATCCACAAAGGTGGTTGCCCTTTTTTTCTTTGAAACTGCAAAATGATGCGAATTCAGGGGGAGATTGGTAATGAGCAGTGAGGGTCCCAGGAACTGTGGGGCTTTGGGGTGGGGCCAGAGATTGATGAAGCATAAAAGAGATCAGAAGGATGTGGGTAAAGCCAGCTAATGTTGAATGCCCCCTCCAAAGTCCCAGTGGTTTGCATTGATGGGGTTCGTGCAAATAAATATAATTAATTAATTGATGATTTCTTTAAAAAACAGAAAAGCCCAACTTGCAGTGACTTTTTGTTTTAAGTGAAAGCACATTTATTAAGAAAGTAAAGGAGTCAAAGAATAGCTCTTCCTGGGCAGAGCGCCTAGAACTGGGTTTCTTGTAATTCTCCAATAGAAAAGAATTTCAGACACAACAGTGATATCTAAATGAAAACAAAAAAGTCTAAACATTAACTCTTATGCACCCGAACTTACAGTCAAGTGAACGAAAAGATGGACGATGGTGAACACACTGTTGTGTCCACCCCATCCTCCATCAGCTTTTCAGTTGCTCTCCGCCTCAACAGAGATCGGTGTGCCACTAGGCCGGCGTGAATTGTGCTTTCTCAGCCCTTTCACTGATTTATCCTATAAAGAAACTATCTTCAGCTTGGGTTTGTCCCTGTTGTGTTAGAAATTAGCCATATGTACTGCTCTAGTCATCTGAGGTCCATTTCAGAGAGCTTCCCCCGACTCCTCAGTATCTTTGCAAGTTATGTTGAGAGGTGTTTCTTTTTTTTCCCCATCTTTTTTTCCCATTTTGAAAAGTACAGACATATATTTTGCTAGCCTGGAAAGTGTTTACCCTTTGCCCCAAACCTTTGAAGTATCAACTGTGCCGCCATTAAAATGGGTGGGTCAGGCAGTTGTGACTCTCAAATTGTGGTAAGTCTCTAGCGATTCCTGGCTCTGAGCAGTGTGGTCACTGATGGTAAATCAGGAGTGCAGCGTATACCCTGGAATAGTTGAAGTGATGGGAACACACTGAGAAAACATTACAGAAACATCCGTTTTCAAAGTGGAAAATGCCAGTCACTGGAAGAAATACCTAGAATTTGATCACCACCAATTCCAAGTACATTTTTATGCATTAAAAATTAAACTTGCAGTGGGCATCTGACTTAGTTTTCTTGGATGTCCACTGAGAAATATGAAAGCAGATTGCCCTGTTTTGTCAAAAATCAGCATGTTTTTATTTTGGATGTCTTAAGAAAGGAAAAATATTTTGTCAACCAACTAATTATTTTCTATTTTAAAAAATGACAGATATCTACTATTCAGGGAATGTATGCAGGAGAAAAGCTTACACGTTGAATTGAAAGTGAAAATCATTGGGTAGTATTTGTTAATTAATTGCGTTGATGATGATGTTAGCCTAGCTTTTATTTGATTATAAGCTTTTATATGTACACACACACACACACGCATATACACATATATACATACGTGTGTGTGTGTGTGTGTGTGTGTGTGTGTGTGTGTGTTTTCTTTCAGTATGGTCCGTATTCTGATGTCTCAGAAATTACCACTGCTGCAGGACCCCCTGGACAGTGCAAAGCACCTTGTATTTCTTTTACGCCTGATGGATGTGTCTTAGTGAATTGGGAGGTAAGTCAGGCATATTCTGCTTCAACTTCTGTGTTTTCTATTTTATCTACCCCCAAATACAAATACAAGTTATAAGGAAGCTACAAGTCCAAAATGCACGTGCAGATGGTTTTATTTTTGCTCTGTCTTCTATGGTAATCACCCTTGGTACTTACCACTTGCTTATGTCATTTAGTCAGAATTGGAAATTTTACCATAGTCAGAATTGACAGGAAATTGTTTCTCATGCGTTTCTTTTTAAAAAATTTTTATTTTTAAATTTCTAAATTAAAGAAACCGTTTTTGTCAGTACATAGTAGGTGTATATGTTTGTGATCATGCCTTTCTTTTATATGTATTTGGAATATTCTAGAGCTTGTGGCTCTCTCCCATTTTAGTTCATTGAATACAAGTGCAATAGGGTTCTTTTCTCAGTGGAATGATTAACTAATTTCTGCCTTTCCAGAGTCCTGATAGTTCTGGTGCTGACATCTCAGAGTACAGGTTGGAATGGGGAGAAGATGAAGAATCCTTAGAAGTCATTTATCATGGGACAGACACCCATTTTGAAATAAGAGACCTGTTGCCTGCTGCACAATATTGCTGTAGACTACAGGTAGGTTGACATTATTTGGATGTTATTCACAAGGACTGGTGTTCCATGAAAGAGACTTTGGGAAACCCACTCAAAGGCTTGTGATAGAGGCTGTCAGGAAGGGTCATATGGAAAAAAAGAGTCTGTTTAAATGAAAATAAATTTGGTTGTTTTGGTATTTTGCCGTTAATTTGCTCTAGGAAATTCTGAAACTCGAGCAAAACCAGATTCTTCTCCATTCTACTTCTCACCACCCTTGAATCTTGTCTGTTCATCAGTTTGCTGAATAAATGACCCAAGTCCAAGGGAAAGATTACACAGCTGCTTAGGGAAGGAGCCTTCTGTCTCATTCCCCAGAGATGCACATTTCAGTGGGAGAGACTCTTAGAACTGGCAGAAGACAGAAAATTATTTTACGAGTTGTTAAATGGAGCCAAAAATAATTTGGACTAGTCTGCATTAGATTACAGGACCCCACCTCCTGGAGACAATTATCAAGGCTGGTTATCTGTAAGCTTCCAATTGGGAGTCCAGCTAGAACAACCCCCCAGAGTGACAAGAACCATGGGTTTACATTTATTTTACTCACTTGGATATGTTATTATTTTTTCCATGTAAAACCCCAATGTCTCAAAAAAACAGAGTTCTTTATTCTTCTCTTTCCATTTGTTGAGTAACATTTCTTGAGCACTATAGTACTTTGTACTAGGATGAAAGGAAGATCAGGAAGAGAGATAAGAAGATTACCCGGATGTGGTTATCGACCTTGAAGAGCCTGTCTTCATACACATTTAGATTTGAATAGATAAAGAAGCAGAGATGCCAAAGTCCAGTTCCCACCTGATTTAAGTTATGGATCAAATTGCTTATTACAAGTATACCCAATGTCTCTGGCCTCTTTGGAGAAAATATTCCCTTCATAACTTAATTTTCCAGATCAACTGAAGCATTTCTGTTAAATTCTGAAGTCTGCTTTATTTGAAACATTTCTGCTTGAACTCTTTTGTTACATACCTTTCTGGCTTCTCGAATGAAGCACCTGGGATGTAATTGACCTTTGACAGTGAGTCAGTGTCACAGCAAATTGTCCGATCTTTATAAGAGTGATGCTGAGTCATTGGGGAAAGGTTAAACGATGTGCCACCCTCTTGTTTTTGTATCAAGGCAGGATATAAGTAAAGAGCTGTGTGCCACCCCAATAAAGAGCTTCACTCCGTTATGGTTTTGGTGTTTCTTTAAAATGTTACTATATTTCCTCTTCTCTCTTTCAGAGTATATGTTGTCTTAGCGTTGATCTCCCAGAGCTGCATTATAAAAGATACATTAATAAGAATAGAACCTGCATGATAATCTTGCCTCCTTGTATTAACAGGAGTAGAAATATATTTTTCAAATGCTTATACTTATTTATAATAAAGTGAGTTAGACCTTATGAAGGGGGTAGTCCTTTTAAAATTACCACTGCCATGCTAAAGGATTATTGCCAGTAAAAGGGTCTCGTATATTGATGTATTGCTATTTGTGGACCAAATATGAATTATTTTCATTCAGTATTATTACAAAGTCAAATTAAACCCCGATACTTTTTTAATATTTGGCACCTTAAATATTGGCTGGGCATGGTGGCTCACACTTGTAATCCCAGCACTGCAGGACGCTGAGGCAGGCTGATCACTTGAACTCAGAAGTTCGAGACAGCCTGGCAGCATGGCAAAACCCCTCCTCTACAAAAAAAAGTAAAAAAGTTAGCCAGGCACCTGTAGTCCCGGCTACTCAGGAGCCTGAGGCGGGAGAGGTCAAGGCTATAGTGACCTGTGACTGCACACTGTACCCTAGCCTGGGCGACAGAATGAGAGCCTGTCTCAAAATCATAATAATAATTTAATTATTATAATANTTTTATAGAAATTTGGTGGAACATTTCTTGTTTTGCTTAGGAATTTTTGAATTTTTATATTCTTAAGACTATTTTAATTAAGTACCAATGCAATTCTGTTCATGGGCATGCTATTATTTAGGAAAAGATGATTTTGGATTAAATTTTATTTGAAAACTGGTAATAAAAAGTAGTGTAAATCAAGAAGGGATTTCTATAAAGCCAAGCGAGTTAAAAGAAAGTAGTTACCTGGAATAGAAAAAGAACATTGGAAGAACTGGTAAGATTCTAATTAGGTCTGTCTGTAATAGTATAGTACCAGTGATAATTTCCTAGTTTTGGTCATTATTCTGTAGTTCTGTAACATCTTTCTCTTCGGAAAAGCAGAGCGAGAGATACACAGAAATTTCTGTGTACTATTTTTGCAACTTTTCTCTAAGTATAAAAATCGTACAAAATAAAAAGGTGTTTAAAAAAATAAGAGAAAATACAATTTTGTTCATGATTTTCCCAGTGGGAAGGAAGGAAGGGTAGGTCTTACTGTTGGCCTGATGCTCTGCCAGGATTTTACGTATTAACCAATTTAATCTTTACAGTAATTGTATGAATTAGGCATTATTGTCCCCGTTTTACAGCTGAGGAAACAACCTTAGGGAGATTAACTCACCTAAGATCACACAGTTATTAAATAATGGAATCAAGGTTTGAACTAAGCTCCAACTCTTAAAAGCCTTCTTCTTGTCCTTCTGTGATGTGGTGATACAAAGCTTTAGTTGATACAAACATCGGGCTTCATGATGTCCTATTTTTCTGCCCCTGTGATAAATTTATATCAGTACCAAAATCTCAAAATAGGTACTCATAAAATAATTTGTGATGTTAAAATTTTTCCAAAAAGAGACTTGAGGTGTTGTGGTATTGTAATCAAACAGAAATAGATACAACAAAATATTACAGTAGAGTTTCAGCTGTGAAACTCTGTTCAAAGAAATGCTTTAAGCTTGCTTCTTTGAAATTAAGAAAGGAGTTAAGTTTTGTTTTAGACCTTGATTTAAGAGCTCAAACTTAGCCAGGCGTGGTGTTGTGTGCCTGTGGTCCCATCTACTGAGAACGCTAAGGCGGGGGGATCAATTGAACCCAGCAGATGGAGGTTGCACCACTGAACTCCAGAGTCAAAGTGAGACAGTCTCAAAAAAAAAAAAAAAAAAAAAAAAAATTTAGTTATGTAATTCAATCTCATAAGCTGTCCAGTAAACTAAACGAGAACTAAGTTTTAGAGTACATTCACTTTTGTAAGAAATCTGCCAAATGTTTTTATAAGAAAGAAAGAAAATCTTGATGACATTGATGGAACACACCCTGTTTCAAGTACAGTTGCCAGAAATACAACAGTGAGCCAGACGGGCCACTTTGCTCTTACGTAACTTGCTTTCTAATCAGAGGAGTAGATATACTATATACTGTGTCAGTGATTAAGTGTCATGATATAAAGTATAGCAAAGAAGGGAAATGTGGAAGACCGCAGGGGGAAGGACCGCAAGCTTCAGTGTGTTCAGAGAGGGCTCGCTGAACAGGTGACATCTACAGACCTCCTCTCAATGAAGGTGATGCAGCGAGCCCTGCAGATGTCTGGAGAAACAGCTTTCAGGACAGGAGGAGCAGCCAAGTGCAAAGGCCCCGAGGAGGCAGCGAACTTGGTATCCCTGTGGAGCAGCAGGGAAACCAGGGTAGCTGGAGCCGAAAAGTAAAGGCGAGAGGAGCAGGCAGTGAAGTCGCAGTGCCACTGGGTTTCTGAAGGGGAGTGGTGGTGAACAGCAGATCACGTAGGGTCTCGTAGAGTTTTGTGAGAACGTCAAAGTTGATTCTGAGTGAGATGGAAGCCCACTGAAGGAATTTGAACCAAAAATCCCGATTCATGTTTTAACTGAATCACTCTGATTGCGGTGAATGTAAAGTGTTTGGCAAGGGCCAACATAGATGCCAGCTAGGAGGTCATCAGAATAACCAGATGCGAGAGAGGGCTGGAGTACAGTAATACAGGATGGCTGACGGCCTAGAGAGGGATGTGAGGGGAAGAAAGGTGTCCAGGGTTGACTTAGTTCCGACTCGCGTGCTCTGAAGGATGAGATAAACCACAGGAAACGCAGTCAGGCTTTTGTAAGGAGGGACGGGATGGGAATGAGGAGCTGTGTGGACATTTGCGTTTGAGATGCCTATTGCACATACAAGTGGAGATACTCAGTAGTTGAATACAGATAACCCTAGACCGGTATTCGGAGGTCTGGGCGACACATCCGAATTTGGGAGTAGGTTATCGGTGGCATTTACTCCTTGAGACAAGATGACATCTCCAAAAGTTTGAGTAGAGGTAGAAATGAGGAGTTACCCAAGTACCGAGCGATGATACTCACCAGCGTTAAGAGATCAGGGCGATGGTAGCAACCGGTAAAGGTGATTGAGAAGGAGCAGCAGGTAAGGTAGGAGGAGAAACCAGTGTGGCATCTTGGAGACCAGGTGATGAATAAGCACGTGAAAGACTGGGCGTGATCACATTGTCAGCTGTTGCTCTTGGGTAGAGTCAGGTGAGTGCTGAGGAGTGACTTCAGGTATGAGTTGTTTATTCATGTGGAAAGTAGTAGACGCCTTTTCCAGAATTCCTATTGCTATTCCAGGGCAGCTCTAGACTTCAAAGTCGGATGAACTGGATTCCAGTCCCAGCTTTGCCTCTAAATCTGGGGCCTAAATTATCTAATCCGACTCTTGAGTTCTCATCTCTGTAAAAGGCAGATAAGAATACTTACCGTTTAAGATCTACCATGGAGGTTATGAAAATCACGTAAGACGACGTATAAACTGAAATAGATCATGCAATTATAAAATGTTATTTTAAAATTATTTTTCATAAGAAACGATGGTGGCCATATTTTGCTTTAATAATGGGAAAAATGTGGTTGGCATTTTTTGGAAGGTGGTCAGCGGATAGTGGACATTTTCTAGGATTTATTTCTACCACCATGTCTGGAAATAGACAGATACTACCTTAGATTTGTTGAATGGCAGCTAACTCCGAGGCATCAAATGTGCTGATGGTGTACTACGGCCTTTGTCTTGCTGTTCTGTTTTGTAGGCCTTCAATCAAGCAGGAGCAGGGCCGTACAGTGAACTTGTCCTTTGCCAGACACCAGCGTCTACCCCTGACCCTGTCTGCACTCTCTGTGTCCTGGAGGAGGAGCCCTTCAACGCCTACCCTGATTCACCTTCTGCGTGCCTTGTACTGAACTGGGAAGAGCCGTGCAATAACGGATCTGAAATCCTTGCTTACAACATTGATCTTGGAGACACTAGCATTACCGTGGGCAACACCACCTCCCACGTTATGAGAGATCTCCTTCCAGAAACCACCTACCGGTGAGTGCAGGGGAGGAGAATTCGGCATCAACACATCAGCACTTGGGGCTCTAAGTAAATCTGTCGGAGAAAATTCCCAAGTGAATGTCAATCTTCCAGCTGTTTTTAAGAGCCCAGATGTGCAGGGTACTGTCCCACCTTGATCCCTAAGGCCAGAAAACCTGTGAAAAAGCCACACAGTTCAGGGACTCACTGAACTGTTTTGTGTTCACTCTGACCCACACCCATCTCCACCCTAGAGTGGACTCAAATCCTCAAGTCCATCCTCTGAACATTCAAGGCAGAAATTATAAAAGGGCTTTGGCAATAGGATGGCCCAAGAATTTTGCTTCTTCCAGATGTTGTGCCAACCTGAAGGGTGGCTTAGATGATGGTGGAACTGTTAAGATTTTTAAAAGGCTGGCGTTGGAGATATGTTGACTTTTGTTAAACAGCCTGTAGTTGTTTAATGACTTCTAAAAATGTATCGAGAGTTCAAGGGCTCAACTGAGGGAGCACATGTTAAGAATCATTTGTTTCCTAAGGAAATGCCAGGTAACAAATGAATTTAGCAAAAATACCTTCCACATCCAGAAAGTACCTCAGAGGATCATTCTGTTATGGAGAATGTGAAATAGTTTGGTAGTGTAGGAACTATGGAAAGGTGAGCTTAGATTTAGATGGTAAAACCTCAAGACTCTATTTAAAAAGTATTTAATGAATGTGGCATAAGTAATTTCATTCAGTATTAATGTGCCAAGGCTAGTATATTGAGCTGAATGTGAAAAGAAACTCACATTGGGAGAATGCCTTTTCCTTACAAGATAGTTTTGAAGATACCGTTTTAGACAGATTACATGGAAATCGAATGGCTTTAGAAAAGGCAAATCATTGGTCCTAGTCATACAGTATGATCTTGGCCAAAAAAAAAAAAAAAAAAACGTTTAGACAGTCTTTGCTGGCCAGTCAACAAATTATAAATTGGACATTTCATACTTGACGTAGTAAAAATAATTCATATTTCAGCCCAACCTGTTTACAGCTTTAGGAATTTTAGTTTCCATAGTACACAGCGGGTATACTATATAGTACTAATAGAAGTCTGGTCAACCCAGAGTCTTGTTGTTTTATGATTCAAAAACATAGTTTCAATAGCTATAGTGAAAATACAAAATAAATATTTCAAGGAACTAAAGGTATAATTTTGGCCCAATCAACTTTTACTTAGTCCTTTTTCTGTTCTATAAATTGATTAAAATATAAATGCACAGATCATGATGTTCTAGATAAAAACATGGGGAATGAAACATTTTAAGCAGGCCATGGAGCTTGGATAAAAGACTTGTTTCTGGGGCTGGGTGCAGTGGCTCACGCCTGTTGTAATCCCAGCACTTTGGGGGAGGCCAAGGTGTGCGGACCACAAGGTGAGGAGTTCAAGACCAGCCTGACCAACATGGTGAAACCTCGTCTCAACTAAAAATACAGAAATTAGCTGGGCATAGTTGCACACGCCTGTAATCCCAGCTACTCGGGAGACTGAAGCAGGAGAATTGCCAGAACACGGGAGGCGGAGGTTGCGGTGAGCCGACATTGTGCCGCTGCACTCCAGCCTGGACCGCAGAGAGCGACTCCATCTCAAAAAATAAAAGACTTGTTTCTTTTTTCTTTTCTCTTTTTTAAGCCTTCAGCAGTTATATATTGTTCTCACACCAAGCATATTCTTTCTCTGTGTTGCCAGGACAGGGTTGGACACCTCTTTAGTAAATTTACTAAGGCAAAAAAGTTTTTCAATGGATCAGTCATTTCTCCATGGGTGCTGTTACAGCATATGACTTACCCATTGGCTTGCTAATACGCTCTGTAGAAATTTCATTGGAATTACAATACTGCTTTTAAGGGCATTCCTTTAAGTTTATAATGGAGTTAGAAATTGAATTTCTCCTTTAGTTTGAAGCAAAAATAATCACTAAAACTGAAAAACCTAACTTTGCTTTGCGTGTTTTCAGCCAGGTAGCCATAGATTTGTCAATATAAGAAGGTCATAGGATCACCTGGTTTCACCCCTTCCCAGTCCTTGGCTTGAGCGTCTTCAGTGACAGGGCCAGTGGGTCTAGCTTCCACTTACCAGGCAGTCCATTGTATTTGTGGATAAACCTGTCTATATCTAAAATCAACTCTTGGCCTTAGAACTTGACCGCAGTGATTCTCAAAGTGTGGTCCGTGGACCAACAGCATTAGCATCATCCGGGAATTTGATAAAATGCAAATATTCAGGCTCCACCCCAGACCTACTCAATTTGAAAATCTAGAGGTGGGGCCTAGCACTTGGTGCTTTAATTAATCTTTGAGGCATTTTCGATGCTTACAAAAGTTTGAAAATCTCTACTTTAGAGCAGTGATTCTTAAATGTCAATGTATGTAAGAGTTGCCGGGAGAATCTTTTCAAAATCCGGGTGTCTGAGCCTTCCTCCTGTAGACTGCAGTTCAGCCAGCCCCAGAGGGGGCCTAAACATCATTATAGCGTCAGCTGTGTCTCGTTTCATTGCCCCACCATCGTTTACATTGTCTTTACTAGCGTGGCTTATCTGTAACTGCCTCCATCCTCTCCTCTGAATGTTTTCTGGTCTTCGATGGCCTCTCTGACGTGCGGTGCCCAGACCTCCAGGAATGGGCTCAGAGGACACCAGGACTGTTGTGTTCTCCATCCTGAGCAGTTAGTGAGGCTGCCCGAGATTACTTTTTTTCAACAACCTTATTATATGCCTGACTCATACTGAGCTGGCAGGCAACCAGGACTTAAAGTAGATTTGTTTGTTATGCTCATTTGTACTCCTTTTGCTAAGTAAAAAAAGGCTTAAAAATCACATGTATTGAGTCCTTGCTATATGGTAAGCACTGTGTTAAGCTGCCAAGAAGTGAATCACAAAACATTTTGTCGTAAGGAGGTGAGGTGGGCTTTACTAGGAGACAAGTTCTGAGTAGTTGGGTAGTAGCAGACTGGAGTCAGACAGCCTTGACTTCAATCCTGTTCCTCATTTATTGTCTCTGCAACCTTTGGCAAGTTATTTAAGCCCTCTGTGCCTCCGTTTCCTGACCAGTAAAAGAAGGGATAATAATTTTCATTGCTTAACAGAGTTCTTGGGTATTGTAGATGAGCGGTCAGGTACCTAGTATGGGGCCTGACACAGAGTAAATAAATTATCAGTAAATCTGTTGTTCATGTTTGGTAGGGAGGAAATGAACTGAAGGATGGGTTGTGACGAGATTACAGGTAGGAAGGTTATCCATAGAAACCTGGCATCATCCTTGAAGGTTTTTTGGCCTTCAGAGCAGCGTACGAGAGGAGCAAGTCTCAGTGCCTGGAGCTGGAATGGTGGCGTTGGTGTCAAAGGACCTGTCAGAAGCAGGAACTTGGTGGCAAGCCAGTTCTGATGCCCACTTCAGGAAGCCTTCTGGGAATAACTTTACTCTGAGCACATCTTGTCCCCGCCAAAAGGGATTTTCGGTATTTGTTATGATTTCATACTTCAGACGTTTTCTGATGATATTCTCTTCTCTCCTATTTTTCTTAATTAGATTATAATCTGGGGTGGGGTGTTGTGAAAACATGCCCATCTTTTGCTTCTGAGGCCGCCCCTACCTTCACCTGAGGGCCCTCTCCTCCGTCTCCCTCCCACCCACACTCTTCACATCCTGAGATCCGGGATGGCCAGTCCTGATGGGGGAAGTCTTCCCAGCTTGTTTCAAAAGCCATTCTTCTTTTAATATATTTTGTAGTAGAAATTTGATTTCGTATATGTATATAAACTGCATTGTAGAAGGCTGTGGTCTTCGAAAGCAGGAGTGTATTTGGCATATAAAATTCAATCTTTTAATAGTGGATTTTTAATCAAAATTTATAAAGATTATAGTTCTTTAGTTGATTTGCTTAATCAATATATTAGTATATTGATGGATATCACAGACTCATGGACACATCAGATTTTTCACATCAGCCTGGCCAAGATAGAAATTGCTTGGGTTCACATCACTTCTCCAAATTGGAAAGGCAAATGCCACTTGTTTTTGTACTTAATTTGAGGAACTGAAGGTTTTTTAAACTGACATAATGCAGGTTAAAACAAAGAGACCTGCAGATTTTATCTAAGTTTCAAGATTAGCATGTTACTTGAGCTAAAGAGAAAACTTCTGAAGTTTGGATTTGGGATAGACTTTAGTTCATAAAACTTGAAACTCAGTTTTTATTTTCTGAGGTGAATTCGTGGAGTGGTTGCTCAGGTTAATGTTTGTTTTGCCCATTAGTCCAATGTCACCTCCTACTGGAATTAGGAAATTGTTTTCACATGCTGTTTTTCACCCTAAACCAAAACAGATAGTAACTGTTAGTCCTCATTCAGTGTCTCCGCCTCCTGTGCTCCGAGGCCTTCCTATTTTCCCCAGAATGCAACATCATCTCGTTCCATTTTATCAGTTCCTTGTTTTTTTTTCAATTTTGAAAGTTACATCACACTAGAAATAATGTCAGCTCAGTGCATCGGCTATACAGATAAATGTTCATGCATTTTTGCTGAAACAAAGTGTGTTTTTATAAAAATGTAGGATAGGTTGAATTGAGTATTTTAAAATCTAGGTAGTTGGTTTCAGGGCCAGTTGCTGTTTAAATAAAAGTGACGTAAACTTGTTGACTCTTCTAAATGCCTGCTTTTGTGGCAGATGGGCATTGTTGAACTGAAAGTGTGGTCTGAATTAAAAATGATCATTTGGCGGGATCTGTAGCCATATTTGGTCCCTGCTACGCTGTGAGAGTCTGGTGCGTCAGATGCAAAAGGCCTTTGCACCAAAAGGGGGTCCCGTTTGCACCTGGATCTACCTGTGTCTGGCGTGACCTAGCCGACCTGCAGCACCTTCCCCTGTAAAACAGACAAAGTACCTCCTACCTTACGGGGTCAGCATGCAAGTCAGAGATGATATTGTAGATATCAAACCTAGCTTCCAACCCTCAGTAGCCACTGTGTCACTTAGATCAAATTATTTAACCTCTCAGGGTTTAACTTCAGTTTCCTCATCTCTCAAGGCAGATATCATGGCAGTTCCCGCTCTGTAGTACTTTTCTGGACCAGAGCAGGTTCTCAATGTGTGTAGTGATGCTTGCTATTGTTTTCTTCAGTTCCTGAGATCTTTGTCCCACGCCCACCTTCCTGAGGATGGCTTATAAAGAAGCCCATCCTTTCAGCCGTTGCTGGGTCCTTGGCCATTACTTGGAGGAAGAAAAGACAGAGGTGGGATAGCAAGTTACTCATGTTACCAAGTGAGGTGGTGTCATAGCGCAGCCGCAGTGAAGACGTGCCACTGTGCCACCACTGCTGGGAAGGCGTCACGCTCCCAAAAAGGACATCAGGATCGTGACTCCAGAAAATTAACACTTGAACGTTTGCTAGTGCTTTCGGCTACCTTGAGAGATGAGGCACTCTCTCCTGATTTTATTTTGGAGTATAAAATACTAAAAATCAGAAAGTGCGTCTTACATCCCTTATCTTAGTTCAGTAATCGTCTTTGTAATTGCAGGAAATAGTCACTGTCCCCATTTTATAGATAAGAACACCTACTTAAGAGTGTTCGGTAATTTCTCCAAGGTCTCCAAAGTGATGAGCAAGATTCCCAAAGAGGCCACACCGCTAAAGAGTATTAAATGTTAACGATAATATTCGTGGTGGTGGTGGTGGTGGTGGTGTGTGTGGGTGCGTGTGCGTGCGTGAAGATTATGTGCCTAGCAAATACGCAGTGAAAGATTAGAGAATCATAGAGCTAAAGATGTAAAGAACCGAAATACTAGAGAAACTTTGAGAAAATAAATGAATTTCCAACAGAAATATCAAATCTAAATGTATTTTTATATCTTGATACTTGTATCTTCTAAACTATTTCTAAATTCTCATAAATAATTTAAATGTCTTAGCATTCTTTTTCTTGAGTGGAATAGAACAGCAATCTCAAGGAACTCATTACCTCATTTTGTCTGTGTGTATTAAAGTAGCTAAGAGCTGTTCGGGCAGCACAGAGCGCAGGGTGGGACCACCTAGAACACAAGCCGAGCCAGCAGATGGCAGAAAGCGTCTTGGCCTCTGGCGGCTAGGGAATGTTTGTATCTAGCATAAAGGGAAGGAATGGTGGTTTTGGACACTGGAAGGACTTTCATGTAAACCTTGTCAGTGAGGAACTGTGTTAGATGATTGAAGAAAGACTAAAACTTAATGTCCTGCTTAATTCCCTTTTTCTGAGAAGGGAAGTGTGACATGGTAATTGCCCCGTAAACTGCATACCTCGACCATACCTTGGCTTTTCCGTTAAAACTGCTCTCTGTAACCCTAATGTGACAGGCAAGCAGTCCAAACCCACGCCATCTTGGCCCCTGCGACTTGTAGTAAGTAACTAAGGTCTGTCATTTCCACCCTACCCAGACAATGTGTAAACTACGCTTATCTTGACTTCCGTGAACCACTTAAGTAACAATGGGAATGTCCAAAGTCCCCTGGCCCTCACCCCCTGCCCAGGAGGTGATTTATGGAATATCCAAAGTCCACTGGTCCTCTCCAAAGCCCCTCACGCTCACCCCCGCCCAGGAGGTGGATGTCCAAAGTCCACTGGCCCTGGGAATGTCCAAAGCCCCCACCCCCACCCCTGCCCAGGAGGTGGTTTATGGAATGTCCAAAGTCCCCTGGCCCTCGGAATGTCCGAAGCCCCTCACCCCCACCCCTGCCCAGGAGGTGGATGTCCAGAGTCCCCTGGCCCTGAGAATGTCCAAAGCCCCTCACCCCCACCCCCGCCCAGGAAGTGGTTTACAGGCATAAAAGGTCTTAACACCCTCCTTTCAGGGCCGTGGGTTGCGAGTCCTCCGTGGCCGCCGGCAGTAGAGACCCTGCAATTTGGCCTAGTCTTTGTCTCAGTGGTGATTTCCCGCTCGCTCGATCGCAACAGGAAGGAGGGTAGTAATTTCTGCCATCATGATGACTGCCTTTTTAAAAAGATTTTTCATTTCCAGTTGCAGAAAAATAAGTTACATTGCAATCATAGAAACTCTTCTCTTAATACCATAAAGCAGTCTTATAAGACTCATGTGGAAGGCAAGGAAGGGTTTTAGTCTCGGTGTTATACTGAGAGACTTAAATTGCTTTATCTACAGAAGACTCGATGCCGCCCCCGTGTAATAGTCTGGGAAAAGTAGGCCCTTTGCACTGGAGTTTTTGCTCTACTTTATCAGAGATGAGTATCTACAACATTCCAAACCATGAGGCACATACTTACCTGGTTTTAGATGATTTTAAGTAGAGCTGCTGTAAACATTTGTGTGCAGGTTTTTATGTGAACGTGAATATTAATTTTTCTAGAGTAAATACCTAGGATTGGGATTCCTGGGTCATGTAATAAGTATATATTTAAAAAGAAACTGTTTTCCTATGTGGCCTTACGATTTTTCATCATCACCAGCAAAATAGGAGAGTCCCAGTTGTACCTTATCCCTGCCAGCACTTTAACAAAATGGTATTACATTGTGGGTTTAGGTTGCATTTTCCTAATGGCTAATGATGTCAGACGGGTTTTTCTGTCCTTATTTGACATCTGTATGTCCTCTCTGGTGGAGTGTCTATTCGTCTTCTGCCCATTTTTAATGGATTGTTTTCTTAACTGAGCTTTGGGAGGTCATCATACATCCTGGATGCAAATCGTTTGTCAGATGAAATATTGGCACGTATTTTCATTCTGCCTGTAGTTGTTTTCATTCTCTTAACAGTGCTAAAGTTTCCAATTTTGATGAAATCCAGTTTTTCTTTTTTTTTTTAATTTTATGTAAGATCATGCTTTTCATGTCATATTCAAAAACTCTACTTAATTCGAGGTGACAGAGTTTCTTCTGTGTTTTCTTCTTAAAAGTTTAATATGCTACATTTAGATCTGTGGTCCGTTTTGAGCTCAGTTTTGTGTAAGGTGCAGGGTTGAAGATGTGGTTTATTTTCCTCCTATTGATATCCAGTTATTCCAACACCATTTGCTGGAAAGACTGTCCTTTCTCCATCGGACTGCTTTCGCACCTTTGCCAAAAGTCAACTGGCCACGTTTGTGTAGGCCTGTTTCTGGAGTCTCTATTCTCTTGTATTAATCTAGATGTTTTTCTCTTTACCGGTACCACACTCACTGGATTGCTGTAGCTTTATATTAAGTCCTGAAATCAGGTAGTGTGATTCTTTAAACTTTATTCTTTTAAATTTTGCATTAGCTATTTTAGTTCCTTCGCCTTTTTCCACAGAACTTTTTTTTTTTTTAATTTATAAAGAAAAGAGACTTGTTTGTCTCGTAATAAACTGCAGGCTGTACAAAGTCTTTGGTTCTATAGGCTATACAGAAAGCATGGTGTCAGCATATGCTTCTAATGAGGCCTCAAGAAGCCATTAATCAATCAGTTCTCCTAGACCTCTGGAGGGGAGGGGCTCTGCCTCCAAGATTTCCGAAATGCCTGTGAAGGATTTTTCCCATTATCTTGAATATTAGCACCAGGCTCCCTTTTAATCAGGCTCATCTCTCTAGCCATGGGTTGCTCTGTAGACTGCCTTGATTCTTCTCCTGAAAATACTCTTTTCTTCTCTACCACATTGCCAAGCTGCACATTTTCTAAATTGGTACTCTCTGCTTCCCTTTTAATTATAAGTTCCAACGTTAAGTCATACCTTAGCTCCCATATCTGATCATAGGTTGTTAGAAGCAGCCAGGTCACCTCTTGAACACTTTACTCTCAGAAATTTCTTTTGCCAGATATCCTAAGTTATCACTCTTAAGTTCAGCCTTCCACAAAGCCCTGGGACGTGGAAACAATGCAGCCAGGTTCTTTGCTCCAGTTCCTGAATGTTCCTCATTCCATCTGAGACCTCATCAGCATGGCCTTCACTGCCTGTATTTCTATCAACACTTTGGTCATGACCACTTAGTCTCTAAGAAGTTCCAGGCTTTCCTGTCTTCTTCTGAGCCCTCCAGATTCTTCCAGTGTCTGCCCATTACCCACTTCCAAAGCCAGCTCCACATTTTCAGGTGTCTTTAGGGCAACCCTCTACCTCTCACTACCAGTTTTCTGTTAGTTCATTTTGTGTTGCTCAAACAGTTCTCCCACCGCAGCCTACTGAGTACTGGGACTACAGGCATGTGCCACTATGCCCACTAAATTATGTTTTGTACAGATGGAGTTTCCTATGTGGCCCAGCCTGGTCTCAAACTTCTGGACTCAGGCAATCCTCCTGCCTCAGCTTCTCAAAGTGCTAGAATTACAGTGTGAGCCACTATCCCTGGTCTAAAATAACACTTTGTATGTACGTTTTAACTCTTTGATTTTAAATTCATAGACGATAGAGGTAATAGCTTTCTTACCCATAACTCTGTGCTGCACATCGTAAACATCCAGCTAAGATTTTCACACCTCTGGATGGCATTGTGTTACTAGCAATATCTACATGCTTAGCTCTAATTAAGGACTTACAGAGATGGTTGGATTAGGCTGGCAAACGAGAGACATGAAATGTCCTGTTGGTGAATTGTCCTTTGTTTTTGACTCTAAAGGAGACTCATTTGTTCCCCTATTTAGTTTACTCTCGATACCTCACCTACTTTCAAAACTTACCACGAGGTAGGTAAAGGGTAACTAGGACAAAATATAAAAACGCATCTTTAGGATATCTTCGCCGAGACAACAAACCTATTTTTTTTTTTTTTTGATTAAAGAACTAAGAGATATCTTGCTATGTGCTTTTTTGCTATTATTTTTTAAATGGAGAGTATAGTCTGTGCACTGAGCTACCCAGTGCTTCTTTTTGTCTTTAGTTACTTTGTTTTTCTTCGTTCCATGTTATTGGCTTAAAAGCAAGTAATAAATACTACACTCAGTGTTTATTTTGAATGAAGAATTGCTGCTGTTTAACCTGCATTGTCGGTTTTTTTTTTGTTTTGTTTTTTTCCTTTCTCTAGGATCAGAATTCAGGCTATAAATGAAATTGGAGCTGGACCATTTAGTCAGTTCATTAAAGCCAAAACTCGGCCATTACCACCCTTGCCTCCTAGGCTAGAATGTGCTGCTGCTGGTCCTCAGAGCCTGAAGCTAAAATGGGGAGACAGTAACTCCAAGACACATGCTGCTGATGACATGGTGTACACACTACAGCTGGAAGACAGAAACAAGAGGTGAGGTGGAGGCGACGATGCTCCTGAAGCTTCTGTGGCTTTGGCTTGTGGGATGAAATCTCAATTGTACATTCCTGCTCGCATGCACTAAGACACCCTTCCTTCTTGTGCAAAGGTTTCCTTTGACTTAAGTCCTGCGTTTTATACCCAGAGTTCCCTTTATTCTCCATTTGGAATTTCTAAACATTCTAAAGATCCTGATTTCCCTATATGGGATAATCGGCACTTTTTTTTTCTTTCATCAAGCCAGATAATGGAGAGAAATTATCTAAAGAAAATTGTCAGATTCGTAATAGCGTTATATTAGTCATGAGTGCAGAGGAAAATAAGACTCAGGAAGAGATGTTACCTCTTTAAATATTCAGTAACCATCAGGACAAACATGTTTACCAATGTGAAATAGCTGTGGGTGATGTACAGTTGTGGATTGTACTCTGAAACTATGGGCAGTGCAATATCAAATTAACCAGCGCAAACAGGAGATTCTTCGTAAGACTCCATGCCCAGGAAACACTCTTAGCTGTCGAAATCAAATGCAGCCTTTCACTAGGATTTGTTTCCCCTAACTTCATTTCCTCTGAAAATGGCCGATCAGAAGACAGACAGCCAAACTGTATTTGGAAATAATCTGATGTCAAGCAAAAGTTAACAGTGACAGAATGTTCTGTTACCAAAAGCCCTCATCAGAGAATCCGATAAAGGGGATAGGAGATCACCATGAAACCAAGACAGCTAAAATGCTGATCAGTGTCACGGTAGAAGCATTTCTGTCATTTCCTTTTATGCATTATACTATTCTGTTCCTTTGCACACGGAACCTGTTCTAGTTACACAGAAAACCCCATTCCAGTCTCCACCCACTACTCTGTAGTCGGGCACTTGGATGGATTTCAGTGCAGAGGGGCCCTGTGGGCCTGATTAAAAAGCACACAAGGTCCTATCTCTAGGAGCATAATAGCAATTTTTAAAATGGCCATAGAACGTTAGCGTCATAGGAAAAAGTGCTTTGGGAGTTTGAAGGAGGCAGAGACCATCTGGTTTAAAAGATCAGGAACGGTTTCTTGAAAGAGGTGACATTTGAGCTTGGCTTTGAAGAACCTGGCAAACCTGGTAATTTTAACAACAGAACAAAAAGTGATTATCCTCTTGAAAATGAGTTCTAGTGAAGAAAACACAGAGAAGGAAGGCTTCTTTTGATAGGTTCATGAGAAATTAAATTCACACTCACCGATACACAACATCATTCATCTTACTGTGCTGTGTGCCTTCAGATGTGTTTTCGTGGGCTTATTATTTTACTGGTCAGCGACAACGCAACAGGAGAGGGCTGGCAAGAACAGGAATTGTGAACTAACAAAAATCACAATACATGTATAAAGCTAGCATTGGACATTTTTAAATGTCTTTTCATGTTTTTCCAGGCCTGTGGCTTCCATTGGTGGTAAATCTTTGGAAAATATCTTCTAGTTGCGCTGTTTTAGAAAAAAAAAAAAGTGAAGTACAGAAAAGTTGTTAAAATTGGTAGCTAGCCAAACCGGGGTAAAAGCTAATGCCTCTCAATTCCCAGTGTCCTGCCTCTACTGCTGTCTTAGAAATACAGGAAGTGAGGCCGGGCGTGGTAGCTCATGCCTGTAATCCAAGCACTTTGGAGGCCAAGGTGGGCGGATCACCTGAGGTGGAGTTCAAGACCAGCCTGACCAACATGGTGAAACTCTGTCTTTAAACAACAACAAAAAAAGAAATATGGGAAGTGAAGGCTGTGCCCCAAGAAGGACACCCCCTCTTGCTACGACCCTGCCCTGTGTGGGGCAGCCGTCCACTGTGCCCCATACAGAGAACTATATAGACGTGTAGTCTGATCCAAGGTTTTACATGACACAGCAGCTCCTGGACACAGAACAAAAGCTCCCCGAGCACTTTTCCAAATGAGTTTGCTGGCATGAGGCATTTAAATATGCCAGACAAAAAATAGTGCAGAATCTAGTAATCAATACATGTTATTTCTTCCCCTTTCAGAAAGCCCAAGGCTTGCCTTGTTAGTCAAACAAATGACTGGCCTACATTTAAATGACAATTTAAGAAAACTTCGCATTAGGAACAGTATTTTTCTTAATTATAGGAGCTAGAGTCCAAATTTGTCTTTTTAAATTAGATTTGCCAAGGCTCTCAGAAAGTTATTAAAGTGATGGGAACAGAGAGCCTAATAAATTCTCATTCTATTTGTGAATACTTTTCCCGAGATTGAATAGAAGGAAAACAGCCTAATTTTAGTTTGAAGATGACCTTCTTCAGTGTCTTGAAACTGAACCCTTGCAGTGGGTGGCCCATGGAGTTCAAGCCTTTAACGTTGGAACTTGACACGTGGGGAACGATTGGGACTGGATACATCATAATGCTTATGATTGGCATAGTCTCGGTCAGTGTAGTCTCCTCAGGGTTCTTTAGGACTTGGCGTCCGCAGTTGAAAAGAACAGTGTCTCCTTCCCAAGGGGCAGCTGTCTTTTTCACTGACCTTGTTGCTAGAGGAGCGTCTACTTGTAAAGCACATATTCTTTCGCATATGCTGTATGAATGTGGCCAAAATGAGATATCCCGCTTTTGGCCAGGACGAGAACCATAGATAGCCTTCATTGTTATTTTACTTTCTTACCTGCGGGCTCTCAGAGAGATTTTTTTCCACTTAAATTTGGGCGTATTTTATGTAAATAAAAGGTGTCCCAAAGAGCATCTTGCGTGAACCCTTCCCCAAGACAAATCAACCTAAAATTCATCTATATCACCTGGACTTGCTGTATTGAAAGGATTTTCCCCCTGGAATAGGACATTTGCTTCCCATCTATTCTGGCTTACCATACTGAAGATTCCCAGTCCATATTTATGTAGGAAGCAGCTTTAAAGTGTTACCATGAACACTTTCTGCACAGGCTCTGTGGGACTTTGAAAATAAAGCTGCCGATGTCTAAGTTGGGTGGGAGTCCTGGCCAGCTGTTTACATGTTCTTCTTAGCACTTAAAGCGTATTTTGTAACAGAAGAAAAATGAAAATTAATATATCTGTGCTTGGTAATTATCAGATTAAAGAGTTGAACTATTGCTCTTCACATTTCCTCATTCATTAAATAAAGGGGTTAAACTATAAACTAGGAGATGATCTCTGATGTCCTTTTACCTTTTCACCTTAAAGCAGCAAATCGGTGTAGAATATTCGTGAATTAAATCCGTTACGAAAAGGCGTTCCTTGTAAATGACTGGGGCGTGTTGCCCTGTTTTCTTCATATTTTTAGCGTCTGCTAGTCATAAGTAAGAAAATAAGAAGAGAAATACCAACTTCCCTTAAGAGTGACTACATGGTGTCTAAAAACCCCTAAGGTTCTGCACCTGTGATGTGCTGATTCACGATGTTGATTTATATACCTCTCACTCAAAACATTTGAAATGACCCAGAGATTTATAAATACAATGTTTAGCCAAAAATGTTTTTAACATTCTAAAGGAAACATATTTTTATTGTTTTGCTGTAGTCATTTTTAAAGCCTTCCTCCCAGGAAGCTTCTGTTTATTGCATGCCCACAGATCTCTAAGCCTTGAGAGCTTTGTCTACATTATTTAGTTCTTGAATAGTAGAAAGTAGGCTTTCTACCAAAGCCTTCTACCATTTAGGTGAAAAAAAAAATACATTGTTTCTGATAAATTGATTTCAACTTACAATTATTGGAGTTTTATGCGTGAAGTAGAGGCACTGTTTAAGTATTGGATGGACAAAGATGACTAAGATGGATCCTTGCCCTTAAGGAGCTCACAGTCTGGTGGGTGATGGTAGGACACAGATGCATTAAAGCAAATGATGATGTGGAAGGCCTGAAGATTGACACGTGTACAGGGTATAGAGGGAAAGCTGAAGCACGGCCTCTAAGGTAGGCTTAAAATCAAATAAACACAGAAGGCTTCTTAGAAAAGCTGACAGGTTGGATGAGTCTTAAAAGGATCCGTCTTGTAACCTTATGCCTGGGGAGCCTTGGGATGAAGACCGTGATGAATACTTGGGATAGGATGGAAATTACAGACACATCCTCCAAAGCACAGAAAGATGCCCTGAGTCTTTCGCCAAGTGACTGTCTCTATTTTGTTATTTTGAGACCTGGTGTTTTTTTCCCCTTCAGTTTGGGCATATTTCTTGTAAACAAAAGGGATCCCAAAGAGCATCTTGCCCAAATTCTTTGCTCCAGGCAAATCAGCCTAGAATTGATCTAGATCACCTGGACTTGTTGTGTTGCAATGATTCTTCCCCCTGGTGTAGGACATTTGTTTCCCATTTATTCTGGCTTACGATACTGAAGATTCCCAGTCCATATTTATGTAGGAAGCAGCCTTAAAGTGATGGTTCATGTTTATAGAACTAAGTATATTCCAATGATTAGATTATGATCATTCAATCAGCGATTTTTTTTTTTCTTGAATTACTGTTATGTGCTAGGCCTTATGAGGTATATGGACTATCAGACCTTATTTTGCTGAGGGAAATAAATTAACATTAAACAATAAGCAGACAGTATAAGATATTTAACGGCAAAACAGAAATTAAATAAGTTTGGCCTTAGAGTGATTAAGTCTGTTATTCTTAACAGATGCAGCACAGAAGTTACGAATGTCTTTGGTTCCCGTGTTATACAAGAAAAATATATCTCCAAAGTAAACATTTCCATAAAACTACACTAACCTAATACAGGCACTAGAATAACAGGATCAGCGTGTGCGTTTTCAGATTGTAGCGCTGTGCCGACGATTTTAAAGATGTGTTTATCTGTGTTACTGAACTGAAATGTTATGCTGCCCTAACAGAATTGGAGTTGATGCTGCCCCTTGTCCTGACCCCCGTGGGCCTATGTTCCCTGATAATTGTACACAGCACTGAGAACGTAAATTCCAGGAATGCATTTATGGTTAATCTGCTACTGAGGTTTAGTCAGACAGCAGTGTTTTTTAAACCAAGGCTCCCATGAAATTGGGCTGGGGGAAGACAGGTCTGATAGAGCCGATAATTACCGCTTGTCCGCCATTAACTTAGCCCTTGTGCCCAAGACACTTTTCCTTTTGGCCAGCAAAATTGGAGGGGCCATGTCATGTGGACGGGGAGCCTGCCTCTTGGCTATTAGAGAGGGACAGAAAGAATCTGCGTATAAAAACCCTGAAGCAATACACACTAGGCAGCTAATAAACGTGGCCGGAAACGTGAGCAGCATAGCGAGACCCTTTCTCTAAAACAATCCTTAAAGACTTAGCCAGGCATGGAGCCGCACACTGGGTCCCAGCTATTCCAGAGGCTGAGGTGGGAGGATCCCTTGAACCTAGGAGTTGGAGGTTGCAATGAGCTGTGATCGCACCACTACCCTCCAGCCTGGGCAACACAGTGAGACCCTGACTCTTAAAAAAAAAAAACAAGCCAGGCGCAGTGGCTCACGCCTGTAATCCCAGCACTTTGGGAGGCCGAGGCGGGTGGATCACGAGGTCAAGAGATCGAGACCATCCTGGTCAACATGGTGAAACCCCGTCTCTACTAAAACTACAAAAAATTAGCTGGGCATGGTGGCACGTGCCTGTAATCCCAGCTACTCAGGGGGCTGAGGCAAGAGAATTGCCTGAACCCAGGAGGCGGAGGTTGCGGTGAGCCGAGATCGCGCCATTGCACTCCAGCCTGGGCAACAAGAGCGAAACTCCGTCTCAAAAAAAAAAAAAAAATGTCTGGAGTATATGAGCACTGAGGAGGTATGAACTTTCTCAGTCTGCCTATTGTAGAACAAACTCCTACTTAACGTTTCTCAGACCATATTACTGAATTAAACGAAATAGACCTGAGGCAGCCAGCTCAGGACCCGGCCCTTAAGAAACCCCCAGGATTTGTTTCCAGTGCTTCTCTGACTAGTCCCTGATCCCTATGATCGTCTTTGTTTGGTAAGTGATATTTTCATATTATATCCACCAGAAGGCTGTCATGATTCTTGACATGGGTGTCAAATCTCTGTCGAAACCGCAGATCTGTTGCTGGATTTCTAGGTGACTAGAGGCATATTCCTTGCATTCTTTTTGCCTTAATTTCCCCTACTACAAGATGCGAATAATGATAGCTATCTTCAGTCCTTAATTGATGGAGGAAAAAAAAAAGATTTTAGAAACATTTTTGACCGAAGGCAGTGGCTCACGCCTGTAATCCCAGCACATTGGAAGGCCGAGGCGGGCAGATCACAAGGTCAGGAGTTCGAGACCAGCCTGGCCAGCTTGGTGAAACCCCATCTCTACTAAAAATACAGAAATTAGCTGGGATGGTGGCAGGCGCCTATAGTCCCAGCTACTCGGGAGCCTGAGGCAGGAGAATTGCTTGAACCTGGGAGGCGGAGGTTGCAGTGAACTGAGATTGTGCCCCTGTACTCCAGCCTGGGCAACAGAGCAAGATTCCATCTCAAAAAATAAAAAAAGAAAGAAACATTATTATTTCTTAGAAAAGGATCATAAAAGTTTAGCCTTTGAAACAAAAGTAATTTAGGCAGTCTCAGGCTAAAATGTCCAGGCACAGGCAGAGGTGAGAGGTGGCAGATGAACTATTTGAGATCTTAAATGGACCAGAAATAGAAGTCAGATTACAGTTTTACCTCTCATTTACTAAAAACAAAAATAACAGAATGGAATTAGATAACATTTTTTTTTCAGGTTGAGACAAGGCCGCTAAAACAGAAGTGGGCAAACAGAAATTTGGAAAACTTTGGGAATAGCATCCTTGAAGATGAAGTTCACTGCACATACTTGAAAGCTAAGTAGGAGAGCAGGAATTTGCAAGCTTTTCAAGTGGTCTTTAGAAATTCTAGTCATCCTGTTTTTGAATATAAATCAATCTCCATTTTAATATATTAATGTCTGAAGTATAAACAAAAAGAATTTTTTTTGTTTTAGTCCTTTATTCTTTGTAAAGAATTTCCACTATCAGTAGGTATAGTGAAATTTTATCTTTTAGAAAAGGAGCATGAAAAAATTCAGCCCCTTAATGAATTACAGCCTGATTACTCACAAGCCAAAAGGTCCATATATAGCCAGGGACAGAGGGTTAAGAAATTAATCCCTTTTCTCAATAGCTGTTGGCACGTTCATGCTCAGTTGGTAAGTGGGGACCCTTGCCAAAATGAGAATCAATTTAGGTATCGTACCTTCCCTGCCTCAGGTGTCCCCACCTGATGCCATCTGCTTCTCCATAGACATGATAGGACTCTGTGTTCTTGGCAGAGTGAGGGCGAATACTATTCATTTCTATTTTGAGCACTGTTCGTTTCCAAATGCCACCTGAGTAATGTAGGAAATTCTCTCCCTCTCCTTCTCCCTCCCCCTCTCCCGCTCCTCCTCTCCCCCTCTCCCTCTCCCTGTGTCTCTCTCCCTCTCTCTCTCTCTCTCTCTCTCTCTCACATTCATACACATACACACACACAATCCATAGAGTCCAGGGAAATTAAGAAAAAAAAAAAATGTCCATTTATCCTTTTAAATGAATGTTGCTGTGCTGAGCTGTTGATTTGTGATATTGTGAAACGTGTTTTGAAAGTGCCATTTGCAGGTCATCTTAGGTCAGGAGGTTAGAGCATTCTGTGGAGTTAATATTAATGGGTTGCTCTGAGCCTGTAGTTGGCCTAGGGATTATAAGGTAATAACAAGGTAGTAAATGTAGAAACATTAGCATTCTCTCTTATTTTCCACCATGAATTTAAGTTATAGGCCAGTTAGAGCATTCTTGGATTTTTTTTTCAAAACAAAACTCTTTTAAGGAAACATCCTAAAGCTAAATTCTTCATGTATATTATTATTTCCCCCATAGTGATTTAAAATAAAGGAACATTTAAAGATTTAACATGATGGGACTTCTTCCTTCAGTTGCAGTTGCGTGCAAAAAGTCAAACAATGTTAAAGCCTAAAATACTGAAATCAAAAGTAAGCCTTCCCCTAGAATTTCTGGAAAATGCCCAGAATCTGTTGTTTGCCTTCCTAGTACATATTCGATAAGGAGTCATAGAATTTACTTGGAGTCTCATAAGAGTTCCTGCCAAGCGAACAAGACAGTTGTTGTCTGGCAGCTGAGCTGTAGAGAGTTATCTGACTTGTTCAAGTTCACAGTGAAGGGAATAGGCATTGCATTCTGGCTAAGGTCTGCGTATGTCTTTCTTTCTGCTCTTGAAACCTTGCTCCATCCCGCTGTGGGGTACTCCAACAGGCAAGCAGAATAGGCAAAGTCATTCGGTATTCATAGACATATAGAACTTTGTTTTTCATTTTTAAATATTTTTATTTTTTTAGAGCAGTTTTAGGTTCACAGCAAAATTAAGCTGAAGGTACAAAGATATCCCTCATCCTCACCCCCACACATCCACGGCCTTTCCTGTTACCAGCATCACCCACAACAGTGGGACATTGGTTACAGCTGATGAACAAGACATTGGCACGTCATTATCACCCAAATTCCATAGTTTACGTTAGGCTTTGCTCTTCGTCTTGGTCACTGTATGGATCTGGACAAATGTATGTTGACGTGTCTCCACCCTTATAGTATCATGCAGAGTTGTCTCTTCAATATCGATGGGTGATTGGTTTCAGTGTACACCTCCACCTCTGAAATCCACGGAAGCTCCAGTCCCTTGTATAAAATGGCATAGTATTTGCATATAACCTATGCACATCCTCCTATATATATACTTTAAATCATTTCTAGTTTACTTATGATACCTTAGATAATGTCATCGCTATGTAAATAGTTGTTATACTGTATTGTTTAGGGAGTAAAAAGAACATGTTCAGTATACATGCAGGCATCCTTTTTTCCCCCATTATTTTCTCTCTCTTTTTTTTTGGGGGGGGGCGGAGACCGAGTCTCACTCTGGCCAGGCTGGCGTGCAGTGGCGCTGTCTCGGCTCACTGCAACCTCCGCCTCCTGGGTTCAAGTGATTCGTCTGCCTCAGCCTCCCAAGTAGCTGGGATTACAGGTGTGCACCACCACACCCTGCTAATTTTTGTATTTTTAGCAGAGACGGGATTTCACTATATTGGCCAGAGTGGTCTCGAACTCCTGACCTCATGATCCACCCACCTTAGCCTCCCAATGTGCTGAGATTACAGGCGTGAGCCACCATGCCCGGCCTCCCCCGTTATTTTCTATCTGTCTGCAGTTGGTTGATCAACAGGTATGGAACCCAGAGCTATGGAGCGCCGACTATGCAGAACATATTTTATCCATTGGTAAATCACCAACATTAAAACTCATGTGTGCTTATTGCCGTCTAAGTGTCTTGTTTCAAGAAGATACTACAGGCAAAGCTGAAACAAGTTATAGGCAGAGCCATCAAGAATTCATTTAGACTATAAACTGTTAATGACCCACCCACACTTCTAACCTGTTTATTTCCCCTTTCCAAGGAAATATTCTTAGTGTAAGAGAGCATTAGTTACCATCTATTCTGTCTATTTCCATACATATACTGAGAATGAAATAAGAGAGCTCTTCTCCATGCCACTCCCAAAATTTCCTCCCCTGCCCTTTTTGGGTGAAGACAGGCCAGTCAAAGCAGTGATGGCTTTGAACAGAGCAACAAGCGGATGATGATTTATTTTTAGCAGAGTTGGCAGTGGCCTGCATTAGAGGACTGGTTAGACACATGCTTCTTCTAGGAAAGGCTGAACGAAGCAAGAACCACCCCTTTCCCTCCTCTTCTCAGCTCCCTTCTGCTGGGAGCACCAGGCTGCCAGTTCCCAACTTCCTCTCCAAGGGGAATTGCAGCTCCAAGGTGGGTCTCCTATAGCTGCCTAACTCCGCCTTCACTGAAGGTACGGTGATTGAACTTTAAAGCTGAAATCCTCTGCAGTCACATCTCCGCCAGAGCCCTCACGGTCACTCCCACTTTCTTCTAGACACAAATGCAGTCTTTTTTGTATTTCTGAGTAAGACTGCCTCCAGACGCAAATACGATTTTAAATTTCTCAGTACTATCAGCTGTTTCCACTATGTTTTTCATAAAGTGGAATGCAATTTTAAAGTTAATAAAATGCTCCAGTACAAAAGCAAAACAAGAAGTTAAAGGAACGAAATAGTCTAGAAACAGAAGATTTTCATGTATTTGAAAGTCAGTATGTATGTTATCTGTTCTATGTAGGTTATGCTACAGAGTACTGAATTAGCTTTGGTAAATTTCTTTGTGACTATGAATGCTACTGTCTACGTATATAACTGGATCTGGGTACACATATATATTGAACTTATTTTCAAAAGGAAGTACCCCCCTTAGAGTGTGGCATGGCAGGAAAGCATACAGTTCCTAATAGTCCTCTCCAAACTCCTTCAAAAACTGAGCTTTATGGCAGGTTTGTAATGAAGATGTAACACTTTCACTTCTTAAACCTTGACTTCAATTTGTGACATAATTAAGGGCAATTACTCCTGTGAGAGACTGTAGACTAGGTTAGGCTGAGTTAATAAATAGCTGTTTGTCTCCAGCATTAGCAGGGATGTCTTCATTAGGGTAGTAATGTGTCAAGAGTGCTAAATAGGTTGCCATGGTATTTGTGGGTTTCAGCCTGGACTCTGGCTTTCCCTGAAATTAAAAATGTTCAGCCTTTAATAAAAGGCACTTCCTTACACAGCAAAGCAGACAGAACACTAAATAAGTGAAGTGACCGGGGCTCAGGAACTTGACTGCAGAGGCTGTTGAATACACACGTGGATATTTTAAAGCAAGCATTGACTCTGACAGGCTTTGTATTTAAAAAAAAAAAAAAAAAAATGGAAAAAAAATGTTTTAGATCTGTATCTCTCCATTTTTCCATCCATTCATTCATCCATCCGGAGGGACCATTCTCCAGCACATGGAAAAGCTGCTGCTCTGCTTCGGAAAACCTTGCCCACATGCAGGACCCGCTAACCCACAGGGATTAGGTCTTATGCATCCTTCAGATCCACAGAGCCAGCACACAGCAGATGTGCAAGAAATGTTTGCTAAATGAACACATAAATTGTTTGCCCCTAGGCCAAATTGGCCCAAGAGTCAGACATGTTGGATTATGATTTTGTGAGTGGCCGACCAATAGTATCTGAAGACAGTGGATTGTCCTCACATGCTGTGACGAGGCTTTGGACATGTAGAATCCGTTGGCCTGTCTGTCTTGCATTAGCTTCTGTAGCGGTTCTCAAAGTGTCTACTAGACAAGCAGCATTCAAATACTGAATCTACTAAAGATCCTGCATGACTTATGGGAAGTTATGTTATTTCCAAAATTTTACAGTTAAACTCTATTTTTTAAAAAGATGACAGCACACTGTAGCTCTCAAATATGTTTTTATTGTGAAAGTGTTGTTTTTAAGACCCTGGGGGAAACCGCCTCAAACGTAAGGCCTTGTTTTTTTTTATCTTTGTTCCTTCTATGCTTAACAATTCATGGAAATCTTAATTAGCAGAGAAATGAAAAATAGTCCTGGATCAGGTGGGAGAAGGAGCCAAAAGCTGTCAGTGCAAACTGTCCAGCCCACCTGTGCTGTTTGCCTATGAGTCAGATAAACCTGATGGATGATTCTGTGAACACAGTATTTTTTTTTTCTTTTTACATGTGTTCTTAATAATCCATAATCCTAAATGTCTCTTTAGCAGTTGAGGAAAGGGGCTTGGAAAGCTCTTGGCAAGATAGATAAAGGTTAAAATTAAAATCATTTCCTGGCTAAATCTCAGCTATTTGCAAAATTTGGCTAAAGAGGGCATCTTATTTCTCGGATATCCTGTTAACAGTAACTTCATTGCCTAGTACACAGAAGATTAATTTATGCTATCAGATTGTAGGTATTACCCTTATGAAAAATTTGAAAATTCTGTTTTTTATTAGTAAATAAAAACATGAGCAACTGATGTTTCTAGAATCTAAATCCTAATTCAAGGAGTCTCATTCCAGCCTTTCTATGTGTTTAAGTTTTTCTTTTATAGCAACATACACTTAGACATTAAACTTAACCCTGATATACCATCTGGCTGATTATTAATTTAGTATTTATGAAAAGTGTTTACCAAGTTGGCCTGATCATCTCCAGTAGCGCATCATAATTAATTTCTTGTCATTAATATAAGTTCAGATGGCTAATTGATTCTGTTCCTTCCTCTAGGTTTATTTCAATCTACAGAGGACCCAGCCACACCTACAAGGTCCAGAGACTGACGGAATTCACATGTTACTCCTTCAGAATCCAGGCAGCAAGCGAGGCTGGGGAAGGGCCCTTCTCAGAAACCTATGTCTTCAGCACAACCAAAAGTGTCCCCCCTACCATCAAAGGTGTGTAGACTGTGTATTCTCTCTCACACTCTTGTGAGAGTAAGGAGCTGTTGGGACGTATAGGAAGAAGCTCTTTTCTGATGTTCAGTACAATGTCAGCAGGATAGAACCAAAAGAACATTCTAAAGAAGATTGAGCAATGGCTTGTCTGGGGGAAATGAGAGGCCTTAAAAGGAAAGGGCCTACAGATAATGACTGTTCTCTGTATGTATGCATGTTTATTAACACCAGTGAGTAGAAATAAGGGTCAAATTCCTGGTGCTGCAGTCCTTAAGGGAGTTTTCCAGGGAAGGTGTCAGACTCCCCTTTCTTAGACATTCAGAGAAGCAGAGGTTGGTATCCACCTTTGGGTGACTTTGGTGCCTAGAGACTGATTTAGGGAACCCCAGCAGCCTTCCCCTTTGGCCCACAACTCTTGGTGTGGAGGGATGCCTTTGGAAAGCTGTGGCAGCGTGCTGCTCTAATCTCCTTGGGTACTTATCTTCAAGTTTGTGGGTGACTACTTTTCTACTCTGGCCCTTAATGGGATCAAATGCTGCAGAAGTCATGAGAGCCCCACATATCCAGATCTTCCCCGATATCTGTCAAGGCAAGTGAACAAGACATTCTTCCTGGACCCTCCTCCTGCTGAGTCTGCTGAGCCCTCAGCCTGTTCTCTAGCCACAGAGCTCTGCCTGTGCAGCTGACTTGCAAGGTAGGAAATAGTAACAAGAGCCATAGCAAGCTTGGCCCATCCACCCAGCCCCTCATGGACTCCTGAGGGCGCTGCCTCATCTCCTGCAAATACTGTGGTTCTTGTGGAGGTCCCTGAAGCTTGTCTTTAAGGGGACAAATAGCACAAGTGACTGTATGCAGCTATAACCGTAAGGCTGATAGATAGCGAGGTAAGTACAACCTGCAGAAAAGATCCTCACATACGTGTTTGACTCTCTACTTCCACGTGGAGGAGGCGTGTCAGCTACAACCAGGACACAGAGTCAACTCCAGGAGCTCTCCAGGACCTGGGCCAGGGTTTGGCTTGGATTCTGTGAACCTTATAACTCCTTCCAGGATTAGTTTAGGGTGAATACCTTCCTCCTGCTTTCCTGCCTTGCAGACTCTTTGGCAGACCCTTCATTATGTGACTAAGAAACTAATATGCATGTGCATGCACATGCATGGCCTTGCCAGGTTATTTTGGCAGTAAATGCCCTGGCCCTTTGGTGCGGCTTTGTTTTTCAGTTAGAGCAGAAAAGATGTCTGAGCACACTGGCTGCTTTGGTTTGTTAGTACCAAGGCAGAGTGGCCACATTGATCAATTATCCCACTTCAGGGGTCTTTCTAGTGTGAAGGAGTACTGTCTTTGACTTTCAAAGTGATTCTTGGTGGGGATTCATTTTACAAAAAATACAATGGCACATTGACAGTGCTTGCATCTCCCGGCCCTTCTCCTTCAGAAGGACAGTTTTCTGACTCTGACGCATGATCAGGTGGTCTTCCTCTCTTAGATACAGGAAATTATTGCCTTAACTGGAGGACTGTTTAATCTGATAGGCTTCCTTTTTTAGTTTTTTCATAAATTGCTTGCAGTTTTCACCAAGTATTTCCAGGATAGGCTCCTTTTCTTCTTTTTATTTTTTTATGGAAAGCTTTATTCTTCTGAAACAGTATTCATACAGAATTGCAAGTAGAAACAACTCTGAAGAATTAGTTGCTTATAATTAGAGATTAAAATTTAAGAAGGCTAAGACAGCAGATATGCATTCTACTTACAAAATGGGAAAATGTCATATTGAATCAAGCTATAGAGATAGAAGTCATGAAAATATTTTTTTAATCTAAAATATTTTAAGTGCTTTACTACAGACTAATATAATTTAGCTTTAAATGAGAATGAGAAGTTCAGTAGGTGAAAAATAAAATATATATAAATATAATTTAATTTTTAAAGGCTTTCAATGCTGACCATTCCCCAGGACTGTCCTTAAATGTCACCTGCTCCTCAGACTTTCCTTAGACCCTCACCCAGATATGTTCTTTTCCTCCCCTGGAAATCTCCAACATTTCATTTGTACCTCTCATTTTTATTGCCTGATGTTTCTTTTTGTATGTGTCTCATATCTTGCTCTCCCCTTCCTTCAACTGAATCTTCAGTTTCATGAAAACAAGGTTTGTCTCATCTGTTTTTGCATCTGCCAGGATACCTCCTATAGGGCCTAAGCCACAGAGGACACTCAGTTTTCATAGGAGAACAAAAGACATGATCGACATCAAGCTGTTATTAATGGGATAATAAGCAAAGGATTTTCATCAATGGCTGTTTAGTCATGGAGTAACTTCTCTGTACCTACAGGGCACCCTGCTGGTTTTATGAGAGGCTGGACAAATAAATTCCTCACTCAAGGGAAACATAGAAACAATCCTGCTCTCTCTGGGTTTTTACTAATAGTGCTAAAGTGTTGACTGTTAATATGATACTTTGAATTTTGAGGTTGGATGTGTGGATTTGTATTTCAGCACCTCGAGTAACACAGCTAGAAGGAAATTCATGTGAAATTCTATGGGAGACGGTACCACCAATGAAAGGCGACCCTGTGAACTACATTCTGCAGGTATTGGTTGGAAGAGAATCTGAGTACAAACAGGTAAGAACCGGTGTGGATGGCACAGATGCAACTGAGTCAGGCTGGCTCCACGCCTCTGCTCATTGCTATGAATGGCTCAGTGAACTATGTTTTTCTTAAAATCAATGGTAGAAACTGTCTAACTTGTACTTGTTACTAATTCTTCAGGGTGGGCGAGCCCTAATTTACATTTCTTTTTTTTTTT
>NW_016107376.1:9725022-9729426 GCF_001604975.1 Cebus imitator
GCCCAGCTGATTTTTTGTATTTTTAGTAGAGACGGGGTTTCACCATGTTGACCAGGATGGTCTCGATCTCTTGACCTTGTGATCCACCTGCCTCGGCCTCCCAAAGTGCTGGGATTACAGGCGTGAGCCACCGCGCCCGGCACATTTCATTTTGTACTTGGTGGTATTCATATTCAATTATCAGTTCTCAAGCATAAGCTTGTCTTATGAAGAGTTTTAAATAGTTTACTCGTATTTGACATTGGCAGTGAGGTTTGTGAGGTTTGCGAGTATCAAAGTGTGTGTATAATTGGAAAGTAAAGCACCTATGATTTTACTATAGAGGGAAGCAGTCTTAACCTAACTACTGAAGCCTGTATCCTGTCTACCTTTTTTGTAGAAGTAATGGAAGGTTAAGGTTGCTGATGATAGACCCTGGAGGCCTGTGGTTCAGAAGCTCTAAGTCATGCTTGTCACCCTTTAATGTCAAAGGAATCGCCTGGGAATCTGTTAAAATGCAGATTCTGTTCTGGTAGATCCTGGGTGGGGATTCACCCTCTCAGGTGACACTGACATTGCTGGTCCACAGACCATAATTTGAGTAACAAGCCTCTGTAAATCACATAGTAAACCCATGCAAGAGAGAATGCAGTTGGAATATAACCAAATAGTAAGTTAGTTTCATCATTTCTCATAGCCCTTGTTGATTCTTAATTCTGCCAAAGAAGAATCAGATCACTGACTCTGAAGGATTTAGATGCTCTATAGGCTTTCAAAATAGTGCCTAGAACTTAACTGTTTTTGTCAAATCAGGATATAATATTGTGTATTCCAGTAGGACAGCAGACGGTCCATTCTTCACCAGCACTTTTAGTAGGGGAATTCATTTATATCAAAAATAAAGATGACGATAAATGCCACCTGTTCTCTGAAACACTAGCATTAATTTTTAAAAACTTTATTCAACTCCAAATACACAAGTAGAAAATCATCTGATTCAGAGTTTCTGTTAAATTGCTCATTGGAGTTTATTATATGATAATAAAGAATACTCGCAAATAAAATGTGTTAAAAAATGTAATTTTGGACATTCTGCTGTACTTTGTTAATATGTAACAGATAAAAGATTGAGTACTTTTAAACAAAAAACTTTATCTTAAATATGACATCTCCCAGTGTCGATTAAAATCAGTGGATGATGTCACCAAAGTTTCCATCATTCCTCTTTTATTTTTTCCCATTTGTTTATTTTATTGTATTTTAGGTTTTGGGGTACATGTGAAGAACATGCAAAATTGTTGCATAGGAACACACATGGCAGTGTGATTTGCTGCCTTCCTCCCCATCACCTACATGTGGCATTTCTCCCTCTGCTATCCCCCCCCGCCCCCCACCCCCCACCGTCCCTCCCCTATGTCCCCCCAACTGACCCCAGTGTGTAGTGCTCCCCTCCCTTTGTCCATGTGCTCTCATCGTTCAACACCCGCCTATGAGTGAGAACATGCGGTGTTTGATCTTCTGCTCCTCTGTCAGTTTGCTGAGAATGATGGTTTCCAGGTTCATCCATGTCCCCACAAAGGACCCAAACTCATCGTTTTTGATGGCTGCATAATATTCCATGGTGTATATGTGCCACATTTTCCCTATCCAGTCTATCGTCGATGGGCATTTGGGTTGGTTCCAGGTCCTTGCTATTGTAAACAGTGCTGCAATGAACATTCGTGTACACGTGTCCTTATAGTAGAACGATTTGTAATCCTTTGGATATATACCCAGTAATGGGATTGCTGGGTCAAATGGAATTTCTATTTCTATGTCCTTGAGGAATTGCCACACTGTCTTCCACAATGGTTGAACTAATTTACACTCCCACCAACAGTGCAAAAGTGTTCCTGTTTCTCCACATCCTCTCCAGCATCTGCTGTCTCCAGATTTTTTAATGTTTGCCATTCTTACCGGCGTGAGATGGTATCTCAATGTAGTTTTGATTTGCATTTCTCTTATGACCAGTGACGATGAGCATTTTTTCATATGTTTGTTGGCCTCACGTATGTCTTCTTTTGTAAAGTGTCTGTTCATATCCTTTGCCCACTTTTGAATGGGCTTGTTAGTTTTTTTCTTGTAAATCTGCTTTAGTTCTTTGTAAATTTTGGATATCAGCCCTTTGTCAGATGGGTAAACTGCAAAAATTTTTTCCCAATCTGTTGGTTGCCGATTCACTCTAATGATTGTTTCTTTTGCTGTGCAGAAGCTGTGGAGTTTGATTAGGTCCCATTTGTCTATTTTGGCTTTTGTTGTCAATGCTTTTGGTGTTTTGGTCATGAAGTCCTTGCCTACACCTATGTTCCATCATTCCTCTTAAATAAGAACAAGGACACTACGGTTCCTTTCATTTTTGAATCTCATTTTATACAATATATTCTATTTCAGAGTAAATAACTTACATGCGAAATTGTTTCTGTTTACCAGAAAGTTACGACTGCTTTCAGGGTCTTAGCTGAAGACATGGAAATAGAGAGCAGAGATTTTTTTTTTCTGTTCCATAGCGATGTGAAAATGGTTAAAACATGAGATGTTAAGAAATTTTACAACATATCATTTGACGCTTAACAACGGTTCATTTCTAAACAGTACATTGTCACACATTTGCCTTTGTATTGTAAAAACCTTTCATTCAACGAGCCGTGCTTTTCCACTGGTCCTTGGAAAAATACTGTGCTTCCCAAAGTGTGGGGACTGCTGTCTCCTGTTGTGAAAAGGGAGCATGATTTACTTGATTGCTGTACACATCAGGCATTGCCAAACCATAGGTGAATCTATTCAGTAATCTAGATTTTATTGGCAGATGGCTGTTTTGAATCTGTTGTTTAATACTATAATTTAGACCCAGGGGCATATAAATGCTATATACTGATGCCTAATCATATGTATGCCACAGAATATTTTTCTTATTGTAAACAGTTATAAACTGAGTGTTTCTTGTTGTAAACAGGTGAGAACACAGTACTGCATGGCAGGCTCAGTAGATGAGGGTTAGCCTTCTCCATGTGTCCATGGGCTTCCTGCATTTACCAAGAAGTGATTAAGGAGAGCAGTGGCACATGAAAAGCCACAGTTGAGTCAGGGACAATGTGTACTGGTTTGTTTGTGTTTTGACTTCTCCCTATTCAGCAAACATTAACTTAAACAACGTGTTTTGAGTAGTTCATTCACTTGTTCTGGACATGAGCTAGGGAATGAAACATTTTTATCTGTGCAGAACAATGGTTCAAATAATTATATTTCAAGGATGACAGGCAGTGGGCTTTGAATTCATCGAAGCAAAGCAAAAGAAAATGAGAGGTAATTACTGCTGTATATTTACCACAGCAGAGCTACAGGCTCACTGTGTATACCTCAATTAGATCACTAATCAGACAGGACCCACTAATACGTGGGCTTGTGTTATTCATTTTTATTTTTCCAGTACTGACATATCATTTGGCACTCAGTAAATGTTTCCTGCATGTGTGAAAGAGGCAGTTTCAAAGTACCAGCGTTATTTATACCTGCAGTGGTGATGAGAGTAAACTTCAGCATGGAAAGAAAAAAAATCGCCCCTAATAGGATAATATCCTTTTCTCCCAAGCTCATTTTTATAGGCGACATACGACAAGGGCCTTTGCCTTTTCTGATGTTTGGCTTAAAGCATCACCTTTAACTTTGCCTTGATTCTAGGTGGATTCGCTTTCTGTTGTTCAAGTGTCACAAAGAGGGGCAAGCAGCTGATTTTAATTATTAAACAGTCTATTGAAGTATTAAATTGTTACAATTTTACTTTGCATTAGTTTGCATGTATATTTGCTTTGCCTTTTGCCATTTAATAAACATTCCAAGCACAGGTTTTTTTCCCGGAAACTTAGAACTTCTTTTCAAACAGAATTAACTGTATTCTTTAAAAGAATGAAAATTGTGTCTATATGCATGTGACTTTCTATTTTTTTGCACAAGATATGGTATAGACAGTTTCATACATGTTAAGTAAAGCAGAACAATCCATTTTCATATTCCTGTTCAGGCAGCAATAACTTTTACAAGAAGTATTAAATATAAACATTGAAGACGAGAAAATGATCAACAAATTATGAGAAATTATTACTTATTGGCAGTCAAAATGTATGCAAAATTACTGAAAATTTTGGTGCTTAGATTTATGGCATAAGGAAAAGCTCTAAAGTATCTAAAAGTTTATGAAGCTCCACATTTAATACGATGGCATTTCTGTATAAATATATTTTTATCTTGTATCATTTTCAGAATAAGTATCAAGGTATGTATTGATTCTACATGGTATCACAAAAAGTACCACAAGGAAAGATTTTCTTTTGACCAAACTATTTTAAAGTCTTGGAGGCTACAACACATCCTGACTGGAGCCTCCTTTTT
>NW_016107376.1:9729491-9751737 GCF_001604975.1 Cebus imitator
AAATGGTGTCTCACTCTGTCACCCAGGCTGGACTGCAATGGCCTGACCTCCGCTCACTGCAACCTCTGTCTTTGGGTTCAAGTGATTCTTCTGGCTCAGCCTCCTGATAGCTGAGATTAAAGGTGCCCACCACCATGCTAGGCTAATTTTTGTATTTTTAGTAGTGATGGAATTTAGTAGAGGTCAGGTCTTGAACTCCTGACCTCAAGTGATCCACCTGCCTCGGCCTCCCAAAGTGCAGAGATTACAGGTGTGAGCCACCATGCCTGGCCCCTTCAACATATTTTTTTATGACTTTCAACTCATTTCCCTGATGTAGAAATTAAACAGTGAGGCTATGACTGTCTCCTAGCACAGTTTTTAATTTCTGCATGAATAAAGGGTCAAATTTAGAACCAAATAAAAATAGATCAAGATAGAGATCTTTAAAAACCATCATTTATTTTACTGATGGTTTTTTTTTTTTTTTTTTTTTTTTTTTTTTTTTTTTTTTTTTTTTTTTTTTTTTTTTTTTTTTTTGGTCATTTACGTATCTGAAGACCCTTATAAAATCAGAAAAATTTCCATACCTCCACTTAAAATTTCATGTAAAATGAACTGATACTCAAATTTCATGGATTCCAGGTATAAGACCCCAGGTTTATTGAGAATCTATTATGTGTTTTACATTGTAAGGGATGCCTGGTATAATCAGTACTGTAAGAGTTTATAGGCCTGTTGGGTGAAAACCCCCAAGAAGCAGTTCAGTAGTAGTACCCTTGCTTGTCATCTCTGACTCAAGGACGAGTTTAGCATTTTGCCCTCCATAGAGGAGGCCTGCAGGCTGTCACGTTTCCCCCTTGAGCCTGGTAGGCACGGTAGGGGAGACATGGAGACAAGTCTGCCTCTCACGGTCATGTAATTTTGGAGGAATTAATTCACCTAGCTGAGGCTTGACTTTCTCTTTGTAACTCTTAACTCAGATGGTTACTGGGAGCATTAGATCATTCAGTCATGAGAAGGGAGCTATACAGACGACAACATGGTGCAATTATGTCTCCCCTTCCGTTCTTGGGAGGGGTGGCATTAGTAAAGAGATGAAGGTAAGCCTCCAGGAGCCGAGCATGCACTGTTCACACCGCCCTTCCCAAAAAGCTCTCTGTTATTTACAGGATTTCAAGTACGCAGCCTGTTATTGTGAATTAAGGTTTATGGATTCTTCATCTCAGTTGTCTGAGTATTACTTGAAATCCTCTCATTTGAAATAAACATGTCAAAATTGCTTTAAAATATATCGTTCATCAAATCAAGAACAGAAATAGTCTTTGTAAAAATAATAATGCTTCCGTACTTATTACAATATTATGATTGGTTACTTCAATAAAAACCATCTCGAATGGAGCAGTGCCTTTTAAATTGGATTGAGTCAAGAGGAGAAGCCCATAATGGTGCCTTTGTCAAAGTGAATGAAAACAAAGGGACACAAGGCACGGCCTGCTGCCCTGATGTGCAGAGCTACACAGCCCTGTTGGAGGCCCAGCTGTGTGGCAGGCCTGGCAACGTGGCGATTTTGTGACAGCAGTATTCCTAAGTACTGTGGATTATGCATCCGTAGCCAGGCCTGGACACCAAGCCAGCATCGTGGGGCTCCCCGTTCCATTGATTCCTGCAAATAGGCCCCAAGGGTCCCTGGCACCAAGCATTTGTCCTGGAGTGTTATACATGATTCCTGCAAGAAGGGGACAGGGAAATACAGTCAAGTAGTAATACAGTGTATCACATTGATGTTCCTCAGATGCCTACTGCATGCCAAGCCCATCCTACGAGGTTGCTACGTGTTATCCCACTTAATCTTAATCAGTAATCCCATAATCCCCTGAGACTGTTACCTTCATGTGGGGGGTGGGCATTGTTTCTAATCTGCAGAAGGATGTCACCTGCAAGGGACAGGTGTTACAAAGATGTTGAATTAATTTTCAATTATTTGGCTTCTTAATAGCATCCGGGGCTTTTGGATCTCATACGTTAGTTTTAAAACCCCATACATAGATTTACAAGTGTAATAACTCAAAAATTTATTTCACTTAGTTGTATAAAATAGGATTGGCTTATTCCACAGGCAACCATTTAGTTTAAAACATTGACATATTTCATTTTAAAGCCTATCTTCCTTACTTTCTTTGAGCCACGAATATCCTTAATCTGTTATCCTAGAAAAATCTTCACTTCTCCCTCTTGAGATATGACTGGCCTCACCACGCTGGCCTGTGTGAATTTGCTGGCTTAGGAAATTAATTATCAGGGCCAGGGTAGACAAGCTATGAAGTATGTACGTTCTCACATTTACATATTTATACAACTAGAAGAGTATTTGCAAAGTTTTAATATTTGGATCATGTCAAAAACTATTAGAACATATTAGAAAACATATTAGAAAAGCTATTCACATGCATAAAATATATTAGAAACTCCATATTTTCTGTCAACGGGTTCCATTTTTTGCTACGCCTATGCTAAACTCTCTCTTGCCCCGATGGTCTGTTTGTGCATCTTAAAGCTCGCTGTTCACATTTGCTTGTTAGTTTCTCTTTTCAGACACTGTAGTATCAGAATATCTACTCTTTTAAGTATTTGAGGGTTCTAAATAGGGAACATTCGCTGAACATCTACTTTGTCCAAGCCATTGTGCTGGCTGCTATGGAGATGTGGAAGTAATAGAATGCTGTCTCAGTATATTTATCTGAAATGTAAAAAAGATAATATTAACATTGTGTTGGCAAGGGTTGTGAAAGGGAAGCTCTTCCAATTAAAATAACAAGAATAGCTAAAAGAAAAACATTTACAAATTAAAAGCTAACTTTTGGTTAGACTTTCATTAAGAAAGTTCCCTTCAGGCCAGACACGGTGGTTCACGCCTGTAATCCCAGCACTTTGGGAGGCCGAGGTGGGTGGATCACAAGGTCAGGAGTTTGAGACCAGCCTGACCAACACAGTGAAACCTCGTGTCTACTAAAAATACAAAAATTAGCTGGGCATGGTGGTGCGTGCCTGTAATCCCAGCTACTCAGGAGGCTGAGGCAGGAGAATTGCCTGAACCTGGGAGGTGGAGGTTGCAGTAAGCCAAGATCGTGGCCACTGCAGTCCCTCCAGCCTGGGTGACAGAGTGAGACTTCGTCTCAAAAAAAAAAAAAGTTCCCTTCAGTTAGCTATTCATATTATTTTACTAAGCTTTTTGCCCAGTGGTACAAGAAAAGTAGCATTCTTTTATTTTTAAAATACATTTTCAGAGATCTTCCACTCTAAGTAGTTTTGGGAAGTTTCATTAAAATTAATATATGAAGTCTTTGTTCAAGAGTCTCTAAATTGTATTTCTGGGAAATTAAACATACATTTGGGCTCACTTTTTAAAAAGTCTTACCAGGGTTTGTCTTGAACTCCTAACCTTGAATGATCCTCCTATTGAGCCCACTTTTTAAAAGCATGTGGCCATGCAAATTCTGGAAACTGTAGAAATCATTTAAATAGACAAAAGTGTACATTTATATTCACTTTCCAGAAGTCTCTAAAACATTGATGGGGATAGGTTATTAAATGGTTTTCTACAATGCCGTTATTGTTTGATGGCAGAAATTAACAGGCCACATCACAAAAACACTGTCCAAATCTTTGCTTGGCACACACTGAGTGGGGAGCTACTTTGAATAACATCAGAAAAGATAGTGTTTTCCTTCATGGAGCAGCAGGAGCCATGGTGGGAGAATGCTGAAGGTCTTCATGGAAATACCCAGGGAGTTAGCAGCGAGATACGGGAAGACAGAGTCAGAGGCCATGAAACCTGGACCAGTGTCACACTGTAGTCATTAGCAAAGGAGTAAAGTGGAGGACAGTAATGGAACAGGCAGAGCCGGGGCAATTTCAGGGGTGAGCATTGGTGTTTGAGTTGGAAGTGGGGTCTCACCTAGGATCCACCGTCCTCTTATTTGATAAGAGACTTTTAAGAAATTAACAGCCTCGGCTTGGCGCGGTGGCTCAAGCCTGTAATCCCAGCACTTTGGGAGGCCGAGGCGGGTGGATCACGAGGTCAAGAGATCGAGACCATCCTGCTCAACATGGTGAAACCCCGTCTCTACTAAAAATACAAAAAATCAGCTGGGCATGGTGGTGCATGCCTGTAATCCCAGCTACTCAGGAGGCTGAGGCAGGAGAATTGCCTGAACCCAGGAGGCGGAGGTTGCGGTGAGCCGAGATCGCGCCATTGTACTCTAGCCTGGGTAACATGAGTGAAACTCCGTCTCAAAAAAAAAAAAAAAAAGAAAGAAATTAACAGCCTCTCTGAGCCTTAAGTTTCTTCATCTCTAAAATGAAAGTAAGAATATTCACCTGACAGCATAATTAAGAAGACGAAATTCAGCAAAGCAGACTTACCCTTCAGCATTTTCATATCCATTTCCTCTGTTGATCCTCAGCCTCCTTTGGAGTAGTGTTACTGTTAGGTACTGGTTCTAGCTCCATGTTAAAGAAGAGAAAACGGAGGCACAAAGCTGTTACTTGTCTGAGATCACAGACCTAGTAAGTGGCAGAGTAAGGACTGAGACTCGAAATATCCTGATTCCAGTGTCTGTGCTTGAGAAAAGCCTGCTAATGCTTCCTAGTGCCAAGTCCCAGCATCAGGCCCAGCTCTCAGGACTGCGCAGAGAAAAAGAACTCTTAATGACTACACACAGTTGTCACCTGCAACAGAATCGATGAAAGAGGTATATCAGAAAACCTGGCTTAGATGGCAGCTTTTCTCCAACTTGATAAACATCCCAACATTAACTTATCACCACCGTAGAGTGTCAGAATAAATAGTATACCTGTGACTTTGAAGACAGGGAAACCAAAGCCCAGATGGCAAATGTGGAGGGACCTGCTTTATCAAACTGGTTTGGTCCTAGAGGTTGCAAGCCATCCCCTTCATCAACAGTTTCCAACAAAAGACTTGTCTCAGTAAATATCTAGTTGAGCACTCTATACTTAAGAAATCAAATCTAAGTTAAGAAAGTCAAGAACATTCATTACTAAAAGATCTCTTTAAAGAAAAACAATGACTGTTGTTTTCCTGAGACCTCCCATGTGCTGGGAAATAATGTACAGTGAGGCAGTTTCCTTGTGGTGTAGTCTGAACTGTTGAAGCCTCTGTGAGCCTTAAGTTTGTGCTGTGTATGGATTGGGGCAATCACATAACAATGAGCTCATCTTAAAAACCTTCATTTAGATTCATCATTGGAACTGTGAGCAGTGAGAAAGGAATGGTCTCAGGACTGCAGGGGGTTTTCTTACAGCTCTTAGTTGCTCCATCCCCGCCGTTTGTAACACAGACAGCTAAGGCACATGCCACAGTTTTTTAAGAAACAAGATAACTCACCGGGAAGAATGTGCTTAAAATCTTATAAAAAGAATAACAAAAGCAAGATAAATCTGGGAAAGTATAAGTAGTAAACAGAATTGGTTGTCTGGGGTTTAGTCCCTAAGCAAAAACAAGATCCTTGAAGTCTTAAAGTTTGAAAATGAGGGAGGAATATCTTGAAAAGGGTAACTATCAGGTGAACATTGGAAGCCTGGCCTCCATTCCAAACCATAAGATCCTATTTCTGTCTTTCCACTTGGACCCAACACTAAATTCATGTCTGGTCCACTTGTGTTCACTAATGGAATGTGCTGTTTCTTGGTGAAGTTTACACGGGGGGCTTTAGAAACATATATAGAGACATGTGTAGATTCCCACTACCTGAATCTGGCAAGTGCTTCAAGTTGAGTTTGTTGGAAATTCATTTCTAGAGCATTTGTATTAATGGGCAGAATTACTTGGATTAAATTCTCCGATAAAAAGACATAGAGTGACTGAATTTTTTTAAAGACCCAACTGTATGCTGCCTACAAGAGTCACCTCACTTTTAAGGACACACACATATCAACTGAAAGTGAAAGGTTGGAAAAATGTATTCTATGAAGTAGAAACCAAAAGAGAGCAGGGATAGCTAAACTTACGTCAGACAAAATAGACTTTTAAGTCAAAAACAATATAAAGAAACTTTATATAATGATAAGACAGCAATTCATCAGGAGGATATAACAGTTGTAAATATACATACACCCAACATTGAAGCAGCTAAATACATAAAATATTGAAGGATCAAAAGGGAGAGAGAAATTGCAACACAATAATAGTATGAGACTTTGATACTGTACAGGTCATCCAGACAGAAAATTAATAAACATTGGACTTGAACAATACCATAGATGAAATGGACCTGACATTTCATACAACAACAACTGTATACACATCCTTCTCAAGCATACATGGAACATTCCCCAGGATAACTCAAATGTTAGGGCACAACACAAGTCTCAGCAAATTTTAGAAGACTGAAATTATATCAAGTATCTTTTCAGACCACAGTGTTACGAAACTAGAAATCAGTACCGGAAGGTATTTTGGAAAATTCACGCATACATGGAAATAAAAAACGTGCTTCTGAACAACAAATGGGTCAATGAAGAAACTAAACGGAAATTTAAAATATTTTGAGACAAATGGAAACACAACTTATTAAAATGTATGGGATACAGCAAAAGCAGTTCTAAGAGCAAATTTATAGAATAAACACCTACATCAAAAAGGAAGAACGATCCCAACCTAACATTGCAACTCAAGGTACTAGGGGGAGGCAGAAACTAAGCCCAAAGTTGGCAGAAGGAAATAAGATGAAAACAAATAAATGAAGTAGACTAGAAAAATAGTACAAAGATCAACAAAGCTATAAGAGTTTTTTTTTAAAAAAAAAGAAAATCAAATCTTTAGCTAAACTAAAACACAAAATCAGAAAGAAAAGATTACAACAGATACCACAGAAACTATTAAGAACAAATATATGCCAACAAATTGGATGACCTAAAAGAAATGTATAAATTTCTAGATATATGCAACTTATCAAGACTGACGAAACAAAATCTAAAAGACCAGTGGGTAAGGAGATGGAATCGGTAATCAGATTTCCATCAAAGAAATGCCTAGGACCTTATGGCTTCATGGCTGAACTCTACCAAACATTTAAACAACTAATACCACTTCCTCAGATTCTTCCAAAAAAGTAAATGAGAGGGAGATACTTCCGGACTCTTTTTTGCAAGGCCAGCATTATCCTCACACCAAAAGCAGGAAAGAACATTGCATACATACATACAGATATACATACATAGCAGGCCAATATCCTTGATGAACAAAGAAGCAAAAATCCCCAATATCGAGTTCAACAACACATTAAAAGGATCATCCACCATGATCAAGTGGGATTTATCCCTGGTTTGCAAGGATGATTCAAGGCACCCAAATTGACAAATGTGATAAGTCATTAACAGAATGAAGGCCAAAAACCATATGATTATCTCATTAGATGCGAAGAAAGTGACAAAATTGACAAGTTTATTAAAACAGTTTGTTGCTGTGTTTTTTCAGTTCTAAATAGCGATCATAGCTAACTCCTACTGTGCACTAACTTCATAGCAGGTGTGTTTTAAGCACTTTACAGGCATAATTCAGTACTACTCAGAGTTCTGATAATTTTATTTTCTTTTTTAATTATCAGCCAAACCTCTTACTGATTTGGTTTAGTTTCAGCTATTTGTGTGTGTGTGTGTGTGCCCATTGATGCTAATATAAGCCATAAATTTTCATGCAATTTTAATCTGATTATTATTTCCTTTTAAGTTTTTTAAGGACTGGTTTCATTTGGTAAAAGAACCCTGTGAGACTGTCTTCTTCCATCCCCCTTCAAAGGCTCTTGTTAGTTTCATACAACCAAAATGTGATAATGTTTAAGGAAACTGGTCATTTTCAAGTTCCTATAATAGTGGCCCTCTTGATGATTATGTTAGTGTTAACAAATAGGAAGAAAACATGCCAGATCCTTCATAAAATAAATGAGGCTTGTCATACAGAGGTGAAACACGCAAGACAGACCACCAAATTATTTAAATGTTAATGTGTGATAAAGTGGGCTACGTAAAAAAAAAATTCCTCAAGAAAACAATTAGGCATGCCACAAAACTGGGAGAAAAGCTTCTCAACACACGTGTCTGTCAGAGAACTTACATCCACATCACATAACAAGGCCCTGCAAATTAATAAAAGTCAAGCAAATTGCAAATTAAAGATAGGCTAAAGATGTGTACATACTATTCTCAGAAGAAGGTACATGGATGACCAGGAGGCACATGCAAAGATGTGCAGCATCTTTAGGCATCACAGAAATGAAGGCACGGTGGCTCACGCCTGTAATGCCAACACTTCACGAGGCCGAGGTGGGTGGATCACGAGGTCAGGAGATTGAGATCATCCTGGCTAACACAGTGAATCCCCGTCTCTACTAAAAATACAAAAAATTAGCCAGGTGTGGTGGCATGCGCCTGTAGTCCCAGCTACTTGGGAGGCTGAGGCAGGAGAATCACTTGAACCTGGGAGACGGAGGTTGCAGTGAGCCAAGTTCGCGCCACTGCGCTGTGGCCTGGGTGAAAGAGCGAGACTTCGTCTTAAAAAAAAAAAAAAGACTGATGATAAATGTTGGTGAGGATATGGAGCAACTCAGACTCTTCATGCTGTTAATGGGAGTGCACAGGGATACAGTCCCTTGGGAAAACTGTTTCTTGTGAAGTTAAATATAGAACTACTCTGTGACCCAGCACTTCTTTGTGTTTAAACAAGAAAAAAATTTAACAAAGATTTGAACAAAAATGTTCATAACATGCTTATTGATAGCATTTTTATTATATGAAACCTCCAGACTGGAAATAGCCCAAGTGTCCTTCGGAAAGAAAACAGGAATTGAGGTATAGTCTATAGTCATAAGGAACTGCTACCGAAGAGCTCAGTAACATGAGTGAATCTCCAGCACAAGGGGGTGTACTCTGCATGGTTCCATTTATATGAACTTCTAGTACAAGCAAAACTACAGCATTAGAAGTCAGAATAGTGTTTACCTCTTGGGGTGGAGGTGAGATATCTTGAGGGGATGTGTTTGTGGTGTATCCAATTGTCGAAAAATCATCCCGCTGGAAAATTTACATTTCATTTGCTCAGTTTTTAATTGTTTCCATTTAAAAATGTTAATTTCGTTCTTGGGACCAGAAACCTAGAGCTATTTGTATTATGACATCTTCTGATTTATAGTCTAAATCAGGGCTCCCCAAACCCCAGGCTGGGTACCAGTACTGGGCAGTGGCCTGTTAGGAACCAGGCCACACAGCAGGAGGTGAGTGGTGAGCGGTGAGCGGGAGCATTCCTGCCTGAGCTCTGCCTCCTGTCAGATCCATAAGGCATTAGATTCCCATAGGAGCACAAACCCTACAGTCAACTGTGCATACAGGGATCTAGATTGCGCGCCTCTTAGGCGGATCTAACACCTGATGACCCAAGGTGGAACAGTTTGGTCTGGAAACTCTCCCTGTCCGTGGAAAAATTGTCCTCCACGAAATCAGTCCCTGGTGCCCAAAAGGTTGGGGACCACCGACCTAAGTTATTAAAATTTAGCAAGGTGCATCTTTACTACTTACAATGTCAGCTGCATTTCTAGTCAATGCCTTAGCGCCTTCTGTCAAAGTTCCAGTCACTGGATTTTATATCGTTTCATTCAAAATGTGTAAAAAGAATATCCCTTTTACAGTTGGAATTCAGATAGAGAGAAATACATTTTTATATCATTTTTGTTATAAAAGAATGAATGTGAATCTAAACCAAGATTATTCTAGAGACAACAGTGTTGCTATAAATCAATTAACTAGGACCTTTTCTTTTCCTGAAAGGTGTACAAGGGAGAAGAAGCCACATTCCAAATCTCAGGCCTCCAGACCAACACAGACTACAGGTTCCGCGTATGTGCATGTCGTCGCTGTTTAGACACCTCTCAGGAGCTAAGCGGAGCCTTCAGCCCCTCTGCGGCTTTTGTGTTACAACAAAGCGAGGTCATGCTTACAGGGGACATGGGGAGCTTAGATGATCCCAAAATGAAGAGCATGATGCCTACTGATGAACAGTTTGCAGCCCTCATTGTGCTTGGCTTTGCAACGTTGTCCATTTTATTTGCCTTTATATTACAGTACTTCTTAATGAAGTAAACAAACCCAACAAACTAGAGGTATGAATTAATGCTACACATTTTAATACACACATTTATTCAGTTACTCCCCTTTTTAAAGCCCTTTTGTTCTTTGATTTATATACTCTGTTTTACAGATTTAGCTAGAAACAAAAATGTCAGTGTTTTGGTGCACCTTTTTGAAATGCAAAACTAGGAAGAGATTAAACTGGATTTTTTTTTTTTTAAGAAAAAAAAAGCAAACCAGATACCAAAAGCTAGCTTTCTTATGTTTTCCTTTAAATTTTCAAATTTACCTTCATTCTATTTTCACTGATGTCTTTTGCAAGCCTTTGAATTTTGTTTTTGTTACAGTTTAGTAATTTATATTCACCAGTCACCTCTTATGTCTTGCGCATCTATATCTGTAAACATGAATCACAGTGTGTGTAGTTACAGGGCTCGGATTTCAGTGTTGTCAAGAGTATTAGCACACAGCAACAGCAGCATACAGAAGATGTGTTCACTCAGATAAGACTGCCCTAAACAACCATGTCGTCACTCAGTTATTTAACTGTGTTTAGCTCATTTAAATCAAAATGTGTACTTTAATCTAAAATGTTTTAATCTGTATTTCTTATAATTTTAACACTATGAGCTGCCTGTATAAGAAATCAAGTAACCAAAATGCACCTATAAATTATGGAGCATTGTAGATTTTACTACGTCAATTCATAGCAGTAACTTTAAGAGGGCATTGTGCAATAGTTAGTTGTTTTCTTGTTCAGCTATTTTAAAGGCTGCTTTAACTTGTTTGTCTTTGTATATAACTACTTCTAATCACTAGAGTTATATATTCTGTTATGTTTAACCAGAATTATATGACAAGAACTGGTGACAGTTTAGTGCCTCTGCCCATTGTCCATGATTTACACTAATTGTGAGCAGTCTTCTTATGTGTCAGCTCATTATTTTTGAAACATTTGCCTTTAGGCTGTTCTTTGAGGTATCAATGAAGTGATTGAATTTCAATACCTTAATTCAGTGCACATAATACTAATGTAACAGCAGATGAAAATGCATAAAAGAGAATCATCTACATTTGTAGTTCCTATTTCTGTGGGTTTGCCTGGCCATGGTTGGAGAGGGAATGGTGATTGATGGTAAACACAAGGTGTTTGGGGGTCAAGAAGCCTAGATTCTCTCCCTGGATCTGTCACTAACTTGCTGCGTGACCTGAACACGTCACTTTACCTCTCTGTGCCTCAGTTTTCCCATGCATGAAAAAATAAAATGAAATAAAATGGGGATTCTAATGTTTGTAAGTGCTTTGAGATCTTTGATCAACAGGTGCTATTGGAGTGCAAAGTGTTACTCTTACGTGTTTATTTTGAGTCATGAGATAATCAATTTTAACCCAAAGTCATTGGATTATTTATATGAAGTCCATAATGTTTGAGTACCTCAGGGACATTTAAGAGTTGGAGGTGCAAATATATTCCAAAAGGGTGCAACAGACACAGTGTATTCCCCTGCTTCTGTTTTTGTATATTTTTGCTACTTGGTTTTTCTTGATCATAGCTATTTGTGCTTGGTGTTTGTTGTCTAAGATGCAGTATCCTGTACTAGCTTATAATATTCCCATACCAAAGTCATGGGGAAACCAACATTATTTTGTTTTTGGTTTATTTATACTATATTCTGCATACAGTACTTTAAATGCCAATTACAGTGCAATCTTTATTTATTGTAAAATTTTTAAATGTACTTATGTACTAATTTTCCCTTGTAGCATGTTATATTTTTGTGTTTTATACTTTTGTAATTTTAGGTCAGTCTTGTTCCTTGGCAACATCTGTAGTATTATTAATCTTCTGACATTTTCTTGTGTTTTTAAAGAGATAAGAGCATCTAGTGCATTAAATGCCAAAAAAAAAAAAAAAAAATCCATTATCAGTGATTGAAAGGTTTACATGTACCCAAAAACCGTAATCATCTCTTGGAAGAAAATGCTAAGATCAATGAATTATTCTGTGTGCCTATATTGATGTAGTGAGTGCTAGAGAGTTCTGTATTTTATTATTGACTATAATAATTAGTTTAATTAGCTTTGCAAACTGATGGCATCAAGGTAAATATATTTTTTGCCAAAGTCCTGGCCTTCCAAAACTCATCCCCCTATTTAAACGTGTGCTCTGACCCACTATGATACAGCGTCTGCATTTTCTAAGAAAATTTCATGTAGGTGTTTTGGGGAGAGGTATTTTTTAAGCAATGAAAATTCAACTGGGTACAAAACCTCTTCTATGGGGGTTGGGGAAGTCTCTTTTTTTCAGACACTTCAGAACTGCTGCTATAAACAAATTCTCTGAATTGGTTGAATTTTTTTTATAGTACTTTAGGCCAAAATTTATATGAATATTTGCTCTTCTTGAGATTTTCATACTATCATTTAACGACCAGAAAGCTGAAGTGTGTGAAATACAAGCTGACGGCACTTTATTTTATTGCTCTCCATTATTTGGTATTCATTATATTCCTACAGTCAGAAAATTATTACTCTCTATGGCACTGTTTTCTATCACAGATATGTATATGTGATATTGATATATAACTACATATATTGCCATTACACACGAACAATAAAATAAAGTGTTCTATTAACCCGATCTCTTTGCCCTTTTGCTATGTGAGGATTGAATGAGTGGCCTTCTGACGCTCCGACTCTTCCCTGTATGTCAAACTCATCCCTGGCACAAGAAATTCCAGTCGTGTGAAGCAAACTGCCCTTTGTCCTCAAAGAAATTGTTGAAAACTTTTTTTTAAAAGATTTTTTGCATATTCTCTGCCTTGTTCTTCTCAACTTGAAATGTTGGCATTTTCTAACCTTGCTTTGTCGGCTACAGTAATTCAGTATTCATGTCAAAATTGAGAAGTGCCCTAATTGAATGTGTTTGAATGTTATCCTTGCACAATTCTTTAAATTGAAAGACAAAATGTTTTACCTCACTGTTGGACATACATTCCAAACTTTTCAACTCTAGGAGAAAAAAAAAAAAACATATGTTTTCCTGTATTGTAAATTTTAGACTATTACATATACATTGTATTAAAACTGCCATATCAATTTTAATGTATAGATTTTGCAAATACTATGCTATATGTAATACCTAACTGTATCTGTAGTGTATATGTAATATATTTATGCCCAATAAATGTTTTAATTCTTTCTGACTTAAGTAGGGTTTTTCTGCCATGAACAGGATTGCTTTTGTTGTTGTTGTTACTTTTTAAATACTTAAAGCACATCCAGAGACGTTGAGAATGCACGTGTGTTTGGAGGCCGGCAGGCGGCCTGGGGCATGACGTGTAGCGCCTTTTGCAGAAACGGCGGCAGCTCAGCTCCTGCTGACCGAGGCGTTGCAGGACTGTGAGCCACAATCACATATGTCCATGTTTCACAAGAAGCTGAAAATCCAGATTTCCCCCATGGGCCAACTAAAACGTGATTGTGGGCTGTATAGGCTGCCAATGTAATCTTTTATCAGAGACTCTGCAGATAATGTACCTTTTCGCCTAACATTTTATCTGGAGTCCAGGTCTCCCTCTGTTCTCCTGGCACTCTGGGTGCTTCCTGTCCCCTGACAAACTCTAGACTCCTTTCCTACAGGTCTCATTCAACAGCAACAACAACAGCAATGAAACGCAGTGTCCTGCTGTGGCCGTGGGTTTGTCATTTTTACATTGTCTTGGTAGGAATTCTCTGTCTCGTATTTTTCAGGAAAATGTATTTAAAAAACTAACTTTATTGAAGCTCACTAGATGAATGGTCACTATTCTTGGTAAACATGGCAAATTGAGGACAGCAGATTTTGTATGCTGCCGACACCACTATAAAACTATAGTAAAGGATTTTTTTTTTCAGTTACAACCCTCAAGACTGGGAAGAATGAGAGAGGAGAGATTGGCGCCAGAATTTTGGAAATAAGATCAAAAGATTAATTCAAAATTTGGCAGAGAAGAAAATGAGCGTCAGTTTTTTTATTCTCAATGCAGCATACCCTGAAGGCTGAAAAATTGACAGCAACATATCCCTTTGAAGTGAAGGTGAAGAGAGAAAGAAAGCTAAAATAGTATTGGTTGAAAGCTGTTTAAAATGAAGTTAGAGCCATAAAATCCCTCCCCATTTTTTTTTCCCGTTGGACAAAAATGCCCCCCTCCCCACCCACCTTCATCACTCTTGCAGAAGCCTAGAGGTTTATCCTCAGGAAAATGTTCAAATAGAAAGTCTCTGGACTGGGAGACACTGTCCACAGTTGAGAAGGAAGGCACCATATCAAAAGCACATTAGTGAACATGGACATTTGGAAGAATATTACAAAGAGCCTTACCTGAAGAGCCTCATGGACTGGGAGAAAAAAAGATCTAAAAATTTTCAGTGACATTTCAGCCAGAGCTCTCTTGGATAGTACTTTTTAACCTGTGCATTAATATCCCCTACCAATAAAATGAGTATTGTGGAGGCATCAGTATTTTTCAGAGTTCCCCAGGTGATTTCACTGTGTATATGAAATTGAGAACCATTGCTGTGACGTGAAACTCTCAGTCAGCAATTTCCTATCACCTTCTTAGTTCATCTTAACCAAGGCTAACCTAACATCTGATGAAAGTGTGTAAAGTGGATGAAAAGCCAAAAACCAACAACTTGGAAGAATCAGAGACTACACGGAGAAGGAGCTTTAAAAACCTGTCATATCTCCAGAGAGATGAGAAAAGATAAGGCATCTATAGAATAAAGATAGAATGGTACAGAAAAGGAACTGTTAACAAGGAAATGTTCTTGGAAATTAAACATTCAGTACAGGGGTTAGAAGCTGAAATTTAGAAAATAACCCCAAAAAATGAAAAAAAAAAAAAAAAAGAAATGAAAAGATTAGGAGCAGACGAGGACCATTCAATAACCAAGTAATAGGAATTCCAGAAAGAACAGAAAATGGAAGAGAGAAAATCATTAAATACATGAGTTTCTAGAATAGTAGGATATGAGGGCACACAACACAATGGATGAAAATAGGACCTGTACCAAGGCCGCCATCTTGAAGTTTCAAAACACTAGGACCAGGAGAACCTCCACAAAATGAAAAGCTGGTCACATAGAAGGATTAGGAATCAAGTAGTTGCTACACTTACGTGTTAGGCATAAGTGAAGCAACTACTTCAAGATTTTGAAAGAAATAGGTTTCTCACCTGCCTCTTCTCAATCAAGTGTAATCAAATGACATTTTTAAAATTGCAAGATCTCACAAGTTTGCCTCTCAATGCACCTTTTCTCAGAAAGCTGCTACAGGATATGCTTTCCCACAGAAGTCAATAAATCAGAAAAAAAGAGTTCATGGGATTCTGTTTCCAGTGCTTTTTATTTAGGTCAGAAGTTGGCTCTCTGACCCTTTGCCACAAAAGGACGTATGCAGCTGTCACTTTCTTACCCTTTCCCCACCCCCAGCTGACCTGAGTGCACACATGCACTTCCCTTACAGATCCTTAAAACGATCATATCTGTAAAATGGCCCTTTTAAACAAATCTCTCAGGATATTTTGCTTTGAGCCAATTAAAATTAATAGTTATATCTGTCTACAGATACCCTTTATTCAGGGTGACAACTAAAAAGTAATTCCCACCTCCACTGCTAGACTAGAAGTACCTCAAAAGCTGGGGGAAGAGAGTGTGTGCATGGGGCAGCAAGTCTCACTTTAACTTTGCAGCATCTATCACATTTTCTGGCCCATATTAGAAGCTCAAAAAGATTCATTGAATTGAACTCAACTAATTTGGTAACCAAAAGTTGGCATAACAGTGATGTGACCCATAGACTTTTGCTGCTTTGACCCATAATCTTTTCCCTCAGGTGTGTTATTTTCAGTGCAATACTTTGCCTGCTTTTTTAATGAAATAGTTGTCAATATTTTAAAAGTTGGAAATTTTGCATAAAATACCGGAATTCCAGGTTCTACTGAGAGTTAGAAGACCTGGCAACTCTAGGTCTCATTCTGATATGGAGGTTGTCAATGGAGGTGAATATTGGCTGGCCTTGTTGGTTGGGGCATTTTGTTCCGCGCTTGATCACATTTTTCACTGAATCTCTGGCATGGATATGGTTGTTACCTTTTCTAACATCTCTATCAAAGGTGAGTAAACATGGGCAGGACCCAAAATGACGGAATGAGGACCATCATCAATCCACTTCTCCGTAAAAACGACAAAAACCCTGGCAAAAATGTACCAGAATCAACTTTTTCACTACTTTGGAAATTAACTGCAGGTTTGCAACAATCTGAACCTTGGTAAGAACAGCTGGTTTTGTGGCGTTTTGACTCAGTCTGCTCCATCGTAGTCTTGGAATCAGCAGCCCTACAGCCAGGGGAGGGAGCATGCTCAGGTTGGAACTCCTCAAAACGTCTCCTCCCCAGCGTGTTGTCACTGTTTATCCTACCTCACAGGTACCTGGAAAATGTGCCATTTGTAGGGTGTTACTATTTAAATTGACTGGGAGCTGCTCCATGGGAAAAGCCAGGGCTCCTATTGAAAAATAATCAGTGCAGTTGTTTAACATGGCAGCTGCCTAGGCTGCTGTACCAGTTGAGGACGGTAAGTTGGCTAAAAACTTGAAGATCTGGGGAATGAAATATCCATAGGGGGCTTTTAAAAGTTCCTAAGGTAGTCCTGGGGATCTAGCAGACCATATGCACATGCAGGGCCATGCCCAGACTCAGAAGATGGAGAAAGCCCCTGTCTTTTACTTCTGTCTGATCTAGAGGTCTTGGCTTAACCAGAATTGTAAACTTCCTGAGCTTTGAAGGTGTACATCAACATTCAGAGCCCTTGACAAAGAGTGGAAGATTTGTTGGTTCCTGGTATTTGAGGAAATCTGTGACCAGTCATTAGGGGACCATTAAGCTGAACAGAGATTACATTGGCCAGATGCAAAGGAAGAAGCTTCGAAGAATATGATCCGAATTCTTAGATTAACCCAATAGGGAGTGGGGAAGTGATTGTTAAAGTGTTGTTTAGTCTCAACCAATATTTTAGCCTTATAAATGAAAAATGGGCCAGGCGTGGTGGCTCACGCTTGTAACCTCAGCACTTTGAGAGGCCGAGGTAGTCAGATCACTTAAGATCAGGAGTTCGAGACCAGCCTGCCTAACATGGTGAAACCCTGTCTCTACTAAAAATACAAAAATTAGCTGGGCGTGGTGGTGGTTGCCTGTAAGTTCCAGCTACTCAGAAGGCTGAGGCAGGGGAATCACTTCAACCCAGGAGGCAGAGGTTGCAGTGAGTCGAGATCACGCCACTGTCCTCCAGCCTAGGCAACAGCGCAAGACTCATTCTCAAAAAAAAAAAAAAAAAATGAAAAGTGAATTATGTAGTATTTGCGTAATCCATTTTTGTGGCAAAACCATGTCAAAGAAATAAAGTTTCCCTCTTTTCTGAGTCAAAGGATAAATACCGTAAAGGATGGGTCTTCATTTTTGCTTAGGACTAAAGATGTGGAATTTTATTTTCTGTCCAACATATAAGAGAAATATGTTCGATTCAGATAAAATTTTTTGCGTCTATGAGCCATTGACTGTCCCTGATTTTCTACTATAACAGTGTTTCCTAAAGTAAGGAGGTTATACAAGATAATTCTAAGTGGCAAATGTCTAGCATCTTTCCAATTATGTAGTTTTTGTCTTCTGTACCAAGGAGGTGTACCAAAGAAAAACAGATCAGATTCAAGTGGATATTTAAGTTGATAAAAGAAATATAAGTAACTCATAGTGCAAAGGCTCCTCAAATATGGCAGAAATCACAGGGATGATGGATGAGCAAATGACTAAAGTTTGAGAATGATGCACCTTGGAATGCTACCTCCTAAGATTCAAATGGATCTGTGGAACAGAACACATTTGTTTGCTAGCACCTGCAAATGCATAGAACTGGAACTGGACAGGCCAGGCACAGTGGCTCACATCTGTAATCTCAGCACTTTGGGAGGCCGAGGTGGGCGGATGACCTGAAGTCGCAAGTTTGAGACCATCCTGACCAACATGGAGAAACTCCATCTCTACTAAAGTACAGAATTAGCCGGGCATGGTGGCACATGCCTGTAATCTCAGCTACTTGGGAGGCTGAGGCGAGAGAATCACTTGAACCTGGGAGGCGGAGGTTGTGGTGAGCTGAGATCATGCCATTGTACTCCAGCCTGGGCAACAGAGTGAAACTCCATCTCAAAAAAAAAGAAAAAGAAAAGAAAAAAGAAATTGAACTGGACTAGAAAGTTTGTGCAGCCCATCCCCATCAGCCTCAATAACTGGCTTAGACTTGCCTGTTTTGTTGTACATATTTACCTGTTAAGTACTTCTGAATACTCACATGAGTTAAAATTGCCATTGGGAAAGTTAAAGTTCTTTGGCACAAACCCTGAAGATTTTATATATATATATGTATATAAAATGTTATTTTGCAGAGCCTGAGGTAAGAAAATAGATGTTGCTTTTAAACTAGGCCTGTGGGAGAGAACAAGGGTGTAATGGGCCTCTTGTCTGACAGTCTCTCCTCTGTGCAGCAAGCTAGGGACACCCTCTTCCACCCCTAATTTTATCCATTTGGTTCTCTAAAAGCTGTGTTCTCCCAAGACCCATTGCACAGACTAAGGTGCATTATTCAAGGAATGGGTCCCTAGCTTACACTTGGACCCATCTGTGGACGTGGGATTAAGACTCAAATTGGTCTTGTTCCAATGGCTGAAGCTATAAGATGAAAAGCCTGAAAATTTGGGGCAGCTGGTTTTCTTGATGTAGAGAAAGCCAGTGTTCAGTGAGGGGAAACAAGGAAGCTGGCAGGAAAAGATAAAAGGATTGAGGAATAATTTCTTATAAATAATCTAGTCTATTCCTGTTAGGTTATTAGATACTAATTTAATCTCTCAAGGAATAGATACCTTACAAGGACCCTAGTTAAGGCCCAGTTCATCCTGTTTTTCGGTTTGCTGAGACCCACTTCCCTGTTTTCCTTAAGATACGTTTCCCTCTATGTTTAATTGGACTTGAGTTTCCAAGACCAAACCCAAAAATTTCCCATCTAGGACAGAAAGTATTTAACACCTAATCTATTGCAAAGGAGGCTTATAGTAAGGTGTACTGTGTGCAAAAGGCACAGCCTCAAAGTTTTTTGTGCTGGGAATTTATTCAAATTTGGCTTTTTTATTTTTCACCCTTTAAGCAATACAGACTGAATGTAGGAAAGGTTTAATTTTTAAATTAAAACCAAAATAAAATTGTGCTGAATTAGAGCCCTTATTTGTGAGCTCTTGCAGCAAGTTAAGCACTTGACATACTTTATCTCATTTATGCCTCATATCAACGCTTCAAGGTGAGTATGGTCATCCTCTTGAGCATAAGGTGCTTAAGTAACCTGGGCACAGCATCTAACTGTTAACGGAAGATTCAACCCTGCCTCTCATTAGTTTCTGAGGCTGGTGTACCTTACCCATATGCTGTGCTACCCTCCAAAAAGCCCTTCAGAATTTATTCTGTCATTGTATTTTAACTGATGTGAACAACAGTTGCATCAGCATTGGACTTTATGTCATAAGTAATGTGATGTTAAAATAAGCATCCTAAAATACAAATGGTTATGCAACATAACACATTTGTAAATTAACCAAAGGTTTGTTGAATTGAACTCAACTAATTTGGTAACTGAAAGTTAACAACAGTGATGTGACCCATAGACTTTTGCTGCTTCAACACATAAGCTATTCAATATTGTACTGAAAGTTGTAGCTTTAGTAAAGGTTAAAATAAGGTTTAAGCATGTATTAAAGACCGGCGGCTATAGTCTGGACCTTCAGGCTAGAGTTCATCCCTTCACTGCCATTCCAACTCTTTCTGATTAAAGAAAAGGCACAGGAGTGCTCGTCTGAAAATCAGATGTTTGAGGAAGGAACCAGCATCTCTATAAAAAACAGGCCGAATTTCCCAGAGATAAAGAGTGACAGGTCTCGGTTCTGAGCCTTGGTTTCTTCTAGTGAAGGCAAATTGAACTACACTGTCTGATGTCTTTACAATTCTATGAAGACTGGACTCTTCTAAGGTAGGTGAGCTTCAGTCCAAAGTATAGTTCCTTGAAAGAAATAATCGGGGGACAGCCTGCAAGATCCTCCACAGATGTTCAGCCTCCAACATTCTTTGATTGAAAAGACTAGCACCACATGCTGTAAACACGAAATCTGTATTGCAAAACTGCCATTCAGGAGAGTTGTCCAGTCAACTCCAGTACTTCTCAGGGAGCACACCACACTTCTACAAAGCTGATTTCAGTGCTACCACAAAGGGGTTAGGAAATAAAAAAATGGTACAGAAAAGAGTAACCATATGATAACAAGTAGGTAAAAGGAAAGGAAGCGTGAGTGGGTTCTGAAGACATGAATGTTGAAAGGCCAAAAAAGTTTGCTGAGACAGCCCATGAATTGCTAGGTTTCCCCAGGAGAGCCCTGATCTCCATGAAATAGATCCGATTGCCCGTGTGCCCACCCTTGCTGACGCCCTCCACCTTGCAACAATATCAGAGCCAAGCCCTGAGATTTTCTTTCCTTCCCTCTGTCATCTAAGCAAATTTCTCACAAGTGCTTGTAAATATCTTTCTGGATTGCTTTATTCAGCTTGCTCACTGAGAAGGGCTTTGTGGTCATTCATTACAACAGCAGTAAAAAATGAATACAGATTTTTAAAATACAGAATATTTGTGTGACATTAGGTAGGATAGATTTTTAAACAGAAATCTAAAAGTCTAAACGGAAAAGTGACACATTTAACTTATTAAAAATAGAGAAAATAATTGTAAAACAACATTGGCAAAGCGTTAATATCCCTCATATGCAAAAGCTCCTATACATTAATGAGAAAAAAAACTTTTTTTTCTAAAAAATAGGCAAAGTAGCCAGGCACAGTGGCTCACACCTGTAATCTCAGCACGCTGGGAGGCTGAGGCAGGAGGATCACAGGAGCCCAGGAGTTTGAGACCAGCTTGGGCAACATTGTGAGACCCAGTCTCTACCAAAAAAAAAAAAAAAAATTAACTTGGTGTGGCTCATGCCAGTCATTCTAGCTACTCAGTTTGCTGAAGTGGGAGGATCAATTGAGCCTTGGGATGTCGAGACTGCAATGAGCCATGATCGTTCAAATGCACTCCAGTCTGGGTGACAGAATGAGATCCTGTCCCAAAAACAAACCACAAACAAAAACACGCAAAGTGCAAAGCAAGTAAATAGAAGCAACATTTGATAATTTGTTATAGTAGCAACAGAAAATGAATACAGATTTTTAAATTCCAAAGCAGTTTATAGAAAAAATGTAAATTACAAAAATCAGAGAACAATGTTCAACCTTGGTAAATGTTAGGAAAATTAAAACTCAACTAATGGGAAATATTTAGCCCTTAGGCAAAAATTTCAAAGATCAATATCCAGCCAGGTGCAGTGGCTCACACCTGTAATCCCAGCACTTTGGGAGGCCGAGGCAGGTGGATCACCTGAGGTCAGGAGTTGAAGACCAGCCTGACTGACATGTTGAAACTCTGTCTCTACTAAAATTACAAAAATTAGCCAGGTGTGGTCGTGCATACCTGTAATCCCAGCTATTTGGGAGGCTGAGGAAGGAGAATCACTTGAACCCAGGAGGTGGAGGTTGCAGTGAACTGAGATCGTACCACTGCACTCCAGCCTGGGCAACAAGAGGAAAACTCCATCTCAAAAAGTAAATAAAATCACACTGGAAAAAGTATGAGGAAATCACCTGTGTATCTCCCTGGGAAGATGTAAATTACTACAGCATTTTCTAGGTAATCTGGAAATATTAAGTTTTAAAATGGAACATATGCTTTAATAAAGCAATCTTAGAAGTCTAAAGAAAAAAATTAATTTGTGTGTAAGGGTGCATGTGCAAGGATATTTATTTCAGCACTGCTTATTAAAGAAAAACAACTTTTTGGCAACAAAAGCCAAAATAGACAAATGGGACCTAATCAAACTCCACAGCTTCAGCACGGCAAAAGAAACAGTCATTAGAGTGAATTGGCAACCAACATAATGGGAAAAAATTTTTCCAGTTTACCC
>NW_016107376.1:9752622-9754860 GCF_001604975.1 Cebus imitator
AAAAAAAGAAAGAAAAACAACTTATTCACCAACAGAGGAATGCATTCAAATTATTAACTATTTTAGAGCTATTAAAAATGAATTCATTTCACAAGAAAACAACAGATCTATCTCTTTTCTAAATAAAGATACAAAAATCTTCAACAAAATACTGGCAAATAGAATCCAGAAACATAAAAAAGCATTACAAACCGTGACAAATAAATTTACCTCAGGAATGCAATATTGGTTCAACATAAAATTAATGTAATACCCCATATTTATAGAATAAAGAACAAAAACAACAAAATCTAACGGTCTTTCATGAATATACATATATATATATATGTATATATATTTCATGAATATATATGTATATTCATGAAAGACCATATATATATATATATAAAATGTCTCAAAGTAGGAATAGACAAGACCTTCCTCAACTTGATAAACAGCATCTATGAAAATCCACAACAAACATACTTAACAGCAAAAGACTGAACACTTTTCCTGCTAAGATCAGGAACAAGTCAGGGATGCTTACTCTTGCTACTTCTATTCAATATTGTACTGAAAGTTGTAGCTAGAGTAACTAGGCAATAAAATGAAGTAAAAGGATCCTTGTGCTTTTGGGAGCAGTCAGGAGCCCCACTCCACCAGAAAACTTGTTCATAAATGTGTTACAGGATCTTCGGGATGTCAATTTTCTGGCTAGAAACCTGCATGACTGGCAGCGCCTTTGCCCAAGTTCTTGGCCAGGAAGAATGATGTCCTGCCACTGCCATCAAATGTTCATAACAACATTATTCACGGTGGCCAAGGGGCCAAATGTTCATCATGTGATGAATGAATAATCAAAATGTAATATATCCATACAATAAAATATTTGACCATAAAAAGGAATGGAATGGCATACTGATACATGCTATAACATGGATGAACCTTGAAAACATGCTAAGTAAAAAGACACAAAAGTCCACATATTTTATAATTCCATTTATATGAAATGCCTAGAATGAGGCAATCTATAAAGACAAAAGAGTTAGTAGTTGCCAATAACTGGGGGAAAGACAAATCGGGAGTGACTGGTAACAGACATGTTTCTATTTGGGATGATAAACATATTCTGGAATTAGATAAGGTAGATGGTTGCACACCTTGCAAATATACCAAAAACTACTGAGTTATATACATTAAAAGAGTAAATTTCATGTTACGTCAATTATATCTCAATAACTATGGGAAAATAAAACATCTTCATTGACCTGGAAATATATTCCAGACTTATAAGATGAAAGAAATACCAGCAAAGAAAAGCATGGAAAAACTATCCAACTGTTAATATTGATTATCTCAGTAAGACCAAGTACAAAAGGAAAGTAAGAAATAATGTTTTCTGACTGGGCATGCTGGCTCATGCCTGTAATCCCCACAGTTTGGAAGGCTGAGGTTAGAGGACTGCTTGAGTGCAGGAGTTTGAGAGCGGCCAGGGCAACATGGCTAATACAGTTAGGCTTTGTGTTCCCGCTAAATCTCATCTTATTATAATCCCTAGGTGCTTAGGGAGACCTGGTGGGAAGTGATTGGATTACTGGGATGGCTTCCCCCTGCTGTTCTTGTGATAGCAAGTGAATTTTCATGAGAACTGATGATTTTATAAACGGTAGTTTTTCCTGTGCTGACACATGCTCTCTCTCTCACCTGCCACCATGTAAGATGTGCCTGCTTCCCATTCTGCCATGATTGTAAGTTTCCTGAGGCTTCTCCAGCCATGTGACACTGTGAGTCAATTAAACCTCTTCCCTTTATAAATTACCCAGTCTCGGGAAGTTCTTAATAGTAGTGTGAAAACAGACTAACACAATGGCAAAACACATCTCTACAAAAAAAATTTTTTTTAATTAGCATAGTGGCATGCACCTGTGGTTCCGGCTACTTGGGAGGCTCAAATGAGAAAACTGCCTAAGCCCTGGAGGTCGAGGCTACATTGAGCCATGATTACACTACTACACTCCAGCCTGGGTTCCAGAATGAGACCCTGTCTTAAAAAAAAAAAAAAGGTTTTCTTACAGACTTCAATATTGCTTGACTTGCTATGAACACACATTTAATGGTTTACAAGAACAAGGAAAAGTACACACACACACACACACACACACACACATTATTATAAAGTGAGTATAAAATCCTGGCATTTAGCAAGTTTGAAACATTAAGCAAATCACTTGCCTACTTCAGTCCTCAGTTTTCTTCTGA
>NW_016107376.1:9755215-9756932 GCF_001604975.1 Cebus imitator
TTGATTTGCATTTCTCTAATGACCAGTGATGATGAGCATTTTTTCATATGTTTGTTGGCCTCATGTATGTCTTCTTTTGTAAAGTGTCTGTTCATATCCATCGCGCATGTTTGAATGGGCTTGTTTGTTTTTTTCTTGTAAATCTGTTTTAGTTCTTTGTAGATTCTGGATATCAGATCTTTGTCAGATGGGTAGACTGCAAAATTTTTTTCCCATTCTGTTGGTTGCCAGTTCACTCTAATGACTGTTTCTTTTGCTGTGCAGAAGCTGTGGAGTTTGATTAGGCCCCATTTGTCTATTTTGGCTTTTGTTGCCAATGCTTTTTGGTGTTTTGGTCATGAAGTCCTTGCCTACACCTATGTCCTGAATGGTTTTGCCTGGATTTTCTTCTAAGGTTTTTATGGTGTTAGGTCTTATGTTTAAGTCTTTAATCCATCTGGAGTTAATTTTAGTGTAAACTGTCAGGAAGGGGTCCAGTTTCTGCTTTCTGCACATGGCTAGCCAGTTTTCCCAACACCATTTATTAAACAGGGACTCCTTTCCCCATTGCTTGTTTTTATCAGGTTTGTCAAAGATCAGATGGTTGGAGATGTGTGGTGTTGCCTCTGAGGGCTCTGTTCTGTTCCATTGGTCTATATGTCTATTTTGGTACCAATACCATGCTGTTTTGATTACTGTAGCCTTGTAATATAGTTTGAAGTCAGGTAGCATGATGCCTCCAGCTTCATTCTTTTTGCTTAGAATTGACTTGGCTATGCAGGCTCTCTTTTGGTTCCCTGTGAAGTTTGAGGTGTTTTTTTCCAGTTCTATGAAGAGGGTCATAGGTAGCTTCATGGGGATAGCATTGAATCTGTAAATTATTTTGGGCAGTATAGCCATTTTCACAATATCAATTCTTTCTAACCATAGGCATGGAATGTTTTTCCATCTGTGTCTGTCCTAATTTCCTTAAGCAGTGGTTTGTAGTTCTCCTTGAAGAGGTCCTTTACATCCTTTGTTAGTTGTATTCCCAGGTATTTTATTCTCTTTGTAGTGATTGTGCAGTTCATTCTTGATTTGGCTCTCTTTAAGTCTGTCATTGGTGTATAGGAATGCTTGTGATTTCTGCACATTGATTTTGTATCCTGAGACTTTGCTGAAATTGCTTATCAGTTTCAGGAGATTTTAGGCTGAGATGATGGGGTCTTCTAAATATACAATCCTGTCATCTGCAAATAGAGACAATTTGACTTCCTCATTTCCTAATTGAATACAGTTTATTTCTTTTTCTTGCCTGATTGCTCTGGCTAGAACTTCCAGTACTACATTGAATAGGAGTGGTGAGAGAAGGCATCCTTGTCTAAAGCCACATTTCAAAGGGAATGCTTCCAGTTTTTGCCCATTCGGTATGAAATTGGCTGTGGGTTTGTCGGAAATATCTTTTATTATTTTGAGATAAGTTCCATCAATACGTAGTTTATTGAGAGTTTTTAGCATAACGGGCTGTTGAATTCTGTCAAAGGCCTTCTCTGCATCAATTGAGATAATCATGTGGTTTTTGTCTTTGGTTCTGTTTATGTGGTGAATTACGTTTATAGACTTGCATATGTTGAACCAGTTGAACCAGGATGAAGCCTACTTGATCATGGTGGATAAGCTTTTTGATGTGCTGTTGCAATGGTTTGTCAGTATTTGATTGGAGATTTTTGCATCTATGTTCATCATGGATATTGGCCTG
>NW_016107376.1:9757527-9779665 GCF_001604975.1 Cebus imitator
TAGACACAGCTTTAAATGTGTCCCAGAGATTCTGGTATGTTGTGTCTTCATTCTGGTTGGTTTCGAAGAACATCTTTATTTCTGCCTTCATTTCATTGTTTATCCAGTCAACATTCCAGAGCCAGTTGTTCAGTTTCCATGAAGTTGTGTAGTTCTGAGTTAGTTTCTTAATCCTGAGTTCCAATTTGATTGCACTGTGGTCTGAGACACTTTTTGTTATGGTGTCCATTCTTTTGCATTTGTTGAGGAGTGATTTACCTCCAACTATGTGGTCAGTTTTAGAGAAGGTGTGATGTGGTGCTGAGAAGAATGTATATTCTGTGGATTTGGGGTGGAGAGTTCTGTATATGTCATTCTTCTCTAAGCTGTTTATTCTCATTAGCATTTAGTTAAACCTTTTTTCAAGATTCTTAGTTTCTTTGCACTGAGTTAGAACATGTTCTTTTAGCTCAGAGAAGTTTGTTATTACCCACCTTCTGAAGCCTGTTTCTGTCAGCTCATCAGACTTATACTTGATCCAGCCTCGTTCTCTTGCTGGTGAGGAGTTGTGATCCCTTGGAGGGGGAGAGGCTTTCTGGTTTTGGGTGTTTTCATCCTTTTTGCACTGGTTTCTTCCCATCTTTGTGGATTTATCTACCTGTGGTCTTTGTAGTTTGTGACTTTAAGATGGAGTCTCTGAATGGATGTCCTTTTTGTTGATGATGAAGTTATTTCTTTCTGTTTTTTAGTTTTCCTTCTAACAGTCAGGCCCCTCTGCTGTAGGACTGCTGGAGGTCCACTCCAAACCCTGCTTGCCTGGGGATCACCTGCAGTGGCTGCAGAACAGTAAGGGCTTCTAGTTTCTTCTTCTATTGTATTCATCCCAGAAGGATACCTGCCAGATGTCAGCCTGAGCTCTCCTTTATGAGGTGTCTCTTTGTATATACAGGGGTCAGGGAGCTGCTTGAGGAGACAGTCTGACCCTTATAGGTGGTCAAGTGCTCCGTTGTTTTGTTCAGAGCTGCTGGGCAGGTGTGTTTAAGTTTGCTGCAGTGCAACTCACAACTGACTTTTTTTTCCCAGGTGCTCTATCGGGAGGGTGGGGCTTTATTTATAAGTTCCTGACATGCTGCTGCCTTTTTTCAGGTATGCCCTGCCCAGCAAGGAGGTAGCTTAGTCACGGTCTGCCAGCAAAGGCATTGCTGAGCTGCCATGGGCTCTGCCCAGCTGCTGTGTGAACTTCCTTGCAGTTTTGTTTATAGAGGTATCCTTAGAACTGCCTTGGTAATGGCAATCTGCCTCAGTAATGGTGAACTGCCTCGGTAATGGCGGACTGCCTCAGTAATGGCAGATGCCCTTCCCGCCACAGAGCTGGACCATTCCAGGTCCAACTGCGCTTGCTGTGAAACTCTCATTCCAGAGTGTTTCAGATTGCTGGTCTTTGTCGGGGTGGGACCCGCTGAGCCAGATCACCTGGCTCCCTGTTTCAGCTCCCTTTTTTTCAGTTGAATGGGCAGCTCTGTCTCCCAGATGTTCCAGGTGCCAGTTGAAACAGCTGCCCAGATTTGTGTGAGTTTTTGTGCGGAGACCCACTGGACCAGCTGAAACATTTGTGCTAGAAACTCTTGGTGCTTTTCAGCCTGGGAATCTCCTAGTCTGTGGGCAGTAATAACTCATTTGGAAATGCAATGATCATTCACCCTCTGCATTGTTCTTGCTGGGAACTGCACTCCAGAGCTGTTCCTATTTGGCCATCTTGAATCCACCTTCCTCACAGAAGCTTTTTAACTTGATATGATCCCATTTGTTCATTTTTGACATTGTCCATGTTGCCTGTGCTTGTGGGGTATTACTCAAAAATCCTTACCTACTCCAATGTCCTGGAAAGTTTCCCCAATGTTTTCTTTTAATAGTTTCATAGTTTGAGGTCTTAGATTCATGTTGTTAATCCACTTTGATTTGATGTTTTTATGTGGTGAGAGATGGGGTCTAGTTTCATTCTTCTGCATATGGAAACCCAGTTTTCCCAGCACCATATATCAAAGAGACTGTCTTTTCCCCAGTGTATGTTCTTGGCAGCTTGGTCAAAAATGAGTTCACTCTACATGTATGGATTTGTTTCTGGGTTCTCTGTTCTGTTCCATTGCTCTATGTGTCTGTTTTTGTGCCAGTACCATGCTGTTTTGGTTACTATAGTTCTCTAGTATAAAGTCAGGTAATATTACTTCTCCAGATTGTTCTTTTGCTCAGGACAGTTTGGCTATTCTGGGTCTTTTGTGATTCTATATAAATCTTAGGATTGTGACTAATGTCATTGGTACTTTGATAGAGATTGCATTGAATCTGTAGATTACTTCGGGTAGTATGAACATTTTAATAATATTGACTCTTCCAATTCATGAACATGAAATGTGTTTCCATTTTTTGGTGTCTCTTCAATTACTTTCATCAGTGATTTATAGTTTCCATTGTACAGAACTTTCACTTCTTTAGTTAAATTAATTCCAAGGTATTTTATTTTATTTTATGTTGTAACTATTGCAAATGGGATTACTTTATTGATTTCTTTTTTCAGATTTTTTTTTTTTTGCTGTTCGTTTACACAAATGCTACCAATTTTTGTAAGTTCATTTTATATCCTGCAACTCCATTGAATTTGTTTTATCAGATCTAATAGTTTTTTTTAAGTCTTTAGGTTTTTCCAAATATAAGATCATTTCATCTGCAAACAAGTATAATTTGACATTTTCCTTTCCAATTTCAATACACTATGTCTTTTTCTTATCTGATTGTTCTAGTGAGAACTTCCACTACTATGTTGAATAACAGTGGTGAACGTGGGCATTCTTGTTGTGTTCCAGATATAAGAGGAAAGGTTTTCAGTCCTTCCCCACTCAGTATGATGCTAGCTATAGATCTGTTATATATGCCGTTTATTATGTTGAGGTATACTCCTTCTATACTCAGTTTTTTTGAGGGTTTTTACCATGAAGGGATGTCTAATTTTATCAAATGCTTTTTTAGCATCAATTGAAATAATTATATGATTTTTTCCTTCATTCTCTTGATATGATTTACTACATTTATTGATTTGTATATGTCGAACCATCCTTGCATCCGTAGAATAAATCCCACTTGATCTTGATGAATGATCTTTTTAATGTGTTGTTGAATTCAGTTTGCTAGTATTTTGTTGAGGATTTTTGCATCAATAATTATCAGGGATAGTGGCCTGTGGTTTTCTTTTTATGATATGTCTTTGTCTGGTTTTGGAACCAGGTTATTACTGGCCTCGTAGAATGCTAATAGGTAGTTTTTCAATCCTTATCCACCCCCCTCTCTCCCCATATCTGTTTTCCCATCTTTATGTTCGTGTGTACTTGATGTTTAGCTCCCACTTTTAAGTGAGAACATTTGGCATTTGGTTTTCTGTTCCTGCATTAATTCAGTTAGAATAATGCCCCCCATCTACATCCATGTTGCTGCAAAGGACAATTTAATTCCCTTTTATGGCTGCATAGAATGCCATGATGTATATGTACCAAATTTGCTTTGCCTAGTCCACCACTGATGAGCATCTAGGTTGATTTGATGTCTTTGATTTTGTGAATAGTACTGCAGGGAACATATGCATGCATGTGACTTTTTGGTAGAACAATTTATATTCCTTTGAATATATACCCAGTAATGCGATTGCATAGTTGAATGATAGTTCTAAGTTCTTTTTTTTTTTTTTTTTTGAGGCGGAGTTTTGCTCTTGTTACCCAGGCTGGAGTGCAATGGCGTGATCTCGGCTCACCGCAACCTCCGCCTCCTGGGTTCAGGCAATTCTTCTGCCTCAGCCTCCTGACTAGCTGGGATTACAGGCATGCGCCACCATGTCCAGCTAATTTTTTGTAGTTTTAGTAGAGACGGGGTTTCACCGTGTTGACCAGGATGGTCTTGATCTCTTGACCTTGTGATCCACCCGCCTCGGCCTCCCAAAGTTCTAAGTTCTAAAAAAAAAAAAAAAAAACAAAAAACCATAAATTGCTTTCCACAAAACATAGACCTTACACGTGTTCTTCCCAGTGCTTTCCTGTCGGTATTATCACCTCTTTTAACAATACGGCACCTTTTGGATGTTCTAGCAATCTTGAAATTACCTGTATCAGCAGACATCAGAACATTCTAGGAATAGTGGAGCAAATTAAATGTCAAGCAGAAACGAGTCAATGTGCCCTGTATTTCATTAACACCATCCAGTGAAGTCACAAATTCTGCCTGAATTGAAACCTAAGCCACATCAAGATCATGGGGCCTGTGCTTGGATCTGTTTTCCTCCTGAGCTATGAAGGGCTGAGTTGCTACTACTGAACTGAAAAAACAAGGTTACCTGTGAACCACCAGTGTCATTTTCAATCTTATTTGGCTAGTACCTTCTCTGTTTCTTCTGTTGCTCCTTCATCACTAGGGTCCAAATTCGGCAGCCTGTTTTTGTATTGAAAGAGAGCAGGATTTTGTTACTTACTCTACCCAGTTTATCACTGTTACATTACTAGATTTCTTTTCTAATATTCCTAAATTATGTCCCTAATCTTGACATGAGTGATTAGTGCAATTTAAAAAAAAAAATCATCTTCCACAACATCATCCAAGGGTGGTGATGCCTAAAGATGATGCATTTTCTTTCATGCCTTATTTACTGCAAAAGAAAGCAAGAGCCTGTGTGAGTCACCTGAGACCAGAGTGATGGTTGTACAGTCAGCAGCAGCACCCAGCTTCACCTCACCTCATTTCCAATTCCTACTATTTTTTTCCCCTTCTTTTCCAATGTGTTCTCTATTTAACTGTGCCTGCAAGGTAACAATAGATTTTAAAATGGGCTGTTAGAGTAGTGAGATATTATTGTGAAATAGCAAACAACATTTGATAATCATAAGCAGAAGAGGTCTTGGCAAACAGTCATATGATTACAAGTCTTATATTTCACAAGCTAAAGATTTGAAGATGATAGAATATCACAAATAATGTGAATTCCAGAAGTTAGTTCTGAGTGACCTATTTTGCTTATGACAAGGTTAGCTTTTATTTGTTTCCAGCTCTCCAAAGCTCTCAGTGGCTCCTGGCTACTAGATTCCCTATTTTATTTCTTAAATTTTAGGTTTTAGGTGAATAGGATGGTGGCTAAGAGCAAGGATCTGGAATTCTACTGAGGATTTGGGCCCTCTTTTTTTTTCCTAATGGGTATGGTAGAAACTTTAAACCACTCTTAGCTAATTTTTGTATTTTTAGTAGAGACGGGATTTCTCCATGTTGGTGAGGCTGGTATCGATCTCCTGACCTCAAGTCATTAAACTAGAGACTCTTTTCTCTATGAGATTTAGGGTATACTCCTCATGAAAGACATTACTAGTCAGTTGTACAATTTAAATATCCTGACTACATTAGCCTATGTTTCCTCAATCATTTCACATATGCATACGAGTACTTTCTCTGTGGCAAGCACCATTCTAACTACAAAGGAAAACTGGGGAGGAAAACCCCTGATCATGTGGGTTTACATTCTAGTGGTGAAGCCAGACATTGTAAGTAAATACCTCTGCATGATAAATGCAATGAGAATGATTTAGGTTTTTGTATCATCGTATCCTAAAGAAAGGGTCCCTCTCTGGAGTTGGGGAGGTGATGTTGGTGATAAATTTTAGGAAGCAGTACCTGAGATGTGTCTTAAAGAGTAAGAAAACACTCAGCAAATATGCAATAAATGTTGCTTATCCCATTCTGCTTGGATTAAAGTTCCTGGAAGGCAGAGCCCAGTGAGGGGATGAAGGAGGGAGGGAGATACTCCACGGAGGAATTACCAGTATTCAATTTGGAGGATGACAAATAGGAGGCTGAGGAATGAGAAAATGCAGTAGAAGAATTGATTCGAGGGACTTCCGGTCATGGGAGGCCACACGTACTTCACTGAGGAGTTCAGACACGATCCTGAAGGAGTCAGAAGACAGGCACTGACCTGGGCATACCTTAGTTTAGATGGGTCACTCTGAGTGAGGCATTTTTCCTTGAAGTCTTTGAAATAACTGCAGACAATCTTAAGATGTCCATGCCGCACTCCCGCTCTCCCTGGTTCCCTGGAAATGACAATCCAAGATTAGTCCACAACATGGGAGTTTTTGTTTGATCTTAGCGTGTTATCTGTAAGGACCCAGGACTGGGCTTCTAGTTGGTCTGCCTTTCTCCCAGGGTTATTTTCATGCTAGTTTAGTAGGCTTCTTTCTTGTTCTCTCATTTTCTCTGCTTATTCATAACTTCTGGTCCCTTAAAACTGGACTTGTACATGGCTTAAAATTTTTAACTTCAGCTCTGACTCCACATGATTTTAAAAGTTGAATGCTCAATACCAATGCACCTGGGTTTCTGATTATATTGGTTCAAAATCTCAAGAGATAATTGGCCCGAGTCATTTGCCTATGAATGACTTGGATCATACAATTATCACTGGTTCAACCACGTGCAGCTAGAAAGAACAGATTTTCACAGTACAAAATGGCTGCTAGGGTCAGTTCTGAGAATGGCCTTTGATAGGGACAGTCCTCCTCTGCTCATGGCACAGACAGGTGCTCTAAGACACATCATCTACACAGACTTTAATCTTCATTTTGTGTGTTGAGAATTTTGAAATTGTCCTTAGGAAAAGTATGAAGTATTGGTCAGCTTGCTTTCTTTCTCTCTCTTTCTTTCTCCCTCCCTCCCTCCCTCTCTCCCTCTCTCCCTCTCTCTCTTTCTTTCTCTTGCTTTATTTCTTTCTTTTTTTATCTTTCTTTCTCTCCTTCTTCCTCTCCTTTCCCTTCCTTCCCTCCTCCTCCATCTTCTTCCTCTTCCTCTCCTCCTCCTCCTTCTTCTCTTTCTTCTTTCTTTCCTTCTTTCTTCTTTCTTTTCCTTCCCTCTCTTCCCTCCCTCCCTTCCTCCCTTCCTTTCTTCCTCTCGCCTTCCTACTTTCTTTCTCATTTCTTTTTTTCTATTTTTTTCTTTCTGTCCTTCTTTTCTTTCTTTTGCCTTTTTTATTGAAGCGAAATTCCTATAACACAAAATTCAATGGCATTTAGTACACTCACGGTGTTGTGGGGTAAGCCTTTTGTAACCATGTTGCATGCAGATTTTCCAATTCTTGGATTTTCTTTCTTTCGTAAAAAATTAGTAAATGACATTCTCAGAATATGAATAACAATCATAACTGAGGAGTCCTACTGTGTTACTGGCATATAACTTGAAAGAAATTCATAGAGAGAGCTCAGGTGAGAGACTTCAGCTACTGGTAATCTTTGCAATGTATCTAGAGTTTGGAGGTTCTTAATCCTGGCTGCATATGGAAAGCACTGGAAATATTCAAATTATTTATGCCTGGACTCTCTCTTTAGAAACTTCTATTTAATTGGTTTGGTACATGACCCTGGCATCAGTGTTTTTTTATAACCTCCCCAGGCAATTCTAATGTGAAGCCGATGGCGGGAGATAAAGGTATGATTGTAAATGATCACACTCGTGGCAAGCACACAGGAGCAAAACCCTGATTCAGAGATAGACACCCAGAGAATCATTTAAATAGGAAGAGCAGACTTGAAAATGAAAGAGGTGAAGCAATCCAGGGAACAATGGGGAAGGAAGAAAATAGAGCCCAAGGGAGGCAAAGGAGTGGGAGTTGAGGAATCTTTCTAAAATTTTAGCCATGTAGAAACTTCTCGATTCTTGCGACTCCAAAAGTGATCTATGCACTGGTAGCATTGAATAATACATGGGATCTTGTTAGAAATACAGCCTCTGCCACCCACCCCAGACCCTCTGAATGAGACTCTGCATTTAACAAAATCTGCAGGTGACCCATATGCACAACAATGACTGATAAGTACCGTTTAGATTCTAAGGGGGAAGACAGCAAAGCATTAATTGAAGGAGATTCTTTTCAAAAGAATGCGTTTAAGACAGAAAAAAGCCTGGACTAAGAGTCAGAAGCTCTGCTATCTAGTCGCAGCTCCTCCACAATCAGCTCTGTGGCCTTTCATATTTTCCTTCATATGTTTACAGTCTGAAATGCCCTTTCATTTATCAGTAGACAGTCATATGGCTTGAACTCTCAGTTCCTTCAGGTCTGTACTTTGAAAGAAACTAAAAGAAGATAAGGGGACTAGGAAGACACCATATTACACAGGTTGCTCAAGGAAGAGTTCTCCCTTTTTGAAATTGGATAGTGACAAGTAGTAACTGCATATACTTATGGGGTACAAAATGACATATATACCACAGGAATAACTGACTCAAATTCATTGAAATGTCTATCAATCACCTCAAATACTTATCACTTCCTCCCGGGTCTAACTGAAACATTGTGTCCTTTGATAACATATCCCATTCCTCCCACTCCCTATGTTCTAGTAAGCGCCATTCTGTACCCAACTTCTATACATTCAATTTTTTAGCTTCCACATATAAGTGAAATCATGCAGTATTGCTCTGTTTGTGCCTGGCTCATTTCACTAAGCACAACGTACTCCAGGTTCATCCATGTTGTCACAAGGACATAATTTCCCCTTTTCAAGGCTGAATAATATTAACACATTTTTAAATCCATTCATCTGTTGATGGACACAATTTGATTCCATAACTGGGCTATTGTGAATGATGCTGCAATGAACACAGGAGTGCAAATATTTCGTTTAACATTTGGATTTCAAATCTTTTGGCTATATACCCAGAAGCGGGATTGCTGGATCATATGATAATTCTATTGGTAGTTTTTGAGAAACCTCCATACTGTTTTCCATAACAGCAGTGGTAATTTACATTTCCACCAACAGGGTACAAGGGTTCCTTTTTCTGCACATTTTTGCCAGCACTTGTTAAATTTCATCTTTTTGTTAATAGCCATTCTGACCTGTATGAGATAATATCTCATTGTGGTTTTAGTTTGCTTTTCCTTAATGATTAGGGGTGTTGAGCATTTTTAACGTATCTGTTGGTCACTTGTATATCTTCTTTTGAGAAATGTCTATTCAGGTCCTTTGATCGTTTTTAAATTGGATTATTTGTTTTATTGCTATTGAGTTATTTGAGTTCCTTACATATTTGAGATATTAAGCCTTTGCCAGATGTATGGTGATATGGTTTGGCTGTGTCCTCACCCAAATCTCATCTTGAATTGTAGTTCCCATAATCCCCACATGTTGTGGGAGGGACCTGGTGGGACGTAATTAAATCATTGGGGCAGTTACTCCCATGTTGTTCTCATGATAGTGAGTGAGTTCTCACGAGATCTGATGATTTTATAAAGGACTTTTCCCCCTTTTCTTGGCAGTTTTCCTTGCTGAGGCAAGTGAAGGACATGTTTGCTTCCCCTTCTGTCATCATTGTAAGTTTCCTGAGGCCTCCCCAGCCCTGCAAATCTGTGAGTCAATTAAACCTCTTTCCTTTATAAATTACCCAGTCTTGAGTATTTCTTTCTAGCGGCGTGAGAATAGAGTAATACATATTGCTTGCAAATATTTTCTACCATTTCATAAGTTTGTGCGTGTGGAGGCAATGTAATATCTTTTCACTCCGATAATTTTATTCTATTTGATAGAAAAGTTTATGTGTGTTTGTGCATGCCTGCATGTTTGTGTGGAGGCAATGTATATATAGAGAAGTATCTAGAAAGATAGTTCACAATGGTGATCTACTAGATATACACAAAAATAAAGATGATTGAATAATATTGATTGTCTGTCTCTCACCAGAATGTAAACTCTATGCAAACAGGAACTGAGCTTTGCTCACGACTTCATTCCTACTATCTAGATACATAATGAATCAGCAAAGCAAAGAAGAAAATACAGGGCCTATACTTGGACCAAATAATAGCTCAGATGATAGGAGTTCAAAGGCATTCAGGGGAGCAAAGGAGATAACAGTAGACGTCTGAGCAGATCTGACTGGGCAGAGCTTTGGATCCCAGCGTAAACCTGGACTTCATGCTTCAGGAAATGGGTAGCCATTGCTCACTGAGATGAGGAGGCAGAGGATGAATTTTCAAACCCCTGTCTAGCCTAATAGATGCTCTTCTCCATCTCTCACTATAAAACAAACTCTCCATGAATAAACAAGGCTTTCACACATCTTTCAGGCTCCTAACTGATGGAGAGTTTTAAGCCAGTTAAGGCTTCAGGGCTTAACATTCACTTGCTGGTTGACAAAGGCCCAGAAAACAAAGTGAAAATGCTTCCATTTCCCCATTTCAATCTGTGAGCCACCATCTGCTGCGCTGATTCCCATGATGGCTGCCACGGTGAAGATCGAAAAGGAATGGCCCAGGAAGCCAGAGTCTCATTGATGCCAACACAAGACAGACTCACAGCCCTGAGGTCAAGAGAAACTTCCTTTCAGATACTTTGTCTTAAGCAGTGCTGAGACTCATGACTTTTTATACTAAAGCCTTTTATAAGCAAGCACAGGCCACTGAATGGGTTCCACGGACCAACCCTTTGATCACACCACGCGTGGAAATGATACTGCACTATTTGTCTTTTCTCCCTTTGAGAAGTCCTTAATTAGTATTGAAGGGAAGTTTCCTGTTATTCATCCTGTCTCCTTCAACCCCACCCCACCAGCAGACAAACTGGTCTTCCTTAAATGCAAATGCTACCCCTTCACTCACTCTCCCACTACAAACCCTTCGTTGACTGTACATTGCTCTTGGGATAATCATGCTGTCCCTGGCATAGTCCCCAAGGCCCTGCCTGTCTCCAGAACAGTGTCCACCTTAGGCCACCCTCTCTCTTGCCCTCTAGGCTCCAGCGCCCTGACCTTCCTTTAGCTCCTCAAACATGTCATGTTCCTTTCTAACTCAGACCTTTTCCATGCTGTTCTTTATGCCTGGAAACATACTCCTCCCTTCAGCAATCTGGTCCGCTCCCACTCATCCTTTACATCATGGTATAAAAGTCACTACCCCAGGGAGGCCCTCCTCAGTGTCATGCCCCAGACCAAGGGGGCAGAAAGAGGCTTTCACGGCATCTACCGAGAACTTCTCTACCATAGCACATAACTCAATTACAATGAAATAATTATTGGGCAATTATTTATTCAACATGAGTTTTCCCCATTGGACAGACCAAGTTGGTCCCAGCATAGGGCTGGCATGTGTGACCTTTTTAAACCTTTTTTTTGTCTCGTTCTCTTCTCATTGTACAATGTCAGTAGGTTAATAAAGAGTGGAGTGAGAGAAAGTAGAAACTGTGTATTTCAAGAAGTTTGGCCATAAAGGGGAAGAGAGAGAGGGGATAGCAGCTGGACGGCACTGTGGGAGTGTCTTCACCAGCTCAGGCTGCCGTTACAAAATACCACAGGCTGCGTGGCTGAAACGAGAGAAATGTATTTCTCACAGTTCTGGGGGCTGGAAGACCCAGATCCAGGTGCCAGCACGGCCGATGCCTGGTGAGAGCGCTCGTTCTGGCTTGTAGACAGCTGCCTTCTCACTGTGTCCTCATTTGGTGGAGGGTGGGTGGGTTCTGGCTTCTCCCTCTTCTTTTAAGGACAGCAATGCCATTATAAGGGCCCCACTCTCACGATTTTGTGGAAACCTAGTTACCTTCCAAAAGTTCCCATCTCCAAATATCATCCTGTTAGGGTTTAGGTTTCAACACATGAATTTGGCAGGGGGGTGTCACAATTCAATCCATAGAAGGGATTAAGCAAAGTCTTTTTATGGTAGGAAATCTTAAGCAGGCTTAAATACTGATAATAGATGCCAGCAGAGAGGGGAGGGATGAAGCTTCAGGGGGAGATGGGATAATCACGGAGGTGGGAGGAAAAAGAAGCAGTGCACTGATGGAGAAGATGTCTTTGTTTGGGAGGACAGACACTACTCCTGCTGTGACATGATCAGAGGAGCAAAGGGCGTGTGCAACTCCAGAGGACCTTTTCCACGTGGTAGCAATGAGCCAAGAGAATTCTCAATGAATGACTCCTTATTCCCTATTTGAAGTAACATTTATGGGTGTCTTATGAGGGGCTGGTGTGGCTTGTGGCAAACAGAGAAGGTTTGAAACAGATTCTGTGAAGAATAAGAAAGAGAGCTGCTGTGACCTGAATGTTTGTGCCCACTCCCATTTATGTGTTAAAGTCCTAACCCCAAAGTGATGGTATTAGAGATGGGGCCTTTGGGAGGTCATTAAGTCATGAGGGCAACATCCTCACAATTGCAATTAGTGTCCTTCTAAAAGAGCCCATGGAGTTAGCTTGTCTCTTCCGCCATGTCAGAACACAGTAAGAAGGCACCAGCGATGAGCCCTCACCAGACATTAAATTGGCCTTGCTCTTGGACTTTCCAGTCTCCAGAATTGTAAGAAATTCTGTGTGGAGGCAGTAACAGCTGAGAGCCCTGGAATGATAGAAGGTTATGGTCACAGTATGGGATGTTTAGGCGCAAGATTTCAGAGGAGAAGTTACTGGTGACACTGGTTCAGTGTAAAGCCTTAGTGATACATGGCTGAAGTGGAGAAGGGGCAAAGGGCCTGGAAATTGAGAAGACCAATACTGCAGACCAGTCCTTCCAAGTCAAGGGTCTAGTGCTTAGAGTGAGCCCAGCTGGGACACCATCTTCCTTACAAAACTGCATCTTAACAAGGTTGATTTCCTTCAGGGGGGTTGCTTGTGCCACAGTGCTGATTCCCCATGTAGCTGTTATAGGTGCCAAGGAAAATCGTCAGTCTCTTCCTCTCTCTTTTTGCCGATCAGTGCTACACATCTTGAAGCTCTTTTGGAGCTACAGATTTAGAAAAAGATAGCGGAAACGAGGCACTGATAAAGAAGGGTCACACAGCCATTGAAAAGCCAGAATTCAGGTGAAATTGGCATTGACATTCATCTGATATCCAACTCTTGCTCTTGGCTCCCAAGATTGAATGGAAATCTTTGCCTTGTAACAACAGTGTGTGGCAGACCTTCGGGAAAGTTTTCCTTTAGGGCCTCACACTGACAACACTGCTACATGAAGTCAAAACAAAGCAATATCTTTATATTGATACCCTGAATGTTTGAAAATAATATCAATAAGAAAATTATTCTTGGCATACATCTGCATACTTTAATCATTTAGGTGGCCATATCTATCTGTAATACTGTATCACTTTGGGTCTGGAGGGTGGTGGCCCTTTTCTCACAGCTCCACTAGACAGGGCCCCAGTAGGGACTCTGTGTGGGGGCTCTAACCCCATATTTCCTTTCTTCACTGCCCTAGCAGAGGTTCTCCTTGAGGGACCCACCCTGCAGCAAATTTTGCCTGGGCATCCAGGCATTTCTATATATCTTCTGAAATCTAAGCAGAGGTTCCCAAACCTTAATTCTTGAGTTCTGTGCACCCACAGGCTGAACACCACGTGGAAGCTGATGCTTAAGGTTTCAACACTCTGAAGCAACAGCCTGAGCTGTACCTTGCCCACTTTTAGTCACAGCTGGAGTGACTAGGATGCAGGGCATCAACTTCCTAGACTGTGCACAGCAAAGGGAACCTGGGCCTGGCCCACGAAACCATTTATTCCTCCTAAACCTCTGCACATGTGATGTGAAAGGCTGCTGTGAAGACCTCTGACATGCCCTGGAGACATAGTTCCCATTGACTTGGGATTAGCATTTGGCTCTTTTTTACTTATGCAAATGTCTGCAGCTGGCTTGAATTTCTCCTCAGAAAACAGGATTTTCTTTTCTATCGCATTGTCAGTCTGCAATTTTTTAAACTTTTATGCTCTGCTTCCCATATAAAACTGAATGCCTTTAACCACACCCAAGTCACCTCTTGAAAGCTTTGCTGCTTAGAGATTTCTTCTGCCAAGTACCTTAAATCATCTCTCTCAAGTTCAAAGTCCCACAAATCTCTAGGGCAGGGGCAAAATGCGGCCAGTCTCTGTGCTAAAACATAACAAGAGTCACCTTTGTTCTAGTTCCCAACAAGTTTCTCATTTCCATCTGAGATCAGCTCAGTCTGGGCTCTATTGTGCATATTGCTATCATGGTTTTGGGCAAAGCCATTCAACAAGTCTCTAGGGAGTTCCAAACTTTCCCACACTTTCCTGTCTTCTTTGGAGCCCTCCAAACTGTTCCAACCTCTGCCTGTTAACGAGTTCCAAAGCTGCTTCCACATTTTTGGGTATCTTTTCAGTGGCGCCCCACTCTAATTGTACCAATTTACAGTATTAGTCTGTTTTCACACTGCTGGTAAAGACATACCTGAGGCTGGGAAGACAAAGGGGTTTTAATGGACTTACAGTTCCTCCTGGCTGGGGAGGGCTCATAATCATGGTGGAAAACAAGGAGGAAAAAGTCACATCTTACATGGAGGATGGTGGCCGGCAAAGAGAATGAGCTCGTGCAGGGAAAGTCTCATTTTTAAAACTGTCAGTTCTCATGAGACTTATTCACTATCACGAGAATAGCATGTGAAAGAACCACCCCCATGATTCAACTATATCCCACCAGGTACTTCCCACAACATATGGGAATTACGGGAGCTGCAAGGTGAGATTTGGGTGGGGACAGAGAGCCAAGCTATATCAGTCTCACTACTGCAAGAGCCCACTCACTACAGTAAGAATGCAACAAGTCATTCATGAGGGATTCTACTCCACAGCCCAAATACCGCTCACTAGGCCTCACTCCCAACACTGCCACAATGGGGATCAAATTTCAACCTGAGTTTTGGTGGGGACAAACTCAAACCATAGTTGTGTAATTTTTGGCATGATCTTGGCTCACTGCAACCTCCACCTCCTAGGTTCAATCAATTCTCCTGTTGCAGCCTCCTGAGTAGGTGGGATTACAGGTGCCTGCCACCATGCCTGGCTAATTTCTGTATTGTTAGTATACATGGGGTTTCACCATGTTGGCCAGGCTGATCTCGAACTCCTGACCTCAGGTGATCTGCCTGCCTCAGCCTCCCAAAGTGCTGAGATTACAGGTGTGAGCCACCACACCTGGCCCAATTCTTCTTCTTTTTTTAATTGAGAGACTATCACAACTTCTTTGGATGAATTATGTGTTATATGGGTACCACAATCAATTCCATGCTTGGATATCTGTTTTATAGGATTTATAATTTAGTAAGAACATTGCTTTTATCATGACACTATGTCCCACCAAAATCATATTTGTATTATCACACTAAATTAAAAACATCTAACTTCAATGGAGATGTTTTAATAAAATTTCAGTTACGTTCTCAATAATGTAAAATATTTCAGTGAACAGAAGGATTTCCAAAAGGTTTATTTCAATTCCATCAATTGGGTGGAAAACTCAGTCCATTAGCTGATCTTTTATTTAAAGCATGTGATGGCACTGATAAAAAATTGACCTCATTTAACTGTGTGCCAAGATTGTCTTCTGACAATGAAGCCAACACAATGACAACTGTCATGGACTTTTTGTGCATGTGTAAGAAACTATGGACTCCAAAATGCGTAAAATTAATTTGAAAGAACAATTGTTTCATTTAAATGGAAAAACCTGCTTTGCATACTGAAATTTAAATATGCCTTCTGCTGTCCCGTGTGTTAAATTGTTATATTTGGTCATAGTTTTTATTGAAATAATTACTAGCTTGAGTAGATTTTTAGCAAATATTTGGGCATGGTTTTTATTTAAATAATTACTAACTTCAGTAGATTTTTAGCAAAATTCAATCGTGTTATCTTTTTAAAAAGTGTTTCTATTATCCTCTAGAGGAAGGCTCCTCAACTTTTATTTCCTGCACTTATTGCATAGGTACATAATCTATAATTTTTTTTTCTGAGATGTAGTCTCGTTCCGTTGCCCAGGCTGGAGTGCAGTGGCACAATCTCGTTCTCTGCAACCTCCACCACCCAGGCTCAAGTGACTATCCTGCCTCAGACTCCCAAGGAGCTAGAACTACATGCACCTGCTACCATGCCGGGCTAGTTTTTGTATTTTTAGTAGAGACAAGGTTTCACTATGTTGGCCAGGCTGGCCTCCAACCCCTGACCTCAAGTGATCTGCCCACCTGGGTCTCCCAAAATGCTGGGATTACAGGCATGAGCCACCGTGCCTGCCTATAATGTTTTTCCATTTCCCACTGACCCTACTGACTTAATCATCTTGAAGATTGCAGTAAGAGCCATAGCAGAAATGCAGAAACAAGAAATAGCCACCAAATATTTCTCCCATCAACACCACCTAAGACAGAAAAATTGACATTTTCTAGCAGCGTGTGTCAGAGCCCACTTTGTTTTCTTAGCAAGTGTTTTTGCATGCTCTCTTTGAAAAGGAGGAGTTAGTTAAATTGCCCCAGGAAAGCATTTGAAATAAAGAGATAGTGGCTCATGCTTGTAATCCCAGCACTTTGGGAGGCCAAGGCAGGCAGTTCACCTGAGGTTGGGAGTTCAAGACCAACCTGACCAACATGGAGAAACCCCATCTCTACTAAGATTACAAAATTAGCCAGGTGTGGTGGCGCATGCTTGTAATCCCAGCTACTCGGGAGGCAGTGGCAGGAGAACCGCTTGAACCCGGGAGGCGGAGGTTGTGGTGAGCCAAGACAGTGCCATTGCACTCCAGCCTGAGCAACAAGAGTGAAACTCCATCTCAAAAAAAAAAAAAAAAAGAGATAGATGATAACTGGTGGTCTTTCAGATTTACTGTGCATTAAGGAGAGAGATCTGTTCAGTGAACACAAACCTCACGTGCTGCTGGACAAGTCCATGGTAGAAGCTGAAATAACCAAATGGAGATCCAGCAAACTCACCCCAGTTACTTTAATGCAAATATTAATGACCCATCTTTAAAAAAATGAAAAAGTCCAGAACAAATGTAAACTAGATGGGCTGCCCAACTGGAGGAACAACCAGTACTATTATAGACAAAGGGGATACATTGTTACCCTCCCAAGAACCCAGCCCAGCTCAGTGTTGCTGGGAGCCACTACCAATTGATGGGAGTTGACCCATGGGAGGAAACTCCCTAAATGAAATTCCTCAGACTCTGGACAGTCTCCAAAGTGTTACTGACTTGGATTCATTCTCTTTGAAGAGAACCAGTGAATCTCTTTATTTTAAGCGTTTTTAGGTAGGGATTAGAAGAGTTCTTGACTAGAATTGCTGGTATCCAACGTGCTCCATTCACTCTTTCAAGGATCGTGACTAATGTTTGAGCCATGCTGAATGTGCTGGGAGCTAGGAAGCCATGCTATTGCATCCTCTGCACTTCTGATTTACCAGCCAAGTTCTTTGTTCCCAAATTTGTCTAAACCAAATTGCCCTTGTTATTGTTATGTAGTAATTTATAGTGAACTGATGAAATGTGATTGCAAAAAAAGAAAACGGCTCTTTCTCTGAAACCTACATTGAATTCCGTGGAAAGTCTTAAGAAAGGCAAGTCACTAAAATGCTTATTAAAGTAGCTATGGGTGAAACTACTGTCAAAATTGGGAAGGGGATCCTAAAACGATAAGATTCTGCATTCAGATTTCTTCACGTTTTAGTTTCTTGCTCTGCTTTAAAGAAGTTCATCATAGATGGTAAACAACTTAACAAATTGTAGTAAAAACCAGAGCATTTATTGGGCTCTTCTGTGTACTACCAGACACTGTCCCTTTACATATTCGGTGTCATCGGATCCTGTCAACAACCACACAAAGCAGGTAGTTTTATGATTCCCATTGTACTTGTAAATCATCTGAGACCTACAGAGATTAATGTTGAGTATTGCCCATTGTCACATGGCTGCTAGATGCTGAAGCCGGGAGTAAATTCTATAACTGTTTGGCTTCAAAGTCTATGTGTAATTTACTTCATGTGCTTTGTTCCTGGAGCATAAATCCTGAAAGAGAAAAATCAGTCAATAAAAGTTCCGGAGCAGTTAATCAGGTCTGGGTAATGAACACGTGACCATGAATAGAGCTATGCTTGCAGGAACCCAGAAGATTCTCAAGGCAATTCCCTTTACCTCTTACATCTTCTTCCATCTTACGTCGACTGAGCCTGAAATTATTTTTTATTCTGCAGATAGAAGGACAAATGCCCCCTAGGAGAGGAGCCAAGCGTTCGCAAAGTACATCTGCTGCGTTTGAAGAAAACCGGAGAGTGCCTTTGTCAGCACCGCAGGCAGAGCAATTACCAAACTCTGCCAATTTGGCAGCTGCTTTCCTCAGCCCCTCCAAAATTCTGTAAATGGTCAGCGAAGGTGCTGCACGACCTTCCCAGCTGTGCAGGGGAAGGTAGAGATGCTGCAGAAGTGTTCTAGGCAACAGAGTACCTAGGAGAGGGGGCACAAAATAGGGCCACTTTATACTTTGCTAAGTAACCAAAGGATCACTGTGGCCATTTAATGAGCACCTACTAGGTGCCTGGCACCTTATATGGGTGGAGGCTAAGGAACTTGCCAGTCACATAGTTGTAGCAGCAGAGCTGGAATGCAGGCCTGATGCTGGCTGGCTTCCCTCTCCCACCACCACCTCCCTGAGACTGTCACTGCCAGGGAAGAGCAAGTGTCCCAGTGAGGACCTGCAGAGGCCCAGAGCTCAGCGTTAGTGCTGGACATGGAAGCTGTCTCCCTGAGGGCCACAGTCCTCACAGAAGCCAGGCAAACCCAAGGTCCCAGATACAGTTAGAGGCTGAGAGCAGAGAGCAGGATCTGCATCAGGGCCAGGAGAGAGGCCGGTCTCTGTCTGTGGTAACTCATTCTGCCACTTTCCATTATTGCAAGGATAATACACATGCTCTGTAGAAGTGTTGGAAACCATGGAAAAATAGAAAAAAGAAAACATTTCAACCAACCAGAGTAACACTGTTCATCCTTTGGTATATTATATTTTTTCAACCTCTCTGCTCTGGGAAGACGCATTTTTTTTAAAGATGGGACAATATACGTTGTTTTCCCTTACTAATATTGGGTAAACATTTTACCCATTTGTGATAATTCTTTTACAATATCATTTTTAATGTTTTTATCATTTTAATATTTGCATGGGTAAAATGAGGACATAAGACCCTAACTAGAATCCAACCCATTTGGGGCCAAATTTTAGCCCTACCATTTCCTATGTGACAAAACTTCTCTTGTCTCAGTGACTCCCAGACCCTCCTTCACACACCCACGGGTATAACAACACAACCTCTTCCTAGGTATGTTGGGAAGATTGTATGAGAAATCTCATACAATGTGACATAAATGTTAATGTGACATAAATGTTAATGATTATCATTCCTGTAATTTGTCTAATAAATTCCCCATTCTCAGACATTTGGGTTTTTCAGGTTTTTACAATTACAAATAAGATGCAAGGAACACTGTTTCAGATGGTGCTTCTCCATAATCATGTCTTTGTGCTTCTCCATAATCACCTCTCAATATAAAATTACTGTATCAAAGGGGACACATTGTAAGAATTTTATACATACTGTCAAACTATTCTTCAGGAGATCTGTATTGATTTATAACTAATTTGATGGCCTCTTAAGGAAGTTGGTGTGAAATCAGGAACCGATGATGAGCTGTGAATCCAGAGGCAAGGGGCAACCAGTCTTTGTAGATGACCCCAGAATGTGAGACCTGCTGAGAGCGCCTGCTGCCTACTCTTCCTTTGACCTCAGAGTTGAGTCTAGGGTCTAGTGAGGGGATGGGCCTAATGGGCCCTGGCTGGCATTGAATTAAAGGAGAGGTAGATAGCAGGTGTCAAAGGATACTGGAGAGGCCGGGAGCAGTGGCTCACACCTGTAATCCCAGCACTTTGGGAGACCGAGGCGGGCAGATCACGAGGTCAGGAGATCGAGACCATCTTGGCCAATATGGTGAAACCCCATCTCTACTAAAAAATACAAAAATTAGCTGGGCATGGTGGCGTTTGCCTGTAGTCCCAGCTACTTGGGAGGCTATGGCAGGAGGATTGCTTGAACCCAGAGGCGGAGGTTGCAGTGAGCTGAGATCGCACCACTGCACTCCAGCTTGGTGCCTGGCAACAGAGTGAGACTCGGTCTCCAAAAAAAAAAAAAGAAAAAGATACTGGAGAAAGCATCAGTAGATCCATAAAAACCAATCCAATGATTTGCTTACCTGGATTACTTTAATGTGTTACTAATTATTGGCAAGTCTTCTTAGACATTTTAACTTAGGTGCTTTTTAAAATTGTAACTAACTCAAAACAGCATACATGTATTATTTTGTTATGTAGAATACATTGAATTTTTGTACTGTGACTATCCTTTATTCTGAGATTACAGCCTTTACATATGTTTTTCTTAGTTTATGTTATTTTTAAGTTGAAATGATGGTTATACTTGGTGTTAGAGCATTTTAAAATCCCCTAATTGGCAAATAAAGTTGGCTGTTTCCAATTTTAGCATTAAAATTTTATCACCCCCTGGAATCCACGTGTCTGGAAGCTAATGACCAGGTGACACATAATCCAGTCCTTAAACCATTGTTTTTCTGAAATTCAGTGAGTAGCTACTGAGTCCAAGTCAGACAGATATCCTTTCCTTGACCCAAAGAGCTCACGGTCTTTGGATCAAATATTAGTGTTATGCCAGGAAGAGTGTATTGGCTCTGGAGTGACAGGCTGGAAGGGTCAGAGAGGTGTGAACCACAGTCCATCACAGGGTCCCTTACTCTTCTTAATTCTTACAGGAATTGCTTAACTCACTATTCACTATTGGAGTCTTTGGGAAATAAAATGTACTACAACAAACACCTCCCCATAGGTGGAAAATACATATTTCAGGATTTAAAAGGACAAGATAGAACTCAATCTGAGACAACAGTAGAGGTAAAATATTCCAGACACCAAGTTTTATAACCAAGTGGAGGAAGTCAGCCATATGCTTTGAAAATATATTTATTAAGTAATTGTTTGGTTAAGAACACTCAAAGGAAGGAAAACCTACGTGTAGTTGCACACCACAGGTACATGAAAGCTATAATAGACTCTTCATTAACATTCAGAAAATCCCTAAAGAATTGCAAATCAAAACATGATTAGTGACATTTATGACACATTATAACAACACAAATCAACCACGAACGAGAATCTATACAGACGTAGAATACATCATATATCGGTGAGGGGACTAGGCTGTTTGGAGATCTATATATAGCTATATATGAACAAGTATTTTCTAGTATACTAAACCTATGGTGGTAAAAGTGAGAAACATAAATGTTTTTATTGTTTAAGCAGAGAAATGGTTTAGATTTAGGATGTTAAAGACATAGGAAATCTTTCAAATCATTCTTCCTCAAAGCTTTCTCTGTGGCTGAGGGAGAGAGGAATTATGGAAAGAATAGTTGTATATATTTTGGTGGAACTTTCTGAACATTTATACGAGGCATGCTTTTTGAGAGTTTTATTGGCTTGCCAGTTTTGGTTGGTAGTTCTTGAGCAAAGGTATATCCTGCATCATAGCATAAAATATTAGTTGGAATTCCAGCAAATATCCAGACAGTTGGGAAGGGAATAGGCATGGCGGCTTTTTGTTGTTGTTGTTTAAGGATAATGATAATTCTGTCAACGGAAGGCTAGCCTCTAGCATCCTGTAAGTTGAAGTTCAAAAGAAAAAATACCAAAACAAGCCTCATCCAAACTTTCCCCCTCACGAGCTTCAAACTCAGATTTTTATCAAGACTAACATGATTGCATTCATTTAATGTGAATAAGTTATGTTAGCTTAAAACAACATCTATCACTAGCACATTGTTTTCTGCTGATTTTGACTAAAAGTTAATTCTCTAGATAAAAAATATTTATGTTGTGAATTCACGGAATTAACATTTGTCACTAATCACCCAGTTAAGTTACAATTGTATATATTCTGGCAGGTGTTGCAATTTAAATTGCAAAAAAAAAAATAGGCTAATCATTACCTAATGAACTATATTAGACATGGTTTATCTGTTAATGACATTATCTTTATTCTTTAATACCATTACTTACAAGAGATTCAGTGTTTGTGAAAGCAGAAACTTCTATTCACTCACTGTGACAAGAAATTTTGACATGTAAATATATATGTCATGTTTTAAAGGTATACATACTGCTTTTTAAAAGACAAGAGAGATTTCAGGCACCAGACTTGCAAAAAAATCTCAGTTTTTTTAACACCAAAATTCAAGTATGTGGATAAATTAAAAAAACAGCAAA